>NC_137877.1:3467922-3487764 GCF_963924005.1 Protomyctophum bolini | reverse complement strand
GCCGCCCCGCGTCCGAAACGGTAGAGAAATTTCAGAGTTACCGCGCGGAGATACCCGGGGGGGTGGGGGTCCCTCTACTGTACTGTACTGTCACTGTACTGTCACTGTACTGTAGCACCCCAAATCATCATACAGTATATACACAGTTAATATGTATGTGTGTGTTAGGCTGCGCAACAGTGACACTATTTCGTGCTAGGGACCCATAGGGACACACATAGCTGTCTATAGGAGTGGTTGCACCACTCAATAAAAAACATCTCTATATTGAGCAAGTTCAGACGGTGTGTGGGTTCTTCCATCTGATCTAAACGCCTGCTCTAAACCAACACACCGGTCGGTCCCTGAGCCTTTATTTAGTATTATATCAGTCAAAACATCTGTAATAGGCTGTCTAGGAGGACCCTCTAACAATCAGGCACTGTTGGAATCGGATTCAAACATCTGGCCAAGCGGGCGCTGGGGCTCCAGCAGCACAAACAACGTCCAAACACAGAACAACACAGCCACGTTGATCTGCGCAATAATGTTTGCACTGAAACAGTTCTGATCAGATAAGAAGATGTAAACGATGGAGAGGCATGTTTGTGTTGGATAATAAAATGGGTATGTGTGCCTGAATAAACGGAGACATTTTCTTATATCACTCCAAAGCCATCGCTTTTCAGGCAGCAGAAAATATGTGGCGCCTACACTGCAAAAGGCCCTGCTGGTATCTGATACAATAACCTCCATCTGAAAAGGGGGCTTCGTTCAAAACCACGGCTAGACGGAATATTGACACACCGGAACAGGACTCTGTTCTACTAGACACAACAGAGGGCCTAACAGGCATAGAGGTGAGCAGGAATGCTCTTTATAGCCGTGATGAGGATGTGGTGATACAGGAGGTAAAGATGTACCCTTTTTTTCCCCATGTACTCCTTTCCCCCTGCAGAGCTATGTTGTTGTTTGATGAGGAGATTATTACCCACATCTAGATTCATCTCCTTTGGCTGCCTGGGTTCGGACACCCTTTTAACCCATTTTGTGCGAGAACCCCTTTTGGTGTTTTAAGAATTACGTTGTATACTTTAGCTGTTGAAAAATAGCAGATCTACAGCTCATAGCACTCTAGCACTCAGTCATAGCACCCTAGGAGTTCAGACCTAGAAGTTCATAGCGCGGCACCGAGTGCCGCGCTATGAACTTCTAGGTCTGCTATTTTTGAAAAATCGTGAAAATGTGCCTGAAATCTTTGAATATTTAAGCAATAAGCCACGAGAGGTCTCAGGTTACCGGGTATTTTACACTGGCTGGGGGCGTAGGAAGACCCGAGGCGCAGCCGAGGGTCTTCTACCCCGCAGCCAGTGTAAAATACCCGGTAAGCTGGGGCCTCGAGTGGCTTATTGCTTTTCTAAAACGGTTACAAACATATGTACCATATTAACCTAATAAAAACTATTTAATTCACAAAAGTAGCTACGCTTTGCGCTACCAGAGCGAGCCACATAACTTCCTTGTTGTGCTCGGCAAGTAGACTATGTGACGGGAGAATAGCGCTTGATATTTTTACGGGGCTGCCTGGAGCCACACATTCACAGTCATTATGAGCCGGGCGGTGCTTAGACGCCCGCACGGCATGTGTTTGTAATTCAATCAGCGCTCTCCTTCCCCAGTTCAGCTACAAGGCTGCAAGATGATACAAAGTGATTGAAGGAGTGGGTTATCGGTGAAATTTACACCGGTCACGTGATGGTAACCAGCCAATCAGAATGAAGTATTGGGACTACCCGTTTTAGAAATTGAGTTTTTAACTCAAATCTTTGCTACTGGTGAGGGGTTCCTGGAACAACATATTTTCAGATGGGGCGGTCAATGTCATATGTATTTGGGGGTCCTTGACATGAATATGTTTGAGAACCACTGACATAGAAACATTTGACAGTTTTTCGAGAAAACTGTCAGGATTTAGAAGGTATTTGTAGAATCGTTCCCAGGTCAAAATCGGTTAAAATGAGAGGTTGGCGTGCTCCTTGATAAGACGACATAAGACGATAATGGTAGCACGGCTTCATCAAAAGGCAGTGACACGAAAAGGTCCAAAACTAAAGAAACTGACTGTGAGGCAATTTACGATTTGTTTTTTTAGACATTTAGCAGACACAATTCTCCAGAGAGAAAATTACATGAACTCTAGTCAACTCAACAACAAGCTATAAGTAAAATAGAGTACCAAGAAATCAAGTACTGTATGTGCTTACAAAGCAACTACTAAAAGATACAAGATAAAACATGAACTCTAACATCCGCCCTTAATGACATACTTGAGTTTTTAAATGATGTTACGTGATAATAATACAAATGAAACCATGGCCTATATCTGTAAACGCACGGCATTGTTTTTTTGAAAATGGCTTTTGTTTGTCGAGTACAATTTCAAAAGCTCTGCTTCAAAGAGATTTGACTTTAGTTTTGCTCGGTAATCTAATGAGAGAGCATCTAAGCTCCAATATGTCAACAACAGCACTGAGGGCTCACCACTTTAAATCTGGCCTCCTCATTTTGGGCATGTCATTATAGGACAGCATTTCCACCAAAAAAAAAAAGATCTTAAAAAAATATATATATATAAGCAGATCTACAGATCTCAAATCAAGCTTACAGGTCAGCTATTTTCTTTTCTTTATGTCGAATGACAAAGTGTATACTGTATAGGTCTTAAAAGGGTGACTGAATCCAGGGCTATTTTTTTTGTTTTTGCTGAACAGTTAAGATGAAAAACTACAGCTACTCAGCTCAGCTAGCAGGGTAAAAACATGGTAGCAGCAACAGCTGCAGATAATCAAATGGGTGTGTTAGATTTAGGTGCGTCAGTCAGTGTGCACTTACTGCACTGACAATACTGTGTTGACTTTAAGACCTTTATTGATCCCACTGGGGACATTGAGGCGCCCAAAGACAGTGCAGCAGTTAAAATACAGATTACAGGACGGAAGGACGGAAGTACGGTAGATACAGCATGATGAGATGAGAGACATCAGTAGTCAAGTCAACACCATCAGTAAGGTGGCCAAAAGATTACAAAAACGATATCGTTGCTGTCGGGTAGAAACCTCCTATTTCTCCACATTTTAACTTTGTTTTTTTTTTAAATTAACGTCCAAATTAATCATACTACAGTCACACAAAAGCACCAAAAGTAACAGATTTTCAACCGGTGCGTTTTAACCCATTCAGGGCGGGGAACCCCATTTGCTATTGAAAAATAGCAGATCTACAAGCTCATGGATTACGAGCTTAAGTTGTAGGTCTGCTATTTATTATTTTTTATCGTGAAAATGTGGCGCAAATCTTTGAATATATATTCTTTCAGAGCGAAGCTTTGCTTCTGGGGGGGGGGGGGTCCCTGAAAAAAAAAAACATATTTTCAGATGGGGGTCCGTGGCCAAATACATATAATTTCAGGGGTCCTTGACATGAAATAGTTTGAAAAAATAGTAGAAACAGGATTTAGAAGACATTTTGTAAAATCGTCCTCAGGTGAAAATGGGTTAAGCTTGTAGATCTGCTACTTTAGCTTGGGTTTTTTTTTTCTCTGAATTAGAGTCCTGGTAGCTCTTTCGGTAGAGCACTCGCCTTTCGGCCACAAGGTCATATTGGGCTCAATGCCGGGCAGCGCCAACTCAGCATGCGAGTAGCACGGCTTGGGTGTGGCCGGCGTGCATTAAGTGCTGGGAGCTGATGGTAGGTGTCGTTAAGCGCGCCACTTCAGCAATCCATCTCCCAGGGGTCTAGACTCTAGTCTAGTGCATTGCGAAACGGGGATAGCATCCCATGCTCTGGCCGATACTGACAAAAAAGCCTCTCCGACCTGCTTGCTTACTTTGAATTTAAATCCTGAAAAGTTACTGTTTTGGACAAGTGAGGTTTCTACCAGACAGAGACGCTATGCAACAAGACTTAAAAACACCCTCAGTCCTAGACAAGTGAACGTACGAGAAGACACACAGAAGGCATAATTATGCATACTGAACTGTGAGCGATACGTGTCTCGTTATACTGCCCGTCTAATGCTTGCACACAGTGGCACAGCCCTACCTCCGAGCACCGGCCACACCTAGATCTAAACTCAATCTAGTTGAAATCTCATCGCTAATTTGATTATAGCTGCAGTTGTGATGCCATGCTTTTTGTTTTGGTAACCTGAAGTGGAAAACAAACTGCAAAATTAGCCTAGGGTTTCATACATCTTTAAGTGCTTTATTAGTCACCAGGTTTCAGGACAAAAGGAACGGAACAAGCAAGCAGCTTCATAACAGATTAAGAATCAACTGACTGAGAGAAAACGCTAATGTTACTGCTACTGAATTAGTTACATTTTCGCTAGAAGCAGACTGTATCATATATGAGTGACTGACTGTTGCAAACGATACAGAGACACCTCCATGACAATAACGCTTTATTTTTGGACCACAACGCTTTTAAGATAAGCCCATGTTATTCTCCATAGAGAAATTACTTCCGCGAACCGAATCGGGGGAATCGAAGGGATGAGCGAGTTACGTCAGGACTTCGGTGCTCTATTTCCAAAATGCAGTGACAGCCATTGTTAACGAATGGCTCCCTGCTGTGCCCAGACTGTACGACAGCCTTCAGCTGGCAGACAGACACACTGCACGCACAGGGTTCAGTCCAGCATCTGGCACACAGCAGATGATGAACTCAGATGCCGAGAGGCAGCTTTTACACAAACCACAACAACCTGTCTGGAGGATTATAGGTTTTTCGGAGAGAGAGGACAAACACAAACCAACTCCACCCACCATCCCAAAAGGCCAGCAGTGGCACAGAGGGCTGTGTGTATGGGGACAGCGTCCCTCCCACAGAGGGCTGTGTGTATGGGGACAGCATCCCTCACACAGAGGGCTGTGTGCATGGGGACAGCATCCCTCACACAGAGGGCTGTGTGCATGGGGACAACATCCATCCCTCAGAGGGCTGTGTGCATGGGGACAGCATCCCTCACACAGAGGGCTGTGTGCATGGGGACAACATCCATCCCTCAGAGGGCTGTGTGCATGGGGACAGCATCCCTCACACAGAGGGCTGTGTGCATGGGGACAACATCCATCCCACAGAGGGCTGTGTGCATGGGGACAGCATCCCTCAGAGGGCTGTGTGCATGGGGACAACATCCATCCCTCAGAGGGCTGTGTGCATGGGGACAGCATCCCTCACACAGAGGGCTGTGTGCATGGGGACAACATCCATCCCACAGAGGGCTGTGTGCATGGGGACAGCATCCCTCAGAGGGCTGTGTGCATGGGGACAACATCCATCCCTCAGAGGGCTGTGTGCATGGGGACAGCATCCCTCACACAGAGGGCTGTGTGCATGGGGACAGCATCCATCCCACAGAGGGCTGTGTGCATGGGGACAACATCCATCCCACAGAGGGCTGTGTGCATGGGGACAGCATCCCTCAGAGGGCTGTGTGCATGGGGACAACATCCATCCCTCAGAGGGCTGTGTGCATGGGGACAGCATCCATCCCACAGAGGGCTGTGTGCATGGGGACACCATCCCTCAGAGGGCTGTGTGCATGGGGACAGCGTCCCACAGAGGGCTGTGTGCATGGGGACAGCGTCCCACAGAGGGCTGTGTGCATGGGGACAGCATCCCTCACACAGAGGGCTGTGTGCATGGGGACAGCATCCATCCCACAGAGGGCTGTGTGCATGGGGACAGCGTCCCACAGAGGGCTGTGTGCATGGGGACAGCATCCCTCCCACAGAGGGCTGTGTGCATGGGGACAGCGTCCCACAGAGGGCTGTGTGCATGGGGACAGCATCCCTCCCACAGAGGGCTGTGTGCATGGGGACAGCGTCCCACAGAGGGCTGTGTGCATGGGGACAGCATCCATCCCACAGAGGGCTGTGTGCATGGGGACAGCATCCATCCCACAGAGGGCTGTGTGCATGGGGACAGCATCCATCCCACAGAGGGCTGTGTGCATGGGGACAGCATCCACCCCACAGAGGGCTGTGTGCATGGGGACAGCGTCCATCCCACAGGGGGCTGTGTGCATGGGGACAGCATCCCACAGGGGGCTGTGTGCATGGGGACAGCATTTATCCCACAGAGGGCTGTGTGCATGGGGACAGCATCCATCCCACAGAGGGCTGTGTGCATGGGGACAGCATCCATCCCACAGAGGGCTGTGTGTATGGGGGACAGCATCCACCCCACAGAGGGCTGTGTGCATGGGGGACAGCATCCATCCCACAGAGGGCTGTGTGCATGGGGACAGCATCCATCCCACAGAGGGCTGTGTGCATGGGGACAGCATCCCTCCCACAGAGGGCTGTGTGCATGGGGACAGCATCCCTCCCACAGAGGGCTGTGTGCATGGGGACAACATCCCTCCCACAGAGGGCTGTGTGCATGGGGACAGCATCCCTCCCACAGAGGGCTGTGTGCATGGGGACAACATCCCTCCCACAGAGGGCTGTGTGCATGGGGACAGCATCCCTCCCACAGAGGGCTGTGTGCATGGGGACAACATCCCTCCCACAGAGGGCTGTGTGCATGGGGACAGCATCCCTCCCACAGAGGGCTGTGTGCATGGGGACAACATCCATCCCACAGAGGGCTGTGTGCATGGGGGCAGCATCCATCCCACAGAGGGCTGTGTGCATGGGGACAGCATCCATCCCACAGAGGGCTGTGTGCATGGGGACAGCATCCATCCCACAGAGGGCTGTGTGCATGGGGACAGCATCCATCCCACAGAGGGCTGTGTGCATGGGGACAGCGTCCCACAGAGGGCTGTGTGCATGGGGACCTCGTTGGGTTGCCAAATACCAGGTATTTTTCTTCCACATACAAGAAAGACGAGATTTTGTGTTTTGTGTTTACGCCCTTTCGGTGCGGGGGTGAGCTTATAGATCAGCTATAGTCCTGACATGGTGACATCGATGTAGTGTAGGATTGGCTCATGGAGTCGAGGGTCGGCCTTCCAAACAGCGTCAAAGTAGTGTAAGTAGCCTTGCCGAGCCATGAGGCCCATAGGGGCAGGAGCCTATCTCCTGTTTCTGTAGCGTGAGGCAGCTTGATGTACAAGTACACCCCCTGGACATGACGCTAGTATGTCGCAGGGACTTACCCCCCAATCCAACCCTTGATGCTGAGTGTCACGCAGGGAGGCATTGGGTCCCATTTTTACAGTCTTTGGTATGACCGGCCGGGGATCGAACCCCGACCCCCCAGTCTCAGGGCGGACACTCTAACCACAAGGCCACTGAGCTGTCCCAAACAGCTGTCCCAAACAGCGTCTATCTGTCCCTTAAGAGTATAGATTAATTGAGGCGGCACCCGGAGGAAACCCTGAGGCGAAATGGACATAGTGGCCGAATTTGTCATTGCAGCTCGCGCCGGCGCTGGTCCGTTGACTATCATTACACACATGACACGTGAACGATATATGATTCATACGTGAACGCGCGCAAACGGTGCAATGATAGTCGACAACGGCACAGCGCGTTCATATGTTATTGGGGCAATGACACGTGAATGCTATGTTTCATACGTGAACGTGAGCAAATGGCACAATGATAGTCAACGGGACAGCGCGGCCGTTCACCGTTTGGCCCAATCCATCTGTTCCTATACCCAGAAGGAGGAGTGAAATCGCCTCATGCAGCTTTTGAGCAACTTAATGCAAGTGGATGAGGAGGAGGAGAAATCCGGTGCCGTCTCTATTCATATTATACTCTAAGGCCAACTCAATAACACAGCAGCTCTCCCACCTGGGAGGAAACTGCCGTTACTGCCAACACAGCACAACATTCCTGCTGTATGGGCATGTGAGGTTTCCCTCCTGAACCTCATGACCTCATCGTTATATTAGGGATTAAAGTACACACTGTACAGACCAGTTGTGTCAAGATAATTTAGGGAACCTCTCAAATGCTATACCGATCCATCGTGGCCCATTTCACCCATTTTTGAGTGGTACAACAACTCCAAGGACCAGCAATGTCCACATGTCTACGTACCTGTCCCTATGTTTAGAGTAACAGTAGGGGCAAAAGTGGCACTGTTGTGCTAGAAACAGAGAGAGAGAGAGAGATAGTGTTAACACTGTTGTCTGCTAATTACAGAGAGAGAGAGAGAAAGAGGGAGAGTTGTCTGCTAAATGCTAATTCCCCCACACAGTAACTCTGGCTGGCACCCTGGGCACATTTTCCTCCTGTGGGTTTGGCACCTACGGACGGCTACGGACGGCCCCGTAAAATCTGAATCCCCCACCCACCCACCCCTGTTCCCCCATGTTTCTTTTCCCTTATTGGTACATGTCTCTAAATGTTTTGATGAATTGAAAATGGTGGGCCCTGTTGTAAACAAGTGTAATGCTTTATGGTGTCGTCCACTCACTGTTAACAGTTTTTGTATTGCGTTGTACTTGAAATGTACTGTAATTCTGCAAACTGTTATTAAATCAATCAATCAATGAATCTTACCTGTCTTCCCTGCACCACTCTCCCCTGTGATGAGGATACACTGGTCCTTGTCCTGGTCTCGTAGTGAGCGGTAGGCTTCATCTGCCAAAGCGTAACTGCAACACAAGACCACAAACACAACACATTAAACTCCCATGTTCTTATAGTGTTACACACTGTACAGTAACACAGATGCTTTCCCAGTTTTAACCCATTCTGACCTGAGATCAGATTCTATAAATGTCTTCTATACATCCTGACAGTTTTTCTGAAAAAGCCATGTTTCTATGTCAGTCGTTCTTCGATTTTACAGATATAGGCCATGGTTTCATTTGTATTATTATCACGTAACATCATTTAAAAACTCAAGTATGTCATTAAGGCGGATGTTAGAGTTCATGTTTTATCTTGTATCTTTTAGTAGTTGCTTTGTAAGCACATACAGTACTTGATTTCTTGGTACTCTATTTACTTATAGCTTGTTGTTGAGTTGACTAGAGTTCATGTAATTTACTCTCTGGAGAATTGTGTCTGCTAAATGTCTAAAAAATAGCAGACCTACAAGCTCGTAGCGCGCCACTCGGTGGCACGCTATGAGCTTGTAGATCTGCTATTTTTCAATAGCTAAAGCATAACATGATGCTATAACACCATAAGGGGTTCCCGGCCCAAAATAGGTTAAATCGTTGATTGATCGAAGCTTTTTTTATTTACAGGCACATATTTGTACATAATGTCAAAGAGAGAGTCTGTAGAACAGCAGTGTGCTAAAAGAAAAGACACATTTTTTCTGATGGATGCCACAGTAAAGTAATAGAAGGAGTGCAAACTCATCTTTATTTTGACTTTGATACGCATCTGTCAAAAGATTAAATATCAAGACAGATAAAGAGTCAATTGTGCTTCTTCTTTGGTGAGTCAGCTTTGCCCTATAGTACCGTGTCTTATGTAAGAATGTTGTGTTCAGGTGTGCCCGGCATTACCCAAGGCCACATGACATGTTCTCTGTCATATTATATTAACATCAATGTCAAGCAGCCAGAAATACAGGAACATTCAGAGTTTCCAAAAACCTGCAGCTGCATGGATTCATTTTCTCCAGTGTGTTTGTTTTAGGGCAAACGAGGATATAATGAATGGGGGTAGAGTGAACGAACGTTCAGATAGATTATTGTGCCTCGTTGCCACATTTGCTGACTAGCCCTAATCGATAGCACATGGAGTGTACAGAAACTAGGTCGCATCTGTGTGGGACGGACAGACGGACAGACAGACAGACGGACAGCCACAGACTTGCTTGGTGACTTTCAGCTTTATTTAGCGGCGCAGGCTATACAGCCTGCCACCGGGCTTTGGCTTTAAGAATCCACTCCCAAAAATGATGCAAGTGAAACCTTTCCAAAATGAACTGTGGATAATGGCGTCGGCTCGAAAAATACACTATTTAATCCTCATATAGGCCTGTGGTAATTAATTATAAAAAGTTCAAGTTGTCTGTGTGCTTGCCTTGGATTATGCTCAAATATGGACACACACACACACACACACCCATGGAGATCCATCATCCATCAGCAACAATTCAGCGTCGTTAGGTAATGGTTGATGTCAGTCAGCGTTAATTACGTGGTTAAAGCGAACGGTTTCTGTTGCGTATGACGTCAGGCCAAAAGCTCACTCAGTGAGAGGCAGTGAGAGAGAGAGACAGAGAGAGAGGTGGAGAGAGATAGAGAGAGAGAGAGAGAGAGAGAGACAGAGAGACAGAGAGAGAGAGAGAGACAGGGAGGCAGAGAGGGAGGTGGAGTGGAGGCCAGGCTAGAGGAGAGAGAGGTTGTCTGTCATGTCAGACCAGAGAGAGAGAGAGAGAGAGAGAGAGAGAGAGAGAGAGGAGAGAGAGAGAGAGAGAGGCTGTGCTGTCACTGTGATGACGGAGCTATAGAGACAGAGTTACACTTTTTAACACAATGTAAAAACTACACAAACTAAAATTAGAGAGGAGTTCTTCCCAAAATTTTAAACAAATTTCCAGAATTCCGAAGTATGACAGAAAGGAAAGATTACCAGTCCTTCTGGGGGAACAGAAGAATGTGCAGTTTTTTGGCTGCAAAAATATGTCAATTCCTGTCACAAGAAAAGGGACAACCATTGATATTATGTTGTTATGTTGTCGTTTGTAATATCTGTGACTGTGCTTTGGCAACACTTGTAAAACGTCATGCCAATAAAGCCTGTTGAATTGAATTGAATGAGAGAGAGAGAGAGATAGAGAGTGAGAGAGAGAGAGAGAGAGAGAGAGAGTGAGAGAGAGAGAGAGAGAGGCAGAGAGGGAGAGAGGGAGGTGGAGTGGAGGCGAGGGAGCTTGTCTGTCATGTCAGACCAGAAGAGCTCAATCTGGGAGACAGAGAGGCAGAAAGAGGGAGAGGAGGAGGGAGGGACAAGGATGTCGAGAGGGCCTTGCTCACCCACGCAATAACCCGGCCACCAAAACATGGCGCGTTGCACGGCGCCACATGTGAGAATAATAACCCTGGCAATGCCAGGCAAGTTGATTTCTGATAGTTTATCTACAAATTGTTGTTGTATCCCTATAGAGGGTATGCACGTGACATCATCATCAAACCAGGAAGTTATGCGGGAATGCCTACTGTACTGAGTGGCAAAAAAACTACTTTCTGTCCTTGACAGCACATACCGGTACATCCAAACAGAAGAGTCCTATCTGATTGCATTAAATTACTTTAAACAACATTAAATTCACTCACTTTGCCACTCAATCTGCCATTCACTTTATGCATGCGCATACGCTCTAAAGGCTAATAATAACAATAACAATAAAATGCTTTTACTGTAATGATGCATGCTTGCAACCATTTGGAAGATGCTTACAAAAATGACCACGTTAATTTCTGAAATTATATAATGTAAATCGGTCAATGACAAAGAAGAAACAAATTAAGTCTATTGTCACATACTTTACATTCCAAGGCAGTGCCACAGTGGGGAAACTGGGGCAGATTATAAACACTTTCAACATTAGTGGATCCTCCAACAATGAAGATTAGTGGATCTCCAACAATGAAGGACTCGCCATTGTCCTCATATTCTTTATGCAAACGTATGATGGGGAGGGGATGGGCATCACTGACATGGTGACTGCACACAAAATTAAGAGCTTAAATGTAAGTCGCTCTGCTAAATGCCTAAATTGTAAATTGAAGTGGAAACCGAGCTACACTTCCTAACCATCTGTCCATTGTGTACCAAGACATCAGAGACACATACTTCCCACAGATTACAACCACACACACGGAGATTTTGAAAACGTGACCAATGACAAAAAACTCCCATATCTGCTGGGCGAAGTACAACAATGTGCAAACACAGCAGCAAGATTTGTGAGTTGCTGTGATAGGAGAAGGATATCAAACGGAACACAACCACCCTAAAGACTAATCATTGTGTAATAATTTGCTTCAGACCACTATTATAGAGGGTATAAGGTTCTTCTCAGTTAGTTAGTTAGTTAGTTAGTTTAATTTATTGTCCACGTGTGGGAAATTTGTCTTCGGTCTCAACAGTAAAAAATAACAACACTTACACAATTATTTTTTTCATGGCAAAAAAAGTGCAGGACAACAGTGGCAAATACATTGAAAAAAACAACAAATCTAGCGAGACATGGTATCATTTAGTGCCTTAATGGCATTTGGGATGAAGGAATTTTTAAGACCCACAATCTCCACATATAGGAGGGACCTACTTATATACTGTATATACTGTATATAGGTCTTTACAGTTCATATTTTGGCAGGCAAACAGTCGTCTTACACACAGCAGAGAGCTAGTGCTGCTGGAACAGGACTCCAGCGCTCTCCGCTAGCAGCCCCTGAGACTTCAAATTTGCCCGGTATAGGTCTCCTGTTTGCCCCCCCCCCCGACCCGTCTGTACTTCGACATTCATTACTCAGGAATTTTTTCCAGAGCCACCACTAATAATAGCTGCGATTGTGGGGGAAATGTTGCATGTAAGTTTACTCGGAGTAGAGCGACTGCTCCTTCACCTGGAAAGGAGCCAGCTTAGGTGGTGGTTCGGGGGATCTGGTTAGGATGCCTCTCGGGCGTCTCCCTATAGGGAGGTCCTCGACACACGTCCCACCCGAGAACTTTAGTAAAAAAAACAATTGCCGATCACAACGCCTCGCAGCACGAGACGCTGTGAGCTCGTAGAGTGGCAAAGAGGTTTGGTTTAGACCAGGGGTGCCCAAAAAGGTAGATTGCGATCTATCAGCAGACCACAAAGGCTGTGCAGGTAGATCACATGACATGCCCCTAAAGAATATTTAATTTAAATCTGCCACTTGAATTAAATTGACTTGACTTGATTGACTGACATAACAAAGGGCCTGTCAGCTCAAACCCATAATGCAATACTTTGTTTTTTCAAGAGTGTTGCTGTGCACAAAATCCACAAAATGTCAGTAGATTACAAATGAAATACAAAAACACTCTTTTCTCCCCTTTCCCATTCCAAGTGCATTTGTCTTAAATATACAATGCCAGCGCGGCCAGCTATTCCAAAGCCATTTTTAGCAATGCTATAATAATGTTTTCATTGGGTATAGATCTTGTTGAGCTGGTCATTTTGAAAGTAGCCCTCAGGTCACAAAGTGTGTGGTGTAGAGGGAAGCAAGAGTACAGAGTGAAAAGTCAACTTTACTTCCACATTTCTGTCAAACAAGTCCATGTAATCTATGTAAATGATTTATGTGCTACACAATACTCCTGACTTAAATATGTAATCTATGAAGATGATTTATGTGCTACACAATACTCCTGACTTAAATCAGTAGTTTACGCAAAATAAGTACTCGTTTTATTAAAAAAACCAATCTCCATTAAATTGAAGGCTTCGTGACGTGTTCATGAAATAATAACTGTATAAGTATTATATCTAATAAGAACAGCTTCAACTCCCAGTCATAACTTCAAAAGGCTGTGTTATTTTAACAATACAATAGTGTTTAAAAAGTTAAAACACAGGTTTGTACATGATAGTACATGATAGTACATGATAATCGACACAGCTCTGGGGTCATCATGGAAGAATGCGTCAAAATATCACTCCCAAGTAATTTGTCTTAATTCTTTGCCTGCGGCGGCGGTGGGGGGGGGGGGGGGGCACTGACTGACTGTCTTTATTCTAAATTATGCGAGTAATGCCATTAATTACACAATTATATGCAACCAAGTGTTTCCGGACTGCCGTAATGCCTGACACCCACATATATTCCATGTTTTTGTTTGTTTATTTTTTGACACGCCAACACAGTGTCTTAGAAACTGACAGCCAGGAGGAGATGCAGACAGCAGTGGTTCTCAACCTGTGGGTTATTGGGACCGCAAGGGGGGCTCCCACGTGCTTTTATGGGGGTCCCCAGATGACAGAGAAGTGACCATTTTTTAAAAGACCTTTTCAATGCCTAAAAAAAATAAAAAATCACACCCGTGTGAACCGAGTGGTGCAACTCCCCTCTCTCTCCCCCCCCCCCCCCCCCCCCCTCCTCTCTCTCTCTCTCTCTCTCATTAGCAGGCAACAGTCTGTCAGCACAGTCTCTCTCTCTCTGTTTCTGCATGGCACAACAGCGCCCCTACTGGTACTCATTGTATGATGCTCATAGTCACATGAACACATAGGTGAACACATAGGTGAACTGTACACGGACATTGCTGGTTGTAGGAGTGGTTGCACCACTCAAAAACAATCAAGCAATCAACAAACTATACTACAAAAATGTTGAAATGTTGCCAAATTGTCAAACAATATAAGAGAGAGGCAACAATAGTGTGAACAAAGCAGGGAGGAGGAGGAGGAGGAGGAGAAGGAGGAGGAGGAGGAGGTGGAGGAAGAGAAGGAGGAGGAGGAGGAGGATCATCATCTTCTGGAAGACGAGAGTGTGATCAGTCAGAGCTGCTGAACTACGGCTGAACTGGCGAGCAGCAGCGAACCCGTTGACTGCCTCGTTAAGGAGACGAGTCATTTCCAGGCCCTTAATGGTAATCATATATACGCTGCAATGATGAGGTCGCTGCTTAAACCAGCGTGCTATATCAATGCACCAAGACAGCCTTCTTAAACCAGTGTGCTATATCAATGCACCAAGACAGCCTTCTTAAACCAGTGTGCTATATCAATGCACCAAGACAGCCTTCTTAAACCAGCGTGCTATATCAATGCACCAAGACAGCCTTCTTAAACCAGTGTGCTACATCAATGCACCAAGACAGCCTTCTTAAACCAGTGTGCTACATCAATGCACCAAGACAGCCTTCTTAAACCAGTGTGCTATATCAATGCACCAAGACAGACCTTCTTAAACCAGTGTGCTATATCAATGCACCAAGACAGACCTTCTTAAACCAGTGTGCTATATCAATGCACCAAGACAGACCTTCTTAAACCAGTGTGCTATATCAATGCACCAAGACAGCCTCTTCTTAAACGAGTGTGCTATATCAATGCACCAAGACAGCCTCTTCTTAAACCAGTGTGCTATATCAATGCACCAAGACAGCCTCTTCTTAAACCAGTGTGCTATATCAATGCACCAAGACAGCCTCTTCTTAAACCAGTGTGCTATATCAATGCACCAAGACAGCCTCTTCTTAAACCAGTGTGCTATATCAATGCACCAAGACAGCCTCTTCTTAAACCAGCGTGCTATATCAATGCACCAAGACAGCCTCTTCTTAAACCAGCGTGCTATATCAATGCACCAAGACAGACCTTCTTAAACCAGTGTGCTATATCAATGCACCAAGACTTCTTAAACCAGTGTGCTATATCAATGCACCAAGACTTCTTAAACCAGTGTGCTATTATCAATGCACCAAGACAGCCTTCTTAAACCTTCAGTTGTCCATCCCTAGTGGGCCGCATGTGGCCCGCAGGCATGTGGCCTAGCGGGCCGCATGTGGCCCGCAGGCATGTGGCCTAGCGGGCCGCATGTGGCCCGCAGGCATGTGGCCTAGTGGGCCGCATGTGGCCCGCGGGCATGTGGCCTAGCGGGCCGCATGTGGCCCGCGGGCATGTGGCCTAGTGGGCCGCATGTGGCCCGCGGGCATGTGGCCTAGCGGGCCGCATGTGGCCCGCGGGCCAGCAGTTGTCCATCCCTGTCATACAGCAGCAAACACACAAAAAGCATCAAAAGCGGTTTTTGGACATAATGACAGAGACAATAATATATCCAAACGTTTTCCAAACCTGGCAAACAAAACAAGTTTTTTTTTCCCCTTCTAAAATATGTCCAGGAATGTCTGTCGTGACCGTGGGAGCCCTGGACCCGTCTAGAGTGATCCAGTTCCATTCTTATCTTCCATGTGGTTCCCTTGGAGTTAATTGTGGGTCTGGGAATTGTGCAGCCGAAAATGTGGTCATGACGTACTATGGTGTGTGTGTGTGTGTGTGTGTGTGTGTGTGTGTGTGTGTGTGTGTGTGTGTGTGTGCTGTGCTGTGATGTAACATCTAGTAAACCTCGTTTGCCTTGTATTTCTCTTTCTTTTAGCCATGAGGACGAACTATACATACATATTGATGTGCCATGTATAATAAACATGTATAAATGAATCGATGTGCTATGCATTTAAAACAATTAAAAAAAAATCACACCCTGTGTGAAGTGAGGGGCGCTATTATATACACATCTGTTATGACGTAATTATCAGACAAAACAAACATGTCAATGAATGTTTGTTTAAGGAAAAAACAGACATTAAAACTCTATATAGGAGGGGCTAGCGCCCCTCAAAAAGTAACAATAAATAAACAATGTACTAAATATAAATTGTGTGTGTGTGTGTGTGTGTGTGTGTGTGTGTGTGTGTGTGTGCGTGCGTGTGTGTGTGTGTGTGCGTGCGCGTGACGTGCGTGTGCGCATGCGTGCGTTAATGAAACTTGGAGACCCAATCACATCTTTTGTATAAAAAAAAGGGTGGAAACGTCATAATGTATGCTGTAAAAACAAAACAGTAAAAATAGTAGTTCGACAATCTCAACTGCTAACGTTGATACTTGTTGTGTGATGCTGTTGTATGGGCAAGTAGAGCGTTCATTTACAAAAACTAAAAAACACACACACACACACAAGTTAAACTACGGACTAGAATCGGATACGAGGTTTACGCCCCCCGACAGAAACCAACGTCAGTCCTCGGTTCCATCCCATTCCATTCTCTCCATCCCCAACCCCTGTGTTCCATCCAGTCCCCAGACCTCAGCCATCCATCTCCCCATCCAACACCCACCACTGCGGTGGGGCTCCACCCTCCTCCGAGCCCCGTCACACCCACCCCACCACCCCACCCACACCCACCCTCTCAGCCATAGCTTTGTCCTCCTAGCTGTACCAGCTGCGGTACCGTGCGGTCGCCCCCGTCCGTCCAAACCAACACGGGTCGGTGTTGGCCGTGTTGTACGCATTATACAGTAGACGGCATGACATTACGTCATGGCTGAAAAGTGCAGGGCAGCTGTCTGCGCTTTGTGAAAACAGCCCTGCTGCCTGACATGATCGCCACAAAGACAGCCCTCTGCTGCCTGACATGATCGCCACAAAGACAGCCCTCTGCTGCCTGACATGATCGCCACAAAGACAGCCCTCTGCTGCCTGAAATGATCGCCACAAAGACAGCCCTGCTGCCTGAAATGATCGCCACAAAGACAGCCCTGCTGCCTGACGTGATCGCCACAAAGACAGCCCTGCTGCCTGACATGATCGCCACAAAGACAGCCCTCTGCTGCCTGAAATGATCGCCACAAAGACAGCCCTCTGCTGCCTGACATGATCGCCACAAAGACAGCCCTCTGCTGCCTGACATGATCGCCACAAAGAGCAAAGAATCACACAATTATCCACAGCCTTTCCCCCCAGAGGACCACTGGAGGAAGGAGGGGACAAGGGGAGTTTAGGGGAGGGTCTAGGGTCTAGGAGGGAGAGAGAGGAGTGGGAGGTCCTGGGACAGGGGAGGGTCTAGGAGGGAGAGAGAGAGAGGAGTGGGAGGTCCGATCGCTGTCAGGAAAGCTCTGCCAAAATTAATGACATGTCATCGGCTGACGTGACGCACCGTGTCCCTCCTTTACACAGAGCTGCTGGTCATATGAATATGAAAGGACCATAATCACAATATGAATGGACCTGCAAGCTGCTGCCGGGGGGGGAGGGGTCCCAACACAGGCAGGGGCCAAAAAGGGGGCACGTTTCAAACACCTGCATGTCAAACCAAACTAGGGCTAAAGAAATAATAACATTTATTTTATTTTTGTCCTCTGCATTGTGCACACAGCACACACTCTGTGGCAAAAACTAAAAAGCAGATGGAGAAAGAGAAAAATTAAATGAGAATTAGGCCTAACCAGAACGCACAGCTGCTGTTGGCCAGGTGGGTGGGTGACCAAACCATCATATAAACGCTCCATTTATAAGTAAAACATCAGGACTTTTAAAGTAGATGTGGACGATAGGAGGAGGCATTTCACCGATCGAGGCATCCAGGCAAAATGAGGTCACCGTCTAAAGGCAGAAGACTAACCACTTCAAAACGCAAAAAATAAAATAAATAAATCACTTAAATAAAAATCACCGTGAAGAGGTTCTGTGGAAAGGTTTGGTGTACTAGGGAGTGGACCAAAGTACACATACAGCCAATCCCTGTCAACTATAGGTTATGAAGCAGTGAGCAAAGACCACTGCAAGTCTACCAAAAAACGCTACCAGAGCATCAAATCTCGTACGACCCGTTTCAGTAACAGTTTCTACCCCCAGGCAGTCAGGCTGCTGAACAGCTGACCTTGAACTGTATTGCAACTGTTTTGTCACTTCACTAGTTCACTTGCACTTTTTTTTCAGTTTTTTTGTCTTTTTCTTGCACTATAGATGTCTGTTTATGTCCTGTGTATGTAAGACTGAGAGTGCTCTGAGCAAAATAATTTTCATTGTATTTATACTCTGTATCTATACACATGACAAATAACCTGAACCTGAAGTCCTGAGACCCCACGAAATGTAGAGGAACTGGAAGCCCGTGGGCAGGATGGCAGAGCTAAAAGGCCCGTGGGCCAGCAGCAGAAGCAGCAGAAGCAGCAGAAGCGGCGCTGCTCGGTACAACCCCCCATTACAACCAAAGCCGCCGTGAGGCTGTAATTTGGAGCTGCTCGTGGCAGCGGTATGAGCAGCAAAGCCACACTGAGGGCATGATGAGGTAAGCGTGCAGAAAATAAATATCCCCCCTCAGCCCTTTTCTCTCCTCCTCGTCTCGGCCCGTTAGTCATACTAAGCCATTTTGGGCGCCGGGAACCCATTCTGACCTGAGATCAGATTCATACGAGGTTTCCACTGGACACACACACTGGTCTTATTAACCCATTCTGACCTGAGATCAGATTCTAAAAACGTCAGTCGCGCTTCGATTTTTCAAAAAATAGCAGACCTACAAGCTCGTAGCGCGCCACTCGGTGGCGCGCTATGAGCTTGTAGATCTGCTATTTTTCAATAGCTAAAGCATAACATGATGCTAACACCGAAATGGGTTCCCGTTCAGAATGGGTTAAGCATTATGTCATGCTTTAGCTATTGAAAAATAGCAGATCTACAAGCTCATAGCGCGCCACCGAGTGGCGCGAATAGCTCCAGGCTTGAATAGCTTTTTTCAGAAAACTGTCAGGATGTAGAAGAACATTTTTTAGAATCTGATCTCAGGTCAGAATGGAAAACTGTCAGGATGTAGAAGACATGATAATTTGTAGAATCTGATCTCAGGTCAGAATGGGAAACTGTCAGGATGTAGAAGACATTTTGCAGAATCTGATCTCAGGTCAGAATGGAAAACTGTCAGGATGTATAGAAGACATTTTTAGAATCTGATCTCAGGTCAGAACGGGCTAAGGAGTAGGAGGAGGAGGAGGTGGTGGTCCGGGGCTCCGGGCTGGGGGCCGGCCTGCAGCCTGTGTGACCTGCATGTTGAAGATGGGGCGGGGCGTTCTCTCTCTCTGAGGCACGCCAGCCGACTGTATAGACATGATTTATAGCTTCTAATGGAGTTATAATAAATGCATGGGGTCTGGTTTGGTTGGTAGGATAGGAGCGTGACCCGCCCTGCTAATAGGCCCAGACAGGCCCTGCCCAAAGTAATGATCGTCTTTCTGATAATAGCTGGGGGGGGTGTTTTGGACAAGGCTGGGAGGCCATGATATTAAAATAGAACGGAAGAGCGAGTGTGTGCACTGTGCACGCACATGCACACACACACACACACACTACAGTGAAGCCATGTCTCTAGCAGCAGCAGCTCTGCAAAAACATCTCATTCT
>NC_137877.1:3455422-3465422 GCF_963924005.1 Protomyctophum bolini | reverse complement strand
ACCCCTCTGCCTTTAAAACCCTCTCCAGAACCATCCTATCCTAGACCCACCGATGGCTTCAGGGGCAGAACCACAGCCAGATGCTCACAGGGACCATGACAATGACACACACACACACACACACACACACACACACACACACAGAGATCAGACCTGCTTTATTAAAAGCATTGTTTAAGGCTTTCCTTTCAGCTGTAGTACAGAGGCACAGGAAGAGAGGAGAAGAGAGGAGAGGAGAGGAGAGGAGAGGAGAGGAGAGGAGAGGAGAGGAGAGGAGAGGAGAGGGGAGGGGAGGAGAGGAGAGGAGATTGGAAATAGTACCTCAACATTGTACTTAATTAAGTACAGTATTTAAGTAAATGTACTTAGTTATATACTTCCCACCACTGCACTCTAAACAAACACACCGCTCAACAGGAGAACGGTTTAATTTGAGTGTAGGAGTTACTTTGACATCTTGATGTTGTGCAACACACAACAGTTCTGTTTGTTTCTCCATGACATGACAGTGTGTAGACTCGAGCACTGCTCTCGACACACTAAATCACAGTTTTATAAATCGTCCCTGTCGAGTGGAAACTGTCCGAAACTCTTCTTCTAATGAAGAAAATAGACTAAGTAGCAGCAGATCTACAAGCTCAATAAGCGTAGAACTGATGCTTTACTTGTGTGTGGCGCTGTAGTATGATCAAGGAGGGCGTTAATGTAATGAAATAAAAAAAACAAGTTAGAATGTAAGAGAGAGAGAGAGAGAGAGAGAGAGAGAGAGAGAGAGGCCTACAGTAGAGGATATTGTGGTGACGGTCACACATCTGCTTTCAGTCATTCAATGTTTTCCCTCCAAAAAATGTTGCCGTGTTTTAGGGAAATTCGATTAAAAAGCCCCCCCCCCCCCAAAAAAAGCATCAGGATTTATTTTCAGGGAAATACAAATATAATTTAACTGAATTAAAAATGCAATTACAAGCAGCCGCACGCACGCACACACACACACACACACACACACACACACACACACACACACAAACCACTTGACATGTCAGAGGTTGCAGTGGCCTTGTTCTGACCCTAGTGATGGATCACTACAAGGCTCTCAGTGGCTCGCCGGGCCTCGGCCCGCTGGGGCCCGCTGGGCCCGGGCCCGCTCGGCCCAACAGAGCCAGGCATTGTGGATTCTGACTGACTGGCAGACGGTTCTGATGGCGGCGGGCCCTGGGCCCCTGGCTGGGGAGGGGGGAGGGAGGGAGGGGGCACTGCTCCCACTGCTCCAAACCAGGAAATTAACCCATTCTGACCCGAGATCAGATTCTAAAAATGTCTTCTATAGTCAGTCGCTCTTCGATTTCCCAAAAAATAGCAGACCTACAAGCTCATAGCGCGCCACTCGGTGGCGCGCTATGAGCTTGTAGATCTGCTATTTTTCAATAGCTATAAAGCACGACATGATGCTATAACACCAAAATGTGTTCCCGCCCAAAATGGGTTAAGGGGGGGGGGACGACGGATTGGGGGGCATGACACGTGCATAGAATATACGGTTGGGGGTGAACTTTTTCCTACACACCTTTGGGCCAAAATAAGCAGCTTCTCCTGCTGAAATATTACAGTTGAAAGGAAGGCAACATGGAAAGAGAAAAAATGAAAAGGAGAGAGAGACCTGGCTCCTCCATGGAGAGAGAGAGAGAGAGAGAGAGAGAGAGAGAGAGAGAGAGACAGAGAGACACACTGGCTGGATTCAGAGCTGCTAAGGCAGTTAAACCTTTTCATGTCAAGGACCCCCACATCGACACTCATTGGCCCGCGGACCCCCGTTTGAAAAGATATACCAATTAAGGACCCTCAATAAGAGAAGATTTGTACGGCTCCAACAGTGATTTTGAACCATTTTCATTTTAAGGTTTGAGCCAAACACACAGTCCAATCAAAACAATCCAATTTTAAGAAGACGATCTTAGTCAATCAGGATGGAACATATAAATAAAATCACACCCGTGTGAAGTGAGGGGCGCCACTTATCATCGTACATCATCATTATCATCATCTCCTCTTTTCGGCCAATCAGAATTTGCATCCCTACCGTCGTCTTCGTCAAGACGTGTTACGCAATAATGTACACAAACACTCAAAATTGTACATTCATTCATTGTCAATGCAGGCATTGATGATGTTTGACATCAATTGAAGAGCATTTTCGCTCGAAACGTCACAGTCGATTGTTGTGCAAATAATAAACACACTTCACGAGCATCGGAGCCCACAGTGAGCGAGTATACCTTCTTTTCTTTTCTTTATCTGCGTTTGTTTGACATCCACATTGAAACCTGGTTCCTAGTTTGGGCATGTCACTGACTGTAATAGGGAAAGACTCCCCCAAAAATGTCTCAGAATAAAATGTTCTAAACTCACATGTAAGCTCAAACCACGATGCTATTGGCTCTTCTCGCTGGTCGGCGAGTGACAACGTCTATAGGGATTTAAGTGAGTTATAATAGCTCACCATGAAGTGACATTCGTCTACTGGCCAGACCGAGATGGAAGACTTTCTGATAGGTCCATGCTAAGCTGCAGCTTAAGGCATGGGAAGTACCAGTGGGGAATGTAAACAATGTGCAAAGCAAACATGACTCTGGGCCAAAGCGTAGCCCGGGTCAGAGAGGTCCCAGTATGCTGAAGAACTCCTTGGAAGGGGGGTGGGTTGGGGCGGAGGAGGGAGGGAACCGATTTTTAGTTAATTTGAACGTGGGTGTGAATTAGCGAGGCTGAGGGGTTACGCAGAGACATCATATCGGAAAATACTGGAACGTGGAAAAGAAGTATCAATTTAAGGCTTATTTCAAAAGCACAGTAGCAATAATAGAGGGTATGCGCATGCTTAAAGTGAATGGCACATTGAGTAGCAAAGCAACATGCAAAGTGAGTTTATCATTGTTTAATGCAATCAGACAGGACTTTTCTGTATGGATGTCTGGGCTGTCGAGGCCAGGAAGTAGTTTTTTGCCACTTGGTAGGCATTCCTGCATAACCTCCGGGTTTGATGATGATGTCACGTGCATACTCTCTCTATAGCTAACACTAATATCTAACCACTCAACAACGTGATGGAGCGTGTTGTATTAAAGCTTGAACATTGTCTAGGTTTTGTGTACAGTACTGTTCTCCAGCACCTCGTTCAGAGCTGGAGAAAATATGCATAATATAATATGAGAATGTGAAACTATAGTAGGCCTGACCTCCATCAGTCGACTGATCGATCGAATGAGTCTTATAGTCGACTGAAAATTTCTACTACTAGTACTGCACCAATCAATGCCTACTTGATCATACTACAGCAGAGGTATGGGATAATTCCAATCTGTATCTATTTGCCCAAAATTACACTGGTCTCTTGACTTAAATCTGCCGGCATCAAGTGAAAATAATGCGACTCTTTCAAGAACAAGTTAAAAGCACAAAAAGTACTGGTCCTCAAAGAGGAACAGGTTAAAGGTTGCAGGGTCTGAGAATCAGCCTTATCACCGTGCCTCCATTTGTTTGTGCTAGGCCGCGTGTGCTTATGTAAGCTGTACTGTATGCACGAGATAAAAAGGTACCGAGGTATTGTCAGGACAATGAATGGGCAACCTTTCAACGGAACGTGCTCTCAGTCATGTCATATTATCTACAAAAGGAAATGTACAGTATGTGGTAAGCAGCAAGCCATGGTTGGCACGGTGGGTCAAGTATGTTCAACTCATTCTGACCTGAGATCAGATTAAAAAAAAATGTCTTCTACATCCTGACAGTTTACCATTCTGACCTGAGATCAGATTCTAAAAAAATGTCTTCTATTGTATACATCCTGACAGTTTTCCATTCTGACCTGAGATCAGATTAAAAAAATGTCTTCTATGTCAGTCGTTCTTCGATTTTTCAAAAATAGCAGACCTACAAGCTCGTAGCGCGCCACTCGGTGGCGCGCTATGAGCTTGTAGATCTGCTATATCAATAGCTAAAGCATAACGTAATGCTAACACCAGAATGGGTTAATTGTATTCACAGTATGCAAAATTATCAATGCAATTTGTTTTACTGTGGACGACACCATAGTTGAACAGGCATTTATAATTATAGACTCGTTTACAACAGTGTGGGGGTCCACCATGTTCAATTCATCAGAACGTTTGTCATTTTTAACCACAGATATCTCTGCAAAACAATGGAGCCATTTGTGGCTTTTCTATTAATGATTGCCAATAATGTGTCATTTCATTTAAGATCAACTTTTTGTGTGAAGGAACTTGTCTCTCCATTCCTGTCCGGAAAGCATCTATAATGCAGACAGCCTGGAAGTCGTACAACTACAATCTAGCAACGAATAAAACATGTTAAGTTGAAATGGAATTTAATACCATTGTTTGCCTGTGTTTTCATGTTTTCAGCGAGGACAATGGGAGTTGAAATGGACAGAATGACAGAGTTGTGTGTTCTATATTAAAACATCTATCAATCAATTATTATCTAGTTACATATTCCATTATTTTCAGACAAGTACAGGTGAGGCACAGGAAGGCAGGCACACACACACACACACACACACACACACACACACACACACACACACACACACACACACACACACACACACACACACACACACACACACACACACACACACACACACACACACACACACACACACACACACACACACACACACACACACACACACACACACACACACACACACACACAGCTTCCTTCCCCTTCATCCCCTATTGTCTTTGATGGAATGTTTCTCTGTGCTATACGTCGTTTTGTTGTGGG
The DNA here is from genome assembly GCF_963924005.1 of Protomyctophum bolini. Taxonomy (NCBI): domain Eukaryota; kingdom Metazoa; phylum Chordata; class Actinopteri; order Myctophiformes; family Myctophidae; genus Protomyctophum; species Protomyctophum bolini. Next base: position 3,460,619 of record NC_137877.1, on the reverse strand, counting down.
TGTTTTTTTAACAGACCTGTGAAGGCAAAATACACCTTCCGGGACAAAAAAAACGTTTATTTTAATATCATCATCATCATCATCCCTCTCTATAGATTCAACATCACGCCGACACACAACGCTGGAGTGGACCCTCTCTCTCCGCCCACACACCGGTGCAAAACGGACCCTCTCTCCGCCCACACCGGTAAAAAACGACCATACTTCTACAAGAGCCCACTTGAAGGGGCTGCCTTCACACCTCCATGTGAATTATCAACATCAAAACAGTCAGTGTTTATGTAACGCTGAATGCAGAGGACACGTCATACGGTGGACCCTGGCCTGTTACCAAACAACCTGCATGTATAGATAGATGTATAGGGAGTCGGGACACGACACACTGGTCTTCGTCAGATAGATCACTAAACAACCTGCTTGTATAGATATAGGGACACCACACACTCCTCTTCGTCAGATAGATCACGTCAGTACGTATATGTCCAGCAGCGAGCCGGATGCATGAAGCCTGATGAATCATCAGAGGAGGACAATAATCTCCTGTTCCGAGCAACAAACTCAAAAACACAACGGTTGCTCTGACGCGTTTCTCATGGAAAAGCAAACAACTTTATGGCAAACGGAGATGCGGGAAGGCGAGGGGAGGGGGGGGGGGGGATGGGCTTGTGGCGTTTAGTTTTTATATCGTTGCAATCTAGATATGGTAATGGATCAAATGTCAATAACATTAAATTAAACGAGAGATATATATTTATTACTGCATGAGCAATGAGGAACTTTCTTTTTTCCTCTCCCCCTCATTACCTTTTGAACTTGCCGATCCCCAACGGCGCAAAACACAAAATGCAAACAAAACAGGGCGCAGAGGGTGCAATAAATGGGTTTAAAGTCCACACCGGTCCTCTCTATGCAGCTAGAGGAGAGTTTTACCACGGCTCTCTCTGTGTGTGTGTGTGTGTGTGTGCAGATCAAACAAACAAGACAAACTGTAAAATGATACCCAATGAAAGCAGAACGACATCCGGATGGAACACACAAACCTTAAAGCATCGAAGACGATCACAGCGAAACCATTATGAATATCATGATGACATCATGGGGTTTTGGCGGTCGCTGCGCTTTGGCAGTAGATTTCGTTTTTTTTGCAGTACAAACGATGCTGCGATCTTTTGGCCAGAGGCCCGACAGAGATGACTGAGCTACATGCTCAGTCATCTACTGCTCAGGGAACTACATGCCCCCCCCCACCTCCCCAAAAGCGTGCATATACACACGGTTCTGGATTAACCCATTCTGAGCAGGAACCCCTTTTTGGTGTTAGCATTATGTTATGCTTTAGCTATTGAAAAAATAGCAGATCTACAAGCTCATAGCGCGCCACCTAATGGCGCGCTATGAGCTGCTATTTTTTTAAGAATCGTGAAAAGTGACATGAAAGTGTTTGAGAAAACGACTGACATAGAAAAACATCGCTTTTTCAAGAAAACAGTCAGTTATTTAGAAGACATTTTTAGAATCTAATCTCAGGTCGAAGAAATGCTCCCCTCCTGCCTTCCAGCACGCACGTGTGAGATCTGGCACCGACGGGCTAAAGATAAACATCCCGACTATCACAGCAAACACTAACGTACCGTAGACACAACTCAGAGATGAGCTCTCTCTGCTTCAGTGGCTCGTGTAGGAAACATAAACCAGCGTGGTAGGAATGAGGTACCGTGTGGTACTGTGTGGTACCGTGTGAGATATACCCTCACTGGCTCCACGCGCATCTCTCTAAATATATTTTTTATCCCATGATTTTGTAACCCATTTTTCACCCCTGTGTCAATCATCTAATGTGATCCTGGGCTCTACACACCCTCCACCAACCTAGTCCCCATATATGGGGGACAAGGGGAGAGCAACGGACTTGAACTCATGCTTCCTTCATGCCTGAGTGTCCAAGTTGCTCCTTTACACCTGACAGGGGGGAGTTTCCCTGGTTGGACGTAGCGCGTGGAAGGAACACGTTATTCCAACCAGTTCCTTTCCCCTCCATCAGGCGCCCCGGCTGGCCAGGGGGAGGCAGTTTGGCACCGTATGTTGAGGCACAAACTTCTTATATTCTACATTTTTGTGTTTTTTCGCTAATTAATTAATTTGATCTCGCAAAAGAGAGCGAGCGCGTTTATCTCAGCATAAAACGGCGGGCAGGCCCTTTGAATTAAGTTTTGACTGCATACAATATTTTTTTATTAAAATATAATATACAATCACAAATCGATAGGTTCGAATGGATCGATCGGACCCACGTGGGTGTTTTAAAAAAAGGAATATTCCTGAGGAAGGTCCGGAATTAAGTATCAAAACGTTGCTTCATTAAATGAGACAATACTCATGTACCTACAGTAGCAAATACAGTGTGCGGGTGTACAGTACAGTACCTTATTGCTTTCATTGATGTTCACTGGCCTACATACGCACCTGTGCATACGCCTACATTCTAGGTGTGCAAAAGTTTTCTGCTACAAAAAGGAATATTTGAAGCAACTTGGGCATGAAGGAAGTATGAGTTCAAGTCCGTTGCTCTCCCCTTGTCCCCCATATATGGGGACTAGGTTGGTCTCCCCTTGTCCCCCATATATGGGGACTAGGTTGGCGGAGGGTGTGTAGAGCCCAGGATCACATTAGATGATTGACACAGGGGTGGAAAAATGGGTTACAAAATCGTGGGATAAAAGATATATATTTAAAATAAAATAAAAAGGAATATTCGAAAGTATTTTTTTGGCCCGATTCTGACTAGCTCTAGTGGTTCTGTCACACGCTCCACTAGCACACAACGGCCTTCCACCCCCCCCCCCCCCACACAGTGCCTCGTGCTGGACTTGATGGTCCGTTTCACATTCGGACCGGTTCGCCACACAGCCGTATAAAGAAAAGCCCCCCGCCAAACGTCCCAGGTGCCCTACGTAAGAAGCTCTGGCCTAATGAAGCGGATTCCCCACAGGCCACTCAGCCTGGTGACCACGACCCTGTGGAAGGCAGCTGAACACCCCCCGAACCCCCCACCACACACACACACACACACACACACACACCTCCCCCGGCCTGCGTGCTCCACCAGCCAGCCGATGATGCCGACCCCTCTCCCCCCTCACCGTTTCCTCTAAGTACTACTGTGTGCTACTACTACTAGAGTGGGACGAGGAGGAATTGGGGGGTCTCATCTCACTACCGACCGCTTCATTACACAAGAGGGGGAAACATGATCCCCCCCCCTCCTCTCGGGAGAGACACGGTCACGCCCCCCCCCCCCCCCCCCACACACACACACACACACACATACACACACAAGCACACGCACACGAGGGAGAGACAAAAGCGAACTCCTGGCCATCTGTGAGGCCTATAGTCTACTGCACTCTGCACACAGTGAAGGGCCACTGATTACGTCCCCTCTACACATGTGTGCACTGTGGTGGGTGTGCAGGGGGGGCGTGGCATGCCTACTACTGTATTTGAATAAGCAATGGACTCATTAGTTTATAAGGGTTGTTCATACCAGACACTTATATAAACTGTATAGATATTGTTGCTGACGGGCAGATCAACTTCTCCTCTTTTTTGTGTATTTTCCTAAATGAATGCCTGGCTTACACTATACAGTATGTCACAGAAAGAGTCATGATATTCTTTCATTTGAATCCTACATTTGAATTAACTTGAAAAACCACAACTCTGATGACTGAGTGGTGATAAGGATCCATCAAGGCCATCAATGACTAAAATAGAACTAAAACGGATTACATTTCAATCAAAAGACTATGACATCACTCAACTAAATCAAAATTTTCTGTCAAAATCAAGACTTGAACAAGCTTGGGTGAGACAGACAGACAAGACAGACAGACAGACAGACAGACAGACAGACAGACAGACAGACAGACAGACAGACAGACAGACAGACAGACAGAAATCAATGCCCTCTCAGTGAAATGGGAGTCTGGTCAGCCATGGAACTTAATAAGATGCAATTATTATTCCCTGAAAAAAACCTGGAGGCAGGAGCTCATTTTCTGTGTTTGCGTGTGTGTGCGTGTGCGTGTGTGTGTGTGTGCGTGTCGTCCCTGGTGACCACAGGAGCAGGTGTGCCACTACAAACAAGCAGGAGCGCACGTGTCCTCAACACACACACACACACACACACACACAACCCCCACCCACCCTTTCCCTCCCCCCCCACCCCACATCCCTTCCCACACACAGGATTTCACTATACAGAAATATGTACCACTAGAGAACGCTTAATATTTATGAACACACGTGCACACATGAGGCCTGCTGCATGTGCGTGAATCATGGTACATGAATCAACAGTAGATGTGTGTGCTGAAAAACACAATTAAACTGTTAATCACAATTATTTGTATGGCAATTAATAATTGTCCACTATAAAATGTCATGATCGTTGACAGCACATGGTGTGACAATCTATCTCCAACAGCCCTTTTCCTGCCATTCAGTCACCAGTGACCTTTAAGTTTAGCAGCGTCAATATTCATTTTTATCTCTACCCAAGGACTGTCTAAAGAGGACGAGACACGGAGACCGCACGGGAGACGCCATGTTTGCTCCATGGAAGGAAAGAAACTTTCATACCAAATGCCATTAAGGCACTAAATGATACCATGTCTCGCTAGATTTGTTTGTTTTCCAATGTATCTGCCACTGTTTGTCCTGCACTTTTTTGCCATGAGAAAATAATTGTGTTAAGTGTTGTTGCTGTTGTTGTAACTGTTTGTTTTTTACTGTTTGAGACCGAAGACGAATTTCCACACGTGGACAATAAATGGAACTAACCAACTAACTAACTTTAGACAGTCCTTGTCTCGATACCCAGGATGTTTAACAACTTCCCATAATTTGTGCACGCACGCACGCACGCACTCACAAGAACTGAGAGAGGAGCTGTGATTATTGTTTTGGGAACACAAAATCACTGTTTCCCCAATGTGTCCAAATTACACATAAACCTTGCAGCTAATTGACACTGTGGTGTTATTTGCCACTGTGTGGTGTGTGTTTTAAGGTCTTTAGAGTGTGTGCAGTCATCCGTGGCCTGCTGTTTGTTCTCTGCAATAACAAACTAGTATAACACACACCAGGATAGCAGTGTGATGTAATTTATACTTGGTCGCATGATGCTAAAAATGAG
>NC_137877.1:3145392-3455222 GCF_963924005.1 Protomyctophum bolini | reverse complement strand
CCGTGTGTCCGGGTAGCTCAGTTAGTCAGTTAATATATGGCAAAAAGGTGCTATAAAGTATAACAATGTAAATCAGGGGTGACCCGAGACAAAAACTAAAGTGTGAACCACTGCTTAAAGTTTAGAGAACAGAGACTGGAGAGTTTAAGGGCGTGTGGGAATAGAAACAGAGACTGGAGAGTTAAGGGCGTGTGGGAACAGAACCAGGGACTCACATGTGTGGACTGAGCTCATAGAACAGAGACTGGAGAGTTTAAGGGCGTGTGGGAACAGAACCAGGGACTCACATGTGTGGACTGAGCTCATAGAACAGAGACTGGAGAGTTAAGGGCGTGTGGGAACAGAACCAGGGACTCACATGTGTGGACTGAGCTCATAGAACAGAGACTGGAGAGTTTAAGGGCGTGTGGGAACAGAACCAGGGACTCACATGTGTGGACTGAGCTCATAGAACAGAGACTGGAGAGTTTAAGGGCGTGTGGGAACAGAACCAGGGACTCACATGTGTGGACTGAGCTCATAGAACAGAGACTGGAGAGTATAAGGGTGTGTGGGAACAGAACCAGGGACTCACATGTGTGGACTGAGCTCATAGAACAGAGACTGTAGAGAGTATAAGGGTGTGTGGGAACAGAACCAGGGACTCACATGTGTGGACTGAGCTCATAGAAGTTCCTGTTCCGATACTCCTCCACTTTGTCTGGCGTGAAGATGGGCAGATGTCTGTACGGGTTGATGGAGATGACCACGCTGCCGATGTACGTCTGGAGACAGAGGAGAGAGAGAGAGACCAAATGAGACGGGTAGGACAGAGAAGTGGTGGAAAAGGACTCATTTTTTTTTACTTGATTAATAGTGCCAATACTGCTAATGTAGAAGTACTAAAAGTCCGGAATTCAAAAAGTATTGCCATCAAATTGTACCAAAAGTAGGTTCATGGTTGTATGTGGTTACATCTTGTGTTATACATCTTGTGTACAGGTACATAAGAGCTGTGGCTTCCTTACAGACAATGCAGAAGCATAGATAGCATAACATAGATAACAGATAACAACCTACATCCCAATCTACAAAGTACCGGTAACTAAAGTTTTCAAATAAATTTAGTGGAGTAAAATTACAATATTTGCCTAAGTACAAATACCTCAGAATTGTACTTGAGTACAGTACTTGAGTAAATGTTACTTTCCACTACTGGCTTAATACACTAAAGTAGAACATTTTCACCTGCATACTTGCAAACACAAGTATGCAAGTGGATTCATAGTACAGGTCAGTGTTGTTTTTGGCAGCAAATTTTGATAGTTTAGTCGTAGTCTCTTGAATAGTTTTCATTTAGTCACATTTTAGTCACCTGGAATGTTTTAGTGTTAGTCTAGTTTTAGTCGACTAAATGGCATAAGTTATAAGTCGACTAAATCGCAGGCCTGAAGTCAAGCCTGAAGTCAGGCCGGAGGTCAGGACGGAGCGACCCCAAAACAAAAGGAGAAATGTGTGGAATGAATCCTGGCATGCGGCCGGCCGGCATTCACAGGAGAGAAAAGGAGAGCCAGGGAGTGGAGGTGTCAAAGGAGAGGGTCTGAAAAGGAGAGCCAGGGAGTGGAGGTGTCAAAGGAGAGGGTCTGAAAAGGAGAGCCAGGGAGTGGAGGTGTCAAAGGAGAGGGTCTGAAAAGGAGAGCCAGGGAGTGGAGGTGTCAAAGGAGAGGGTCTGAAAAGGAGAGCCAGGGAGTGGAGGTGTCAAAGGAGAGGGTCTGCCTGACGCTGGAGTGAAAGGAGTGTCATCATCATCGTGATGTCCTCCCTCGGCTTTAGTGGGAGTGTGTTAAAAAAAAGAAACAGTGGTTCGTTCTAAACCTCTTCAGGGCAGAGCCTGAAGAACTGTCCGTTTGAAACTGATGATTGCTAGAGTTCTAAAAAAAATAAAACACAGATGACTTCGGGGACAACAGCAGGCGATTAACTCATTTTGGGCGGCCGGGAACCCCTTTTGGTGTTTTTAAGCATCATGTTATGCTTTAGCTATTGGAAAATAGAAAATCTACAAGCTCGCTATGAGCTTGTAGATCTGCTTTTTATGAAAAATCGTGAAAATGTGGCACAAAATCTTTGAATATATATTTCAGAGCGAACGTTTTTAATTAAAATATTGGCTTCTGGGGACTATATATTTTGAGATGGGGGTCCGTGGCACCAATAGAGATAATTCTGGGGGTCCTTGACATGAAATTGAGTGCTATTTTTTAGTGCTATTGAGCACCACTGATACAGCAACATGAGGTATTTCAGAAAAGTGTCAGACATTTTTTTAATGTTGACGTCAGTCCTAAATGGATTAAAGCACTTCTGAAAGCACATGTAGCCACCATCATCCTCCTCCTCCTCCTTCTCCAACACCACAGAGCCCTGGTTGCACTTTCTTTCAGCCACCAATCACAACCGTTCCCTCTCTGCTCCCCTCTCCTCTCCGTGATAATAGCCGTTGCATAACCCTCTCTGACAGGCGGCAGAGTTTGGCCTCTTCGCCATGGCAACGCCACCACCTCCCACGGGCCTATTGTTAACCCATTCTGAACGGGAACCCATTTTGGTGTTATAGCATCATGTTATGCTTTAGCTATTGAAAAATAGCAGATCTACAAGCTCATAGCGCGCCACCGAGTGGCGCGCTACGAGCTTGTAGGTCTGCTATTTTTTGAAAAAATCGAAGAACGACTGACATTTTTAGAATCTGATCTCAGGTCAGAATGGGTTCATCAGACCAGTGTGTGTCCAGCCAGTGGAAACCTCGTATGAATCTGATCTCAGGTCAGAATGGGTTAAAGAGTACACAGGGTGGGCAGAACGGGACCTTTTTGAGGTACATACCGCGGACAGAGGTGTTCGAGTCGTGATGTAAAACACGCACGTCGTGGACGAGTGGGAGTACCTTAAGCTCACGACAACGGTTAGATAACAATGCGTGCAAAACTATAGGCATCGGAGCACCTGATGGAGGGGAAAGGAACTGGTTGGAATAACGTGTTCCTTCCCACGCGCTACTGTACGTCCAACCAGGGAAACTCCCCCCTGTCCCCTAGGGTAGGTACCCTCACAAAAAACATGCAGTAATCCTGGTCTCTAAACTGCCTCCCCCTGGCCAGCCGGGGCGCCTGATGGAGGGGAAAGGAACTGGTTGGAATAACGTGTTCCCTCCACACGCTACGTCCAACCAGGGAAACTCCCCCCTGTCAGGTGTAAAGGAGCAACTTGGACACTCAGGCATGAAGGAAGCATGAGTTCAAGTCCGTTGCTCTCCCCTTGTCCCCCATATATGGGGACTAGGTTGGTCTCCCCATGTCCCCCATATATGGGGACTAGGTTGGTCTCCCCTTGTCCCCCTAGGTTGGTGGAGGGAAGACCTGAGGCCGATTCTACAATAATTGGCCTTTAAAATCAGTAGTTCTGACACTTTAACCCGTTAAAACCGGAAAAGCATCAGTGCCTATTTTTCTTTAAAAAAAATTGCTCTGTACACATTGTTGCCCGGGGGCCCTACTCTGAAGGGCCCCTCTCCAGACCCCCAGAACAAATATATATATATAAATCCAAGAGGGGCCTACAGTAAACATCGTTATCAGTGGCGTGGGAAATATGGCGATACTTAAGAGCAGACATGATTGTTGTCATGAAATGAGGCAGGGGGAAGTCATATGGCGCTGCCATGACATCATGTCTCCAGTGTCCAATGGGACTGAAGTATGATGGATGGGAACGATGCCTTGAGCCATGTCAAAGAAAACATGGAGATATGAGAGGTTAAGTGATATTATTATTATTATTTTGGTTTAGTGGCCTTGTGGTTAGAGCGTCTGCTAAACGCCTACATTGTAAATTGTTATGGCAATGGGTACAATCGTTATATAGAACTATTTAACACTGTTACCAAACAACCACTCTATAAGACAGAGTACAATTTACAATTTAGGCATTTAGCAGACACTCTTGATCCAGAGCGACTTACATTTAAGCAAAAACTAAAAGCATGTCATACATCACATAATATATTATATATATATTATATAAAAATATAGTTATCATGAATCGTGTATAAACTAAGAACGTAATAGTGGAGTATCTATGTCAACTATACATACTGTATACAATATACAATTATACATGTGTACTATAAAGTGCTATGACTACATAAAATGCAATTCTAGTGCCGTCTACGTAACGAGCTATAAGTCTGTCTAAAAAAATACTATCCAAGTCGACATAAAATGCTATCTAAGGGGCTATAGGCAAGGGCAAGTGCTACGGGGCCATGGTGGAGTCCATCAGATATTTAACACAGATTTTAAACCAAATGAAATCACTTGCCCTACCTTTTTTGATCCTGGGGTCTACAAACCCTCCGCCAACCTGGGGAGAGCAACGGACTTAACTCATGCCCGAGTGTCCAAGTTGCTCCTTTACACCTGACAGGGGGGAGTTTCCCTGGTTGGACGTAGCGCGTGGAAGGAACACGTTATTCCAACCAGTTCCTTTCCCCTCCATCAGGCGCCCCGGCTGGCCAGGGGAGGCAGTTTAGAGACCAGGATTACTGCATTTTTTTGTGAGGGTACTTGCCCTACCTTTAAACCATCACACTGTAAAAATGTTATGTCGTTGAGATTGTTTTGTCAGACCTACAGTTGTTTGTGTGTACGGGAAAACAAGTCATGTGTAAATTACAGAGAGGAGGGGGGGTGGCGGGGGGGGGGGGGAACAGATCTGCCTCCAGGAGGTTGTAATTACAAGCTATGGTGGAGAAGAAGAAGAAGAACAGGGACTTCCTTCCTATGGTGGAGGAGAAGAAGAAGAACAGGGACTTCCTTCCTATGGTGGAGGAGGAGAAGAAGAACAGGGACTTCCTTCCTATGGTGGAGGAGAAGAAGAACAGGGACTTCCTTCTATGGTGGAGGAGAAGAAGAAGAACAGGGACTTCCTTCCTATGGTGGAGGAGAAGAAGAAGAACAGGGACTTCCTTCCTATGGTGGAGGAGGAGAAGAAGAACAGGGACTTCCTTCCTATGGTGGAGGAGAAGAAGAACAGGGACTTCCTTCTATGGTGGAGGAGAAGAAGAAGAACAGGGACTTCCTTCCTATGGTGGAGGAGAAGAAGAAGAACAGGGACTTCCTTCTATGGTGGAGGAGAAGAAGAAGAACAGGGACTTCCTCCACTATGGAGGAGAAGAAGAAGAACAGGGACTTCCTTCCTATGGTGGAGAAGAAGAAGAACAGGGACTTCCTCCACTATGGTGGAGAAGAAGAAGAACAGGGACTTCCTCCACTATGGTGGAGAAGAAGAAGAAGAACAGGGACTTCCTTCTATGGTGGAGGAGAAGAAGAAGAACAGGGACTTCCTCCACTATGGTGGAGAAGAAGAAGAACAGGGACTTCCTCCACTATGGTGGAGAAGAAGAAGAACAGGGACTTCCTTCACTATGGTGGAGGAGAAGAAGAACAGGGACTTCCTCCACTATGGTGGAGGAGAAGAAGAACAGGGACTTCCTCCACTATGGTGGAGGAGAAGAAGAAGAACAGGGACTTCCTCCTATGGTGGAGCAGAAGAAGAAGAACAGGGACTTCCTTCCTATGGTGGAGAAGAAGAAGAAGAACAGGGACTTCCTTCTCCTATGGTGGAGAAGAAGAAGAAGAACAGGGACTTCCTCCACTATGGTGGAGGAGAAGAAGAAGAACAGGGACTTCCTTCCTATGGTGGAGGAGAAGAGAAGAACAGGGACTTCCTTCCTATGGTGGAGGAGAAGAAGAAGAACAGGGACTTCCTCCACTATGGTGGAGGAGAAGAAGAACAGGGACTTCCTTCCTATGGTGGAGGAGAAGAAGAACAGGACTTCCTTCTATGGTGGAGAAGAAGAAGAAGAACAGGGACTTCCTCCACTATGGTGGAGGAGAAGAAGAAGAACAGGGACTTCCTCCACTATGGTGGAGGAGAAGAAGAAGAACAGGGACTTCCTTCCTATGGTGGAGGAGAAGAAGAAGAACAGGGACTTCCTTCCTATGGTGGAGGAGAAGAAGAAGAACAGGGACTTCCTTCTTATGGTGGAGGAGAAGAAGAACAGGGACTTCCTTCCTATGGTGGAGAAGAAGAAGAAGAACAGGGACTTCCTTCCTATGGTGGAGAAGAAGAAGAAGAACAGGGACTTCCTTCCTATGGTGGAGGAGAAGAAGAAGAACAGGGACTTCCTTCGTCGCTTAAAAAAACTCTCCTCAATCCTCCAGACATGATGGTTATTATCGTGGAGAGCCGATCTTAGCTTTTCCAATTCCAAATGCCAAGTTGCTTCAGGGAGAAAGTGAGTCAGTGAACTCACAGGGAACATTAACCCCTTCTGAACGGGAACCCATGTTGGGTGTTAGCATCATGTTATGCTTTAGCTATTGGAAAAATAGCAGATCTACAAGCTCGTAGCGCGCCACCGAGTGGCGCGCTACGAGCTTGTAGGTCTGCTATTTTTTTGAAAAATCGAAGAACGACTGACTTTTTTTTTTTAATCTGATCTCAGGTCAGAATGGGTTAATCAGACCAGTGTGTGTCCACTAGTGGAAACCTCGTATGAATCTGATCTCAGGTCAGAATGGGTTAATGCGTCTGACAGGCAGGAGGAACTCAAGGAACCCACAGCATTTCTGCTTGCTCATCAAAACTAGGTGAAGTCAGACGACGGTATATAAGAAGTGGTTCAACAGATTGCCAGGGAGACCCGAATAAAGTGTTTGAACTTCCATGGTATTTAAATCCCCTCTGGAAAACAAACCCATGTGTCTTAAGCTTGTTCTGCCTGTTATACACTGGAGGGGGGGGGGGGGGGGGGGGGGGGGGGGGAAAGGAATCATATGTCAATGAGGAACAAACTCACTCATGCATGCAGGGATTTATGCATCAGATTTTTAGTGGATAAATATAGGCTTCCGTTTATTTATTTTTGTCTGGTCACTGTTTTCGAGGTGCAGCTTTGTGCCATCAAATAAGAGCTGTCATTGACTGGATTATAAACCGTTTTGTTTGACCTTTTTCCACAAAAGAGGCCAGTTTGCACTTCTTACTTCACATTCAGTAAGACAGAACTGTGATGTGTGCCGTGCATGCTGCCCGATGCGGCGTTATGTTAACCCATTTTGGGTGGGAACGATTCTACAAATCGATTCGTCTAAATCCTGACAGTGTCAGGACCCCCAAGATTATTATGTAATTGGCCGCCGACCCCCATCTGAAAATATGTTGTTCCATGAGGGACCCTGGAAGATTTGAGTTAAAAACTGAAACTCTAAAAGAATATATATTCAAAGATTTGTGCCACATTTTCACGACTTTTTTTGTACATGGTAAGAGTGATTCTGAGGCACAACGTTGGCCCCGGGCAAGCATAATTTGGCAGCATTAGACTCTCGTAGAGAGATTTGTCAGAATCGGGAAAGAAAACTCTACAAGTCTAAATCTTGGGCTAGAAGCAGTCAGTCTACCTTTCTTCTCGTTTCGGAGAGAGAGAAAATTTGAGGGCATCTGAAAAAAAAAATCTCAAAAAACACACTGACTGCACACATTCCCATTTGCTCAGCAGGAAGTGTGGCTATGGCTCTCCGTCTCGCAGCGCACAGTCGCACACACACACACACACAGCGCCGCCTATGATGAGCCAATCATAGCCCTGTGCGGTGATGTCATCCTCTCGCTCGACACTGGGCCAACAACGACAACCGGAGCAGAGAGCTGTATGTAATCATCTGGGCCAGAGGAGCTCCGTGCCCTTAACCCATTCTGAACGGGAACCCGTTTTGGTGTTATAGCATCATGTCATGCTTTAGCTATTGAAAAACAGCAGATCTACAAGCTCATAGCGCGCCACCGAGTGGCGCGCTACGAGCTTGTAGGTCTGCTATTTTTTGAAAAATCGAAGAACGACTGACATTTTTAGAATCTGATCTCAGGTCAGAATGGGTTAATCAGACCAGTGTGTGTCCAGTGGAAACCTCGTATGAATCTGATCTCAGGTCAGAATGGGTTAAAGCCAAACGCTCTGATCCAGGGATCTCTATTCTCTACCAGCCCGGCCCGCTCCTCTGCATGGCCCCAGAGGGGAACAGACAGCCAGCCCAGCCGCAGTGAATCTCATCATCCCTGAGCTCTCTCTGCTGGGATTGTTCTGCCTCATTTGAGAACATCATCTGCATTCCTCAGTGATGTGATTTATTGACTGGTTGGTTGGGTTGACTGCGGTTATGGGGAGGAGGAGGGGGTGGTCGCTGCATTTGGGCCACTGTATTCTATGACCGGGTCTTCTTAACCCATTTTGACCTGAGATCTATAGATTCTAAAAAATGTCTTCTAAAAAGGCTATGTTTCTATTTCAGTCGTTCTCTAACATTTTCTTGTGAAGGACTCCTAAAAATATATGTAATTGGCCGCCGACCCCCCATCTGAAAATATGTAGTTCCAAGGAAGAAGCAAAGATTTGAGTTAAAAACGTTCACTCTGAAAGAATATTCAAAACATTTGGGCCATATTTTCACGAAATTTCCAAAGAATTGCAGACCGACAAGCTCGTAGCGCGGCACTCGGTGCCGCGCTATGAGCTTGTAGATCTGCTATTTTTCAATAGCTAAAGTATAACATAATGCTTTAAAACACCAACGGGGGTTCCCGCCTAGAATGGGTTAAATGAACGGAGGAACAATGGAGCTGAGTAAAGTAAAGTGTCTGAACACATATACACCTCCTCAGGGATGTGTCTCACATATACACCTCCTCAGGGATGTGTCTCTCTTGACACGGCGTCTCTTTAGGACAACATGGGAATAAACTAAAGAAGGGTGGAGGATAACAAGATGATAACAGGCCTCATGCAGTCAAGAGAACATAGAAGTAGTCAGCCAAGCATTTTTATTTTAACAATCTGTCTGCAGGGGTGGCTCCCTCGGCTCAGCGGTCAGCACTCATGGTGCCACACAGCCTGAAGGTCCTATAGGTTCGAATCCCAACCAGCTTCTCCCCCTGTTCCCATGTTAAAGGTAGAGTAAGTGATTTCACTTAATTCAAATATCACTTATTTTTTTGTTTTGTTGTGATAATCCTCTCTACTATAGAGTGTGCTGAGCATATAATGAGTTCCTCCCTGTCCCCAGTTAACCCCTGGGGGTCAAAAAACCTTAGGTTTCATTTTTTGGTTCTCTATCCTGATTGGATGAAAGGCAAAAACGAAACCTAAGGTTTTTTGAGTGAAATCACTTACTCTACCTTTAAGGTATACTCTCCACCAAACTCCACCAAACAGACTACTACTACAGATTACCACAGACTGGAAGTCAAATGAAGTCGGGAGATGAAAGAAAGTCGCTGAATGCTGAATGCACCTGAGAGCCAACGGCGAAAAGACTGTCTGCTACTAAAAAACAGCTTTATGACCCGACGCCTTTTTTAAACAACAAGCCCCGCGGCTATTCGACGGTCGAAAGGCCGCTTGTGACCCGATGCAACAGCGTACCGAGTGGCGCGCTACGAGCTTGTAGGTCTGCTATTTTTGAAAAATCGAAGAGCGACTGACATTTTTAGAACCTGATCTCAGGTCAGAATGGGTTAATCAGACCAGTGTGTGTCCAGTGGAAACCTCGTATGAATCTGATCTCAGGTCAGAATGGGTTAGTAAAAGCACACATTTCCCCACCGGGGTCAGCAAACACAAGTGTTTAAGGCAAATACATGCATGTAGAGCAAGGGCTTCTCAAAGTAAGTGGCTTGACGCCAAGTCCAAGGGGTGCCTCGGAATACTTTGATCATATTTGGAATTTATTAATATATCACTTCTGTTTAACCACTTTAGACGATCTTTAGACCTTCTATATTTAGTCAAATGGAAGCTATAGTTAAACTGTACGTGATCTAGACTTAGTAAAAAATTGACCCCGTTTAAACTGTACTTTATTTAGACTTAGTAAAATGGACCCTGGTTAAACTGTACGTGATCTAGACTTAGTAAAAAATGGACCCTGGTTAAACTGTACTTTATCTGGACTTAGTAAAAATGGACCCTGGTTAAACTGTACTTATAGACTTAGTAAAAATGGACCCTGGTTAAACTGTACTTTATCTAGACTTAGTAAAAATGGACCCTGGTTAAACTGTACTTTATCTGGACTTAGTAAAAATGGACTCGGGTTAAACTGTACTTGATCTAGACTTAGTAAAAGTAGCCTACAGTACACCAATGTCTCTTCACCAACAATAGCGGATCTACAATCTCGTTGTGAGATTGTAGATCTGCTATTTTTTTGGTGAGCATTGCCCCCAGGATATAGGAATGCTGGGGTTTATTTAAGTGGTTAAATCCCAAGTTATTTCCAGTCTGTCCGAATGGAAACAAATATACTCTCGGCAGTTTTCCTCACGGTGACATACTGTTATCTTTGTGGGAAAGATGTTTACACTCTCGTTAATATGACAAAAAGGTGCTATAAAGTGACAATGTAATTCCGTGGATGGGAAATAAAAGGTTATTTATAGGGGTGACTTGAGCCAGAACAGTTGTGAGAACCTCTGATGTAGACTAGAGCAGTGCTTCCTATAGCCATGGCTTAACTTCCGCAACTTTTACACGATCGCTACATTTACATTGTAAACGTGTACATAAACATTCAGATTCCAAATATAGAGTATACTCGCCACATGTGTTAGAAATGTGCTGGTACAGCGATTAGCATTGCTGCATCCCGCGTTGTTTAATAAAAAGCATTTCTATTCAAGCTGTTTTTTTGCCATTGGCTTTCAACTACGCGCCCCTATCGGTCGGGAGGAGGGTGGCACTCGGTGTGTTCAATATAGGCACGCTGACCGCACTGCCAATACAGACTAATAGGCGAGTGCGCTCCCGCGGTGTGCCAACTGTGGATTTCCCAAACAAACCCCGTTTGATTAAAGTAGCCGGGGCGCTGGGATAAAAATGCTTTTTATTAAACAACGCGGGATGCAGCAATGCTGACCGCGGCACTAGCAACTTTCTAACACTCGTGGCGAGGACTTGAAATCGGAATGTTTATGAACACGTTTGGACTGTAAATGTAGCGATTGCGTAAAACAGGCTGCAGTTGTGCCATGACTGTCATGATAACCATGACATGTCACGTTTCAGGGCTAAGTGGTTCCCAAACTCTTTCATGTCAAGGACCCCCAGATTGACCCCTCATTAGCCCCGCGGACCCCATTAGAAAATACATGCTAGGGACCCCCCCCCCATAAGAGAAGATTTTTACGGCTCTAGCAGTGATTCTCAAACCCCACTGGACTAGAGCATAATATGGGACTTACGTAGATCTCGTTGTGGTCGAAGCGGTTCCTCAGGTTCTCGATGAAGGAGTCCTCGGACAGGGGCTCCAGGAGGACCATGTCGCCCACCCCGATCATGTTGTCCAAGAGTGACGTCTTCACCTCCATCTTGGCTGCTACCGTCTGTCCACCCCTAGATAGACGAGAAGGACAGCACACTGTCAGACAGTATGTAACATAACGTACATACTGTACATGCTGTAAATAGCAGACCTACAAGCTCACAAACTTGTAGGTCTGCCATTTTTGAAAAATCATAAAAATGTGGCACAAATCTTTGAATATATATTCTAAAAACACCTCTAAATCCTGACCTAAGTTTTCTGAAAAACTTCAAATATTTATATAGCAGCATTAAAATTGTTACATTTTTTTAATGCTGTACAGAACCCCAAAATGGGTTCCCGGCCTGAGGGGGTAAAACACCAAAAGGGGTTCCCGTTCCCGCCCAGAATGGGTTAAACCTTTTTTTTTTTTTTTTTTTTTTACTTTTTATGACATTTCTCAGAACATGCATGTTTACGGAAGATGCTTCTAAAACATGTATTGCATTGCCTGGTTCGTTCGACCACTTCAAATACTCTTTGATCTTAAAATAACTACAAACAAATAAAGAAAAGCCCGATCTACAAGCTCACAACACGTGGCAGATGTTCAGTAGGAATCATGCCTTCACAGGGCTTAAAGCCAAAAAGAAACCGGAGACTGAATTTTCTTTTTCTTTTCCAAATCTGCACCGATCTCATTAAATGACATCCTCAGGACTGAAATCAGTCCCCAGGACTGAGAACTTTACGCCCTGTATGCAGTCCGAAACCATGGACTATAGCCTGTCGCTTTTCTGTGATTTTAAAATCCGAAATCATGAAAAATGGCACACACGGTAGTATGCACAGGGCTTAAAGCCAAAAACAATCCCAAGACTGAAAAAGTTTTTTTTGCAAATCTGCACCGATCTCATTAAATGACATCCTCAGGACTGAAATCAGTCCCCAGGACTGAGAACTTTAACCCATTCTGACCGGGCACCCATTTTGGTGTTAGCATCATGTTATGCTTTAGCTATTGAAAAATAGCAGATCTACAAGCTCATAGCGCGCCACCGAGTGGCGCGCTACGAGCTTGTAGGTCTGCTATTTTTGAAAAATCGAAGAACGACTGACATTTTTAGAATCTGATCTCAGGTCAGAATGGGTTAATAAGACCAGTGTGTGTCCAGTGGAAACCTCGTATGAATCTGATTTCAGGTCAGAATGGGTTAAGCCCTGCCTTCATAATAGAAGACATTCTGGCCTCTATGGAAGCCAAACGACTGAAATCAGTAATAATGGCCACCGAAAACAAGATATACCCCCCCAGGCAACAAATGTTACGGATCTATTTTTGGGTAGCCTGGTTAAGGAATGTGCGGGGGGGAAATAATAAATAAATCACAAGCGTCCCTCAATCTGTGCTTTTTTTTTACCCTTCATTAATTGTGACAGGAAACTCTCCAGAGAAGCTTGTTCTCGGATCAGCCAATAACAAACAGGAGCTAAAGTTAGACCGACGCAAAAACAAACTCTGTGGACGAACATGTTTGTTCAGCGGTGGTTTGAGTCCCCGTTGGGAGCATTTGATTGGCTCGCTCTCTCTCTCTCTCTCTCTCTCTCTCTCTCTCTACCCTGCCTTGCTCAGCTGTGGGCCGGACAGATTCCTCTGGGAGATTACATAAGGGGTGGGGGTGGTGGTGTGGGGCGGGGGGGGGGGCTTTACACTGTCTTGGACCTCTGTACGTCCGCTCTGCTCGAGGGGTCCGGGTCCGGGTCTTGTGTGTGCCAACTTACATTAAGCAAAAACAAAAGCATGTCATATACACGAGTAAGACGCGCAAACGCGGGAAGCGAACGCAGCTTGTACATATTTGGGTTTTGGACGTATAGCTGCTTTGGGGACTCCTTATATGGTGCCCCTTTTGTGCCCATATATGGAGCTGAGTGATTGCTGATGCAACACACTCCATATTTGGATAGCGGGACAGACACACACAGACAGACAGACAGACAGACACACACACAGACAGACATGATCTGCTAGGTCTCATAGTAAGTGCTCACTGCGTTCGCAATCACATATATAAAAAGTAGTTATCATGAATCATGTATAAACTAAGAACGTAACAGTGGAGTATCTATGTCAACTATACTATACTATATTATATATTATACAATATACATGTGTACTATAAAGTGCTATGACTACATGAAATGCAATTCTAGTGCCGTCTACTTAACGATCGCTATAAGTCTGTCTATCTAAGTCTACATATAAAGTGCTATCTAAGGGGCTAGGCTAGGGCAAGTGCTACGGGCCATGGTGGAGTCTATCAGATATTTAACAGTCTGAAGAGGTGGCTTTTCAGTGAGGCTTCAGTTCTGACTGTGATGGGAACTTAAGTGCATTCCATAGTTTTGGAGCCAGAATCAAAAGAAAAACACCCGAAGAACCATCCTCGGATATCCCCGTCGCTTCGATGCGTAGTCTAGTATATAATATATGACCTCGTTGTTTGCTGTCGGGGGAAAGAAACCCAGTTTGCTCCATATGTATTTATTTATCATTTATGTAAATGATATGCCCCGATTCGTCATACAAGGAGTCACGCTACACGCTAAAGGCAGCAAAAACACATAGCTGCACGTTGCTGTGGGCTTGTGGATCTGCTATAGCTTCATTACGGTTTTTGAATAGATTTCATAGACTTGTGTTGACCGACCCCCTTTTGGTGTTTTAAGCATTATGTCATGCTTTAGCAATTGAAAAATACCAGATCTCCAAGCTCGTAGTGCGGCACTCAGCTTGTAGATCTGCTATCTACAAGCTTGTAGATCCCTCCTTCCCACAACCTCTTAAAAACCTCTTAAATAATAGCCTAAATATATCCGATTTGGAGCTAAAGTTCACCTTAGAATGGAGATGCTAGGATTCAAGTGGTTAACGACAAAAAAAAGTATCCTATCACTAACCAACTAAGTAACCCTGAGGACCCCCCTAGGGGTCCTGGACCCCACTGGACCCCCTAGGGGGGTCCTGGACCCGCTGTTGAAGAACCCAACGAGACAGATCTGGGGCAGAGGGCAGCATTGGACAAAGACCCTGCTGGGGGCGGCAGTTTTGCGTCCAGTCAGTTCCGTCTCCTCCCGTGGGTTTGGTAATCCTGGACCTATAGTGCTGGAGATAAACGTGGGGCCTAGAGCACAGAGTGCCTTGATGCCGGGGGCTTTGCTGTACCACAAACCCTCCGTCTAGCTGTTGAAACAAGAGGGGCCGCGGGGCTCAGCACCATGCGCTCATCCACCATTGTTCACCTCTCTCTCTCTCCCCTCTCTCTCTCTCTCTCTCCCTCCCTCCCTCCCTCCCCCCTGTACAGACCCCTCCCGTTTGTAGCTCAGCAGAAAACTAAACTAGCCCCCTGGCCTGGCCTGGTGGGGTGAAACCGAAAACACAAGCCGCCGGTGGTGGTGACATCTTTATATGCCCATTCTGCTGCTTTTTGCATGTGCATTTCAATAAACAAAAAAACACTGTGATGTTATTATTGCAACACACACACACACACACACACACACACACACACACACACACACTGATGTCTGACACTCGATGCAAATAGCCTGCATCCTGCATCCTCATGTCATGCTAAATTGAGAAAGGACACAATCATGTCACCCTCCGGGGGCCCTCATGGCTATAGCCTGGAATGCAATACTGTAACTGTACTGTACTGTACTGTACTGTACTGTTGTTGAAGTAAGACTCATCAAATGTCACTAGGAGGACCCATCTAAAAATGCCACCCCTGGTCCATTGGGCCACATGGGTCGTGGCCCAGTCAGTTTAGAGCTGGCCCAGTCAGTTTAGAGCTGAACCCAGTCAGTTTAGAGCTGGCCCAGTCAGTTTAGAGCTGGCCCAGTCTGTTTAGAGCTGAACCCAGTCAGTTTAGAGCTGAACCCAGTCAGTTTAGAGCTGGCCCAGTCAGTTTAGAGCTGACCCAGTCAGTTTAGAGCTGGCCCAGTCAGTTTAGAGCTGAACCCAGTCAGTTTAGAGCTGAACCCAGTCAGTTTAGAGCTGGCCCAGTCAGTTTAGAGCTGACCCAGTCAGTTTAGAGCTGGCCCAGTCAGTTTAGAGCTGAACCCAGTCAGTTTAGAGCTGGCCCAGTCAGTTTAGAGCTGGCCCAGTCAGTTTAGAGCTGAACCCAGTCAGTTTAGAGCTGAACCCAGTCAGTTTAGAGCTGAACCCAGTCAGTTTAGAGCTGAACCCAGTCAGTTTAGAGCTGAACCCAGTCAGTTTAGAGCTGGCCCAGTCAGTTAGAGCTGGCCCAGTCAGTTTAGAGCTGAACCCAGTCAGTTTAGAGCTGAACCCAGTCAGTTTAGAGCTGAACCCAGTCAGTTTAGAGCTGAACCCAGTCAGTTTAGAGCTGGCCCAGTCAGTTAGAGCTGGCCCAGTCAGTTTAGAGCTGAACCCAGTCAGTTTAGAGCTGGCCCAGTCAGTTTAGAGCTGAACCCAGTCAGTTTAGAGCTGAACCCAGTCAGTTTAGAGCTGAACCCAGTCAGTTTAGAGCTGAACCCAGTCACTTTAGAGCTGGCCCAGTCACTTTAGAGCTGGCCCAGTCTAACTTCGAAGAGAGGGAGAGGGGCCGAAAAAAACAAGAAAAACAACAACAAAAGATAGCCTTTATACTGCAGATAGCCCCGTATGCACATTTCTGTTTGGTACAGCAAACCATGCAGCATGCAAGCCGCCTTCGCTTTAAATGGTTCCCCCAAAACGTTCACACGTCACACCTATCGGCCGGGGATGCGCTACCCCACCCCACTCCCCCGCGATGCTAATTATTTTGCCCCGTCAATCATTTGAACCAAGCTATACGCGCCATGGTCCCGGGACCCATTACATTGAAAACCTATAATTTACATCACTGCAAGTGCCAGCTGCAAATGAATGCCAGCTTAAGTTATCACCCTCTAATAAGAGAAGATAAAAAAAAACCTGCGTCATCATCTTGTACAATAAATGCACCGAATAGAGCGTCGCAGTCCCGCCCCCTACCACCAGGGCCCAGGAAATGATTCTCCGTTCGTTTTCCTCATATTTCCTCACATTTCAAAAAGTATTTATTTAAAGACGTTTACGGCGCGGACAAAGCCAACTCTTGTCGTGACAAATCATGACAACAAACACAATTTTTTGGGCCGAACAAATAATTAGAAAGAAGAAAAAAACGGCAGGTTATAACACTTTTCTTTGTTGTTTTTCTTCTTTGTAATTATTTGTTTGGTCCAAAATATTGTGTTTGTTGTCATGAGTTGGGAAATCAATCGTTTCAATATGAGACACAGACGTTGACTTAGACTAGCAGATAGTCAATGACTGGCTGGCTGCTATTTATATAATGGTTACATAGACCTAAATGGCGTTATATAAACAGGGATAGGGCGATTATATCAGTGTGGAAAGTAACCATTAGTAAAACTTGCAAAATAATAATCCCGTTTAGTGTTTCATTATTCACCACCGAGTGGCGCGCTACGAGCTTGTAGGTCTGCTATTTTTTTTTTAAATCGAAGAACAACTGACATAGAAACATAGCTTTTTCAGAAAACTGTCATTTTCAAACAGATTTTTTTTTAAATCTGATCTCAGGTCAAAATGGGTTAAACGACTTGAGCAGTGGCAGGTGACCTGAAAACAGGGTGGACTGGACTAGACAGGGTGAGTGGGGGTGGGGGGGGTGGGGTGGGCCTGGGGCCAGAGCCGGTTTGACCAGGAGAGAGAAAGGACGTCTCTGATGTAATCGGTCCAGACATGCCTACCTACACACAGCTGGACAACAGTGAGCTAGCTGGCTGCTTGGCTACACATCCAGTCAGTCCTCGTCTACTCTGTACCTGCCAAGCAGTGTCATCAGATTTTGTGAGAGGGCCTGGCTGGCCTTCAGAGCCTCCCCTCAGTAATCAGTTCCCTCAAAGCCTCGCTTTTTTTTATGAGGTCCTGCTGGCCTGGCTGGCACAGTCCGGGCAGACCTTCTCCAAGTCGGGAGCTTGGAATGTTTAACCCATTCTGAGCGGGAACCCCTTTTGATGTTTTTTAAGCATTATGTTATGCTTTAGCTATTGAAAAATAGCAGATCTACAAGCTCATAGCGCGCCACCGAGTGGCGCGCTACGAGCTTGTAGGTCTGCTATTTCTGAAAATTCGTGAAAATGTGCCTCTAATCTTTGAATATATATTATTACAGAGTGGACATTTTAACTCATATCTTTGCTTCTGGGGAGGTCCCTGGAACAACATATTTTCAGATGGGGGGGGCGGAGGCATATTACATATATTTTTTGGAGTCCTTGACATGAAATATTGAACACCACTGATACAGAAACATGAGGTTTTTCAGAAAAAGGTCAGGATTTTGAAGACATTTTTTAAAATGTCGTCATGTCTAAATGGGTTAAAAGCAATGAGAGGGTGCTTGATTCATCGTGATAGCCATCTATAAAGTAACGAGAAACAACTGGCATCAACGTTTTAGCACCGGGGGGGGGGGAGGGGACTCGAGGGGAGTGGGGAGTCATCACCCAGGATAGCAGTTCCAAACGTAGTTAATTCTCTGCGATGGCTTTTTAGTAACGGCGTGGTGAGCTCCCTCTTGTACACTTCAATGTTTCCTAGCTTCCATTCTCTCCTGCGGGGGCACAACTTTACGGGCCCGTAAATAACCCATTTTGACCTGAGCTCAGATTCTAAAAATGTCTTCTACATCCTGACAGTTTTCTGAAAAAAATATGTTTCCGTGTCAGTCGTTCTTCAATTTTTCAAAAATAGCAGACCTACAAGCTCGTAGCGTGCCACTCGGTGGCGCGCTATGAGCTTGTAGATCTGCTATTTTTCAATAGCTATAAGCATAACATAATGCTAACACCAAAAGGGGTTCCCGTTCAGAATGGGATAAAGTTGGTTTGCTCTTTAACCCATTCTGAACGGGAACCCGTTTTGGTGTTAGCATCATGTTATGCTTTAGCTATTGAAAAATAGCAGATCTACAAGCTCATAGCGCGCCACCGAGTGGCGCGCTACGAGCTTGTAGATCTGCTATTTTTTTTTTAATCGAAGAACGACTGACATTTTTTAAATCTGATCTCAGGTCAGAATGGGTTAATCAGACCAGTGTGTGTCCAGTGGAAACCTCGTATGAATCTGATCTCAGGTCAGAATGGGTTAAGGTAGGAGGCAAGATTCACGTTTTTATCCACTGGCTTTACTTGACATTCTGCATAAAAACACACACAACTCTTTAACCATTTGCTGTATCATTTGTTGTATTATTATTATTATTAATCATTCAAAAAAGGCTATAAATCTATTTTCTAAATCTTATTTTATAATTAAATGGCCAAAATAGGTCAAAGTTGGTTGACCAGGAAAGCATCTTGTGGACATTTTAGATTCTTTGCGTTGGCTATTCGAAAAAAATAGCAGATACACAAGCTCACAGCGAGTCACTTCGTGCCACTCTGTGAGCTTGTACATCTGCTATTTTTGAACATTTTTGAAGTGTGAGAACTGCTGGTTTGTGGAATCGGCCTCATAACCAATTTAGGCATAAAAAAAAAAAAAGTATTCTGAAAGAATATATATTCAAAGATTTGTGCCACATTTTCACGATTTTTCAAAAATAGCAGACCAACAAGTAGTAGTATAGGCTTGTAGATCTGCTATTTTTCAATAGCTAAAGTATAACATAACAATTACCGTAACAAGATAGGAGGTATTAGACCGAGTAAATGATAGGCTACTCACCAACAAAGTTACATTTATTTTAGACCATGAAAGAAACCACAGAACGTGTAGATGGCTGCAATAAAAACCATAGAGTACACTGTCCTTTAAAGCAAAGCAAATGAAACAAACAGTAAGTTGACCACCATGCAAGTGATGTAATTGTAATCGTTTGTTCACAGTGGATCGAAACCGTACAGTCAAGAGTACAGTAATGACTCTGAGTACAGTAATGGAGTTTGTAAAATCTAAATGGCTGTTCAAAACCAGGTGCTGAGGGAGGATACAGTACAGTACAGGGAGGGCAGGAAGTTGGGTGACAGGAAATGCTTTAACGGGCAGCCTCACACCTGGTGTGAGGCCCATGGAATGCCCTCCAGCGATGGGATCTGGAGTGCTGGACACACTGACACTAGGCCCTACAGAAAACTGTAGAGAGAAAACTATCTGAAAACTGAAAACTATGAGCTGAAAACTCATAGTTGAAAACTATGAGCTCCACCACAGGCAGAAATAACTGACAGCAACTTGCTTTACATGATCTGTCTGGTTTAGAAGGAACATAAATGCATGACTATGCACTCAACGCTGCCAGCACGTTTATCCTGACCAAGCACGTATTGGGCAAATGCTGCCCACAGCTCCTCAGCTGATAGCCCACTACCCCAGATCTGGAGAGAGAGAGGGCTGCCCACAGCTCCTCAGCTGATAGCCCACTACCCCAGATCTGGAGAGAGAGAGGGCTGCCCACAGCTCCTCAGCTGATAGCCCACTACCCCAGATCTGGAGAGAGAGGGCTGCCCACAGCTCCTCAGCTGATAGCCCACTACCCCAGATCTGGAGAGAGAGAGGGCTGCCCACAGCTCCTCAGCTGATCGCCCACTACCCCAGATCTGGAGAGAGAGAGGGCTGCCAAGCGGCTGGTGATGCAATCCCATTAGAGAGTACAGACAGACAGACAGACAGACAGACAGACAGACAGACAGAGAGACAGACAGACAGACAGAGAGAGAGACACAGAGACAGAGAGAGAGAGAGAGAGAGAGAGAGGACCTGACCACAATGATTAAATGTATAGGATTACACTGGCTGGCTCAGAGCCCAGGATACGTTAAAGACAGGAAAACGTGAGGAAGTATACAGTGCAGTAGTGTGTGATTTGATTAACGTTCAATTCATCAGTCTGGACTTCGATTGATTATAGATCAGTTTGGGGGCGTCTTTAGCCTTTGCGTATAGCCAGGCTTCAATCTGCCTTTTACCATGCCATAAGTATTGCCCCAGGCAGATAGAAGTCTGGTGTCGCTCAATAGAGCGTCGCAGTCCCTCCCCCTTTCAGAACGACGAGTGGCCAAGGAAATTAATCTCAATGCATTTTTTCCCATAGGCTTTTCTTAAAGTATTTATTTAAAGACGGTTACGCCGCGGACAAAGACAACTCGGATCGTGACAAATCATGACAATGAACACAATGTTTTGGGGCCGATCAAATCATTAGAAAGAAGAAAATAAAGGCAGGAGACAACACTTATTTGTTTGGTTTTTCCTTCGAGTGGCGCGCTACGAGCTTGTACATCTGCTATTTTTCAATAGCTAAATTATAACATAAATGGGGTTCCCGGCCAAAACTGGTTAACCATAAATCTCTATTCCGGCACGTTTGGTAAAAAACTGTAATCTGGCGTTGCCAAACATGTGGAAGGTCAGATTAAAACGGCCTATAGTCTGAATAACATATCGTCTAATAATTGGAGGTCTTTTTCTCCTGGCTATAGTGAATCCCTGCTGTGAGAGCCTCCATGTTACGGACCATGGAATTTAAAATTACATAATCATCTTATGTACTGTATATATATATTTTTTTTATCCCACGATTTTGTAACCCATTTTTCACCCCTGTGTCAATCATCTAATGTGATCCTGGGCTCTACACACCCTCCACCAACCTAGTCCCCATATATGGGGGACAAGGGGAGAGCAACGGACTTGAACTCATGCTTCCTTCATGCCTGAGTGTCCAAGTTGCTCCTTTACACATGATAGGGGGGAGTTTCCCTGGTTGGACGTCGTAGCGCGTGGAAGGAACAAGTTATTCCAACCAGTTCCTTTCCCCTCCATCAGGCGCCCCGGCTGGCCAGGGGGAGGCAGTTTAGAGACCAGGATTACTGCATGTTTTTTGTGAGGGTACCACTACCTACCCTAGTACTGTATTATTTGTATGTCTATAATTCCTAAATGTTTAAGTGCTTCATTTATGGACGCTCAAAATTCAAGTAGAGGAGATTCATACGAGTCCATGATGTTACTGACTGACTTGAGGATTATACTGACTAAGTGTGTCACCTACAATAATATTTGTGCGAGACACGCTTTGTTTTCCCCGTGTTTCGACACTGACCCAGATTATTTGGCCTCGGCTGCAGAAAAAGAAAAAAATATAAAAATAATTTATATATAATTTACAGACCCAGCCAGGACGAGGGCCATGTGTTCTTTTTATCATAGTCTCATCTAAAGTGTGAAAGACATCCGTCCGTCCGTCTCTCTCTCTCTCTCTCTCTCTCTCTATGTGCACGAACACACACACACACACACACACACACACACACACACACACACACACACACACACACACACACACACACACACACACACACACACACACACACACACACACACACACACACACACACACACACACACACACGCGCACACACACGTGTGTGAGTCGCGTGCAAGGCGAAAGCAAAGTCAACAAAACATCTGCTACTTATTAGGACGGTTGAATTTTAATTTTAAAAAGAAAAGCAGCCCAAGGCGAGTGGCTATATATCTGCTTTTTGAGTCAACATCATCAGAGCAATGATTAAAATCCTGCTAAACTATAAATAAGGAAAAAGGATCAAAGAAAACACTAAAAGATTGTGTGAATTATTTAGGTGATATGTATAAAGTAACTCCATTACAAGCCCAATCGTGTAGCCTACCATGTCGTACGACACTGTTGCATGATGCCATGCATGCAAACATCCCATAATAATATACACAAGATATAACGACACGGCACGCATTGACGCGTTGTTGTATAAGCTTGTGTAGATCTACCATTTATTACTTGCGCAAGCAGAGCGCGCAAGTAATAATTTCGCCCGGTCTCTTCACCGTGACAGCCAACCCGCCATTTGATGTGTATGCAAGTCATACATATACACACCACGTACTCTGGTCCCATAGCAGATCAGGCACAATTTGCTATTTTATTTTTACTGATTATGTATATAGTATATACGTATGACTATATAGATAGAAACTTGAACCATACTTAATAATACTAGGTGTTCATATGCATAAAGTAGGTAGGTAGCAAATAGTTATACACCTAATAATTATACATTTCAAACGTTCCTTCACAGAGATACTGAGATTTGACAGTTTACAGCGGTCGAAGGTACTTGCGCGCTCTGCTTGCGCACTAGTTGGCCAGTATGCACTCGACAGAGTGCAGTTCTAGTTTTCTCTATTTTGACTCATAATAATAAAATGGCAAGCCAGCCAGCCAGGCTTCCTCCTCAGAGGAGGAGGAGTGGTGTCCGTGGGAGAGAGAGAACAGAACAGCGTACACTGTACAGTACCTCTCCTGAGCCAAACAAATGATATTAAAGTCCATTATGCAGTGTAATAGACTGTAAATCCCCCCAGAGACCAGGGGGGGGGGGGGGGCTAGGCTAGCTGGCCTGTGGGTCCCAAAGGCAGCCGAGTCACAACATCACAGCTTTGGTTGGAAATCACAGAGATTAAAGTCCTATAGCTTCGCTGCTATCTGGAGCAGCGGCGATCGAGGCTTTGTCAAAGAACTGGCCTGGATCCGGTGGGACGGTTAGACCGTTAGAGAG
Organism: Protomyctophum bolini; assembly: GCF_963924005.1. Classification (NCBI taxonomy): domain Eukaryota; kingdom Metazoa; phylum Chordata; class Actinopteri; order Myctophiformes; family Myctophidae; genus Protomyctophum; species Protomyctophum bolini. The sequence continues at coordinate 3,432,159 of NC_137877.1, read as the reverse complement.
CAGTTGGGTTATTTCCCAAAACTATTTCATGTTGAAAATGAGTCGTCCATTAACCAGATTCTAAACAAATGTCTTCTACATCCTGACAGTTTTCTGAAAAAGCTATGTTTCTATGTCAGGAGTCGTTCTTCTCGATTTTTCAAAAAATAGCAGATCTACAAGCTCGTAGCGCGCCACTCGGTGGCGCGCTACGAGCTTGTAGATCTGCTATTTTCCAATAGCTAAATTATAACATAACGTTTAAAACACCAAAAGGGGGTCCCCGCTCCAAAATGGATTTTAAAACCAGGGGTTCTCAAAGTTTTTGGCTGGGGAGAGGCCGGGGACCCCCGGAAGAGCTTTCCTTTGGCCATGTCTTGCGATCATTCTCTCAATTCTCAAAAGTAAAACCAGGGAAAGCAATCCGTGTCATTTTTAGATTCAACAACAGAGATAATAATACAAGATCACAGCACGTCACTTCACTTGTTTTATATCTGCCATTTATTACTTTTTTTGAAAAATATATAGTGTCTACTTTAGAAGGCATTTGGTAGAATCAGCCTCAGGTCTTAAAGGGACAAGTCACCCTTTTTGCAAAAAAATATATGTTAATGACGTTTAGAAGCTTTAGATCACTTTCCTGGGGGTCTTTATGTGTGTAATATGTGGTTTTAGATATTTTAGATTGTAGCAGTGAGCACAGTGTCTCTGATGTCATGGACACTGGGCTCACTTCCTTCCTGGACTACATGTGGTCTCAGTAAGACAGCTCTCCCCCCTATCCACAAGGAGGAGCAGTGCACCAAAGAATTATGGGAATTGTAGTCCAGGAAGGTAGTGAGACCAGTGTCCATGACATCAGAGACAACAGGCTCACTGCTACAATCTAAAATATCTAAAACCACATATTACACACATAAATACCCCTAGGAAAGTGATCTAAAGCTTCTAAACGTCATTAACATATATTTTTTTGCAAAAAGGGTGAAGTGTCCCTTTAAACGGTTAACTCCATGATGACTCATCCAGCTGCTTGCTTGCTAACGACAGTTTATCACAGGTTGGATTATTATTGACAGCAGAACAAACTGCCCACGCATTAAGTAGAGCACATTACATTACTGGGAAATGTGTTTTGCATCGAGTCACTGGGAAGCAGGTGGACGGCTGGACGCGATGCGGCCGTAGATTAAAATCACACACGTGTGAACTGAGTGGTGCAATTCCCCCCCCCCCCCCCCCCCCCCCCCCCCCTCTCTCTCTCTCTCTCATTACACAGCACTACCCCTCCCTCTGTTTCTGCCGCCCCCTACTGGTATAAATCAGTAACATACTAAGGCTCATGTGCACAGGTACACACACACACAGGTAGGTACATGGACATTGCTGATTGTAGGAGTGGTTGCACCACTCAAAAATGATAACAAACGCTGGCTCCGCGCCAAGTCAACTAAACCGCCATCATTTTTTTTCTGCTGTACCAAAAACAAGGAAATAACATCATCATCATCATTGTGCATCTTCTGAAAGAAACAGAAGCTTCACAACATCCCAAAGGCCATTGTCCTCCTGACACTAAGGACCCCCCCCCCCGTACCCTGTGTGGCTAAAGTTCCATAAACTGCAACCCCTGTGACTCATCGACGTCTTGAATGCGTTATGGAAAACAACACAGAACTACATTTAGCCCATTAAGACCTGAGACAGATTCTCTTCTCTCCCCAAACCCCAAATGACATGCATTATATATGCAGATACTTGCTATTGATTGACAATTACTATTCAATCACGGGTCGCGAACTGATACTGGCATCGGCATATCAGGCGCGATACTCCTATTTTAGAGCCGAATAAAAGTGTGTTCGGCTGTAGAGCCTACAATGTGACGTCATTTGGCTCTGTAGAGCCTACAATGTGACGTCATTTGGCTCTGTAGAGCCTACAATGTGACGTCATTTGGCTCTGTAGAGCCTACAATGTGACGTCATCTGGCTCTGTAGAGCCTACAATGTGACGTCATTTGGCTCTGTAGAGCCTACAATGTGACGTCATTTGGCTCTGTAGTGCCTACAATGTGACGTCATTTGGCTCTGTAGAGCCTACAATGTGACGTCATTTGGCTCTGTAGAGCCTACAATGTGTGACGTCATTTGGCTCTGCAGAGCCGTCCTAAAGTCTTCTCTTCGGTGCTACTGAAACTTTCTGACGAGCTGAAATCATTTCGGCACTACAGCGGTAAAATAGTATGAATGGGCCCTCAGAACAACTCTACTTCAAACTCCCCCCTGCACGGCCACATCCTCAGTGCTAGTAACCCCCCCCCCCCCTGCACGGCCACATCCTCAGTGCTAGTCCATCCATCTGTAACTGTACACTGTCTCTCAGTACGTATAAAAAGCACTGTGAGGATTACTACCAGTGACCTTCCTGCTCCATGTCTAGGAGTCATGTCGACTTCATGAGCCTTTCAACTTTATGATCACCTTCTGACAGGCCTGGAACAACATGGTCATTTATTACACTGCATGCTTTCCCTTTTTCACACACTTAAAACAGAACAAAAAAGGATACCACCGTCGTGGTCACCGCCGGACAGAAACCTCTTATATCCATAATATTTAAATTTAGGCCAATAGAAACTCTGGCACCTGGTCTGCATTTCTATTGTAATGTACTGGCATGGATTGTGTCGAGTAATCAATTGGCAGGTGTGGGGTTGCCATGGCAATCAATTGACTAAGGCAGAGGCTGGAAATTAGACAGGTGAAAGGAGTTGGCCTCATGAGGCCCACTGGCAGAGCCTGACCAGAGCCTTTTTGTGGCGTTTCTGGACAACCGTGTAATGCCAGCGATCCGAGGCCGGGCACTGCACTGCACTCCCTGCGGGGGTGTGGAACAAGTGTGTCCAATTTGAAGTGGGCGGGGGGGGGACGGGACGGTTCTCAAGTTACGTGGATTACAACCGTACGCAAACGCACGCACACAGAGACGTGGCGTATTTATAGTTAGATGCCAAATATAAATATATATATAAACATAAGTACCGTTTGAATTATCAGCATTTCAACTGAGGTTGCCCTGCCTTGTAGTACAGTAGTAGCACTGTGTGCAATTGCAATGCATTGTGAAACTAAAAGTGATTTACAGGAATGTTTTCCAGAAGCCATATAATTTATATGCACAGACACACACACACACCTTCAAACATTCCACCGATTCTTATAGACTTATAAACCTTTCATATCTCCACGTTTTACTTGCTCTAATTAGTCATGCAAAGAGTGCCGCACAAAAGTAGTGAAAGTAGCAAATCTATGATACGCTCACGGCGTGTCGCATCAAGAAGCATTGTGAGCTTGTAGATCTGCTATTCTAAAAACAGCCTACTAATAATGAGAAAGGAACGATACAAGGTCTCTGGACCATTTGCAGGTCCAGTCAGTGTAGACAGCTCTAGGCAGCGCAACAACACCGGGGCTCGGTTCTACAGAACCTCACACAGCTCTAGGCAGCGCAACACCACCGGGCCTCGGTTCTACAGAACCTCACACAGCTCTAGGCAGCGCAACAACACTGGGGCTCGGTTCTACAGGACCTCACACAGCTCTAGGCAGCGCAACAACACCGGGGTTCGGTTCTACAGAACCTCACACAGCTCTAGGCAGCGCAACACCACCGGGGCTCAGTTCTACAGAACCTCACACAGCTCTAGGCAGCGCAACACCACCGGGGCTCAGTTCTACAGAACCTCACACAGCTCTAGGCAGCGCAACACCACCGGGGCTCAGTTCTACAGAACCTCACACAGCTCTAGGCAGTGCAACAACACCGGGGCTCGGTTCTACAGAACCTCACACAGCTCTAGGCAGCGCAACAACACCGGGGCTCGGTTCTACAGAACCTCACACAGCTCTAGGCAGCGCAACAACACCGGGGCTCAGTTCTACAGAACCTCACACAGCTCTAGGCAGCGCAACAACACCGGGGCTCGGTTCTACAGAACCTCACACAGCTCTAGGCAGCGCAACAACACCGGGGCTCGGTTCTACAGAACCTCACACAGCTACAGAGCGTCACAGTCCCCCGCCTTTCAGAACTACGAGTGGCCCAGGAAATGATTCTCCATTCATTTTCTCCATTAGGCTTTTCAAAAAGTATTTAAATATAAAGACGGTTTTAACGCCGCGGACAAAGCCAACTCGGATCGTGACAAATCATGACAAACAAACACAATATTTTGTGCCGATCAAATAATTTGAAAGAAGACAATAAAAGGCAGGATATACAACACTATTTGTTTTGTTTTTCTTCTTACTAATTATTTGATCGGCCCCAAAACATTGTAATTACGGTCATGATTTGTCACAATCCCAGTTGGCTTTGTAACCGCGGCGTAACCGTCTTTAAATAAATACGTTTTGAAAAGCCTATAATGAGAAAATGAATGGAGAATCATTTCCTGGGCCACTCGTCGTTCGTTCTGAAAGGGGGAGGGCGGGACTGCGACGCTCTAGGGCCCGGTTTCACAGAACCTCACAGTACAGCTGAATGGGGAAAGCAGCTGCCCTGCATGGACTTCACAGAGTACAGTACAACTGTAATGGGCTGAAGCAAATTGCACAGCATCACACGGCCATGCAGCCTCGTCAGGAGGGAGGGAGGGAGGGGGGGGAGGGGGGGGGGGGGAGAGGGGGGAGGGAGGGGGAGGGAGGGGGAAAAGAGACATCGGGTTCAAGCGCTGAACTTGAGAAAGAAAGTGCTGAGTGTGAAAGCACGTGGGTGAGAGAGAGAGAGAGAGAGAGAGAGAGAGAGAGAGAGAGAGATGTACTATTGGCAAAATGTGCAAGTGCATGCCATTATGTCCGTTCTTCTCATCACGGATCAATCCCTATCCCCTATAATATAGACTGTGTTTACTTTACAAGTTGACAACATTGATTACATTACGTCAGACCCATAACAACACATGGCACTAAAAAAACATATGTTTTATTCAAGCATGTGTAGGAGTAATATGACGGTGTCTTATCAATAACTGAACCTTTTAGGTGGATAAGCGAGTTGGGTTGGATGGATGGATGGATGGATGGATTCATTTGGAACCAGCAACCTCTCCAGAACCCCTGGGACAGAGAGAAACCCCCCTCCGCCCCCTCTCCAGAACCCCAGGGACAGAGAGACCCCCCTCCGCCCCCTCTCCAGAACCCCTGGGACAGAGAGATACCCCCCTCCGCCCCCTCTCCAGAACCCCCCTCCGCCCCCTCAACTGGCAAAGTGTTTGTTTGATCAGCAGCACTCACTCTGCTGCTAATAAAGTTCCCATCTGGACTGACCTTACTGAGACGCTATTGGCCAATGGAAGGCCCTACTACTGAGACGCTATTGGCCAATGGAAGTACAGCGGTGCATATTTGGTGAAAACCAGAACGACCACTGAAAAGATCCCACGGGGCATTTCTGATGACTTAATGGAACCGTTTCTGGATTCGGTCACATGGAAAGAACTGTACAAATATAACTTAAAAGTGCATAAAATAAATAGGAATAGGAATTCAAATCCTCTTCTTTCATCAATGCAAGATAATACCATTACCAACGTAAAGTGTTCACCGTGTACACACGGTAAGCATGATCACGGCAGACCAGTTCCAAATAGCCTATAGGAAATTAACCCATTCTGACCTGAGATCAGATTCATACGAGGTTTCCACTGGACACACACTGGTCTGATTAACCCATTCTGACCTGAGATCAGATTCTAAAAATGTCAGTTGTTCTTCGATTTTTCAAAAAATAGCAGACCTACAAGCTCGTAGCGCGCCTGTAGTTCTGCTATTTTTCAATAGCTAAAGCATAACATGATGCTATAACACCAAAACGGGTTCCTGTTCAGAATGGGTTAAAACCCATTTTGGGGGCGGGAACCACCTTTTTTGGTGTTCCAAGCATTATGTAATACTTATACTATTGAAAAACAGCAGATCTACAAGCTCGGCCAAGCTGCCGTGCCACAAGCTTGGCATTCTGTAGAATAGGTCCTCAGTTCTAAATATGTTAGGAAGATGCTGATAAGAGGCCATCGCATTAAGCAAAACAACACAATAATGAGGGCAAACGCCAACAAGGACAGTCCCATGTTTAGGCTGAATACAATCAACAGTCTGACTGCAGGCCTTGAGTCACTGAGACGAGTACTGTAAGTTGAAGTTGACGCAGAGACTGTCTGTCTGTCCCCGTCTTGTCTTCTGCCCTGTCCCTGTGTGTGTGTGTGTGTGTGTGTGTGTGTGTGTGTCCGTCTATTTGTGAAGACGAGATGAGACCAGACTACCAGAGTGGTTCTCAAAAGTGAGGTCCAGGGACCACCACAGCCTGTCCTATCAGAGGAGGGGGTCATAGGGGGTCCCTCAGCCTGTCCTATCAGAGGAGGGGGTAATAGGGGGTCCCTCAGCCTGTCCTATCAGAGGAGGGTGTCATAGGGGGTCCCTCTGGGCTAAATTGAATAATCATAGCATCATGTTCAGATTAACCCCATCATGAACATTTGAAAATAGCCGAGCTACAATCTCACAACGCGTCAGGTTTTCAAAAAACGAAATCGTTACAACAACACAACAAACATTTTAACAACACAAATCTTGTTTGAGAACAAGCACTGGCCTGTTTATTGCAGTCAGTCAATCAGAATCAGAATCATTTTAGTCGTCATTTTCCTATATGTACGCATGTTGCATACAAAAGATTATGAAATATCCTTTCCCCTCAGTAATTGGCAGTGCAACATGATAAAACATAGAGCCTATTTAATAAACAAGCTAAAAACTAAAACCAAACATGGACAGACATTTAAAAAGAGACCCCAGTATGTATGATGACGTGCAATTCATATGGACAAGTTAATGTATGAATGAATGAACCATTGTAAAGCGCTTTGAGCACTTGGAAAAGCGCTATAAAAATGCAATTCATTATTATTATTCATTATTAAAAGTTACCAACACCACCACGCACAACCTATAAATAATAAAGTGGCATGGTGCTATATCCTTAAAAACAAAACGTTACCAGCACTGTTTTTTTTGTCCAGTTCAGTCCAACGCTTCATTCAGTCAATGCCATTAATTAACCCTGCAAGCCCGGCTGCAGTCGTAGCTTTAATCAGGGCTACATTTATATCATATAAATTATAATGGGCAAAAAAAATAAACGGGCTCAGAGGGGAAAGAAGTCGGTTCTCAGGGACTGGTTAGTGACTACATAAATATACAGTATGTTGGCTACACATCTGCTGCCCTTTTGCCCTGTAGTTTGAAGTTGCACTGTGTGTGTGTGTGTGTGTGTGTGTGTGTTGTGACTGCAGTTTGAGCGCACACATGTTGACAATTAGCCATGATCGCATTCTTCATTAACTATGTTAAATCACCCTTGATTTTCAGGGGGTGTGGGAAAAAGCAGTTTGGGGGGGGCGGGGTAAAACAAACACAAACACAAACACACACACACACACACACACACACACAACACAACAAACAGTTTTTGAGTTGTCAACTTTGCAGCCTTTAGTTTTTGAACGCACGCACACACACACACACACACACACACACACAGAGACAGCTCTAGAAACGCATGTGCTAACAGACGTATCAACGGTTCAACATTGAATGTCCAACAACACCGTCTGTCTGCAAGCAAACAAACAAACAAACAACACAACAATGTGCGAGAAGAAGCAGCTTGAGTTCCATGTGTTTCAATGTAGCACATTATGTGCTTATTATACGACACAAAACTGGTAAAAGCACACACACACGCATACACACACCCACACACACACACACACACACACACACACACACAGGGGGATCTCTCAATTGACCCTTACAAGTCTGTATAACTCTTGACAGTGTTGCAAATGTAACCAAACGGGGCAAATTTTTAGTTCCATTGTGTACACTGCCAGAGTTAAGGTAAAAGGTATACATGGTGCTCGAAATGTAAAACTTTTTGCTTTTCTTTTTTTAGCCTGTACTTGCCTCTTTTTGTCTGCAATGTTGTCGTTCCCTCCTCGAACTAATCCACTCTATGGACAAACGTATATAATGTGAAGAAGAATCCCCCGGTGGTTCCGTTCTACGGTGGTTCCGGGCTCCTCAGACAGTCCTGAACTGAACCTGGAGCCTTATAGCAGCTTCCACTTCCACTGGTGTGTGGGTCTTCTTCTTTTTTATTGTATTTAATATGCTATATTTCAACTTGTGATCTGCTGGCTGCTGCTAGAACGTGTTCGGACGCGTCTCTCCCATCCGCTCGCTCTGTGAACACTTTGAATGGAGACTAGACTGATGTGGGACGGGTGGGTGGGAGGGAGGGAGGGAGTGGCGTCCCCCTAATCACCTCCTGCTAGCGGGAGGAGGAGGAGGAGGAGGGAGGGCGGATTAAAGTTCTCCATTGATGCTCCCTCACTCACACTGAACTGAACGCCATGCTGCTGCAGCTGCAGTAGCCCCAGACACAGCGCAACACCTCCCTCTTGTGGGCGCGTTAGAGAACGCAGGCAATAACGGCTGGCCGGCTTTAATTAAAGGGACACTTCACCCTCTTTTTTGCAGCCCTCAGCCAATTAAGACCCAGAGTTTCTTGCTCTGCTATATCGAAGTATTATACAGTCCTTTCTGATTAGCATTATTAATTACCATCATTATATTTATTCAACATCGTTTTTATTTCGTTTTCATCAGTGGAAAAAGGTTTTACACAACTCTGACGACAACTTAAACACAGGTGAGGAATAACCATAATGATTTATTATTCATTAGGAGAGAACATTTACATTATCCAGCTTCCCTAATTTTCATATTCAGTTCTCCAGTCCAATCTTTGGTAAAACTAGGTGGCGAGTTACCAGGAAGTACAGAAGTATATAGAATCTGGATATTAACTTGTTATATAGTTACTTGTACTGTTTTATTGCTTTTAATTCTTATCTTGTAGTCGTTGTTTTTCCTCCTAATAAAGTTGTCCTTTTTCCATGTTATCCCCCCTGGCCCCCACACATGTAAAGCGTCTTTGAGGACTTATGAAAAGCACTACCGTATATAAATCCCAGATATGACCGCAGATCCCTGCCAGGCCTGGTTGACTATCCAGGACCTGCAGATCATAGCCAATCAATCTGAAAATAATTTGACAAATATGACAGATCCATCTCAGGCCCAGGCTACACATTCTCAATCTTTAATAAAACGGATATTTTCGTATAGTGTACCTGTCAAAAGGCTCATGGAGAGGCGCCGACACCAAATCAATCCAATCAAGCCTGATTGAATGGCAGGTACGTTGTTCACTGCAGGCCACGCACAGCTGTGGGAGGCTATATAACTATATAAGTGGCCTAAGCTGCACTCATTTCATTTCATTGCATGTCCAGATCACCGCTGCTGCCTGTCTCCCAAACCTCCACATCTCTGCAACCCTCCACTTGTGTGTGCGTCCAAGAATAAATGTAAGTCTGTGGATCATTTAGCCCACTGTACATGTGTGTTCTTCTCTGCATAGCAGGGGTTAATTAACATTAACAAGCTCATATCTACAGAGACAGAAATGTGTTATGGACTGCACATGTGTACGGTATGTTTGAGCTACGTTGCTCGACCACTTGAACTGTTTGACCTGAAACTATTATAAGCAGTGCATTTAAAAATTATGTTTTATATTCACTTTTTTGGTCTATTGATTATCTTGAATACAATGAAATGCTTATCAATCAACTTTATTTATTCAGACTCGGGTCCAGTTAAAAACGGACAACGTAAAATCCCACATACAAACAGGAACACCCCTATAGCTGCAATTTGCAACTCTAGATTTTTTTTTTAAATAATGGGATGAATCTAGAGTTGCAATACCCTCCAGTGACTCCCTACTCATCCAAATTGCGTTTGCGATCTGCTTGTATTAAACAACGTTAAACTCACCAACATTGCAGCGCTAGGCCAAGCTTGAATTATCCTTTCAATCTGCAGAGCTTTTGTTTCATAAAAATCCACCGTAGAAATGTTATGAGCTAGCTTCTGTCAAGAAATTCTCTGCCGTGAACCCTGTCTACGGTGGGTTTTTATGAAACAAACGCTTTGCAGTTTGAAAGGATTTTCAAGCTTTCGCTACAGCTGGAATGTTGGTGAGTTTAACGTTGTTTAATTGGATTTTTTTATGAAACAAACGTTACACACATTGACCTGTCCAGTGGTGCCAGATATTAGTGCCCCTAAGCAATACAAATGGACAGGGCTAAACATTATAGTATCTGGCGTGGTAGAGAACTATTTGTGAAAAGTAGAGCCCAAAACTACATTTGTTTCACTTTTCTTTTCAGTGTGAAGAAATGGCGTCTGCCAGCTGCAGTCTCCTGTCCGAAGAGCAGTTCCTGTGTTCTATCTGTCTGGATGTGTTCACTGATCCAATCACCACTCCATGTGGACACAACTACTGCAACGCCTGCATCACACGTTACTGGGACACTAAGGATGTGTGTCAGTGTCCGCTGTGTAACAAAACATTCTGTAATAGACCAGAATTCTCCGTTAACAAAGTCGTCTCGGAGATGGCTGATCAGTTCAGGAAGTCAAAGCAGCAGAGACAAACTTCCAGCACAAACCCAGAACCCGCTGAACCAGATGAAGTCTCCTGTGACGTCTGTACTGAGACCAAACTCAAAGCCCTGAAGTCCTGCTTGGTGTGTCTGACCTCCTACTGTGACGCTCACCTGGAGCCTCATCACAGAGTCTTGAGGTTAAAACGACACAAACTAATCAACCCTGTGAAGAACTTGGAAGACATTCTGTGTAAGAAACATGACAGACCTCTGGAGCTGTTCTGTAAGACTGACCTCACGTGTGTCTGTCAGTTCTGCACTGAGTCAGACCACAAGTTACACCAGATTGTATCTCTGGAAGAGGCATATGAAGGAAAGAAGGCTGAGCTGGGACAGACAGAGGCTGAAGTTCAGCAGATGATCCAGGAGAGACAAGAGAAGATTCAGGAGGTCCAACACTCCGTAGAGCTCAGTAAGAAAGATGCAGACAGAGAGATAGCAGACAGTGTGCAGGTCTTCACTGCTCTGATCAGCTGTATTGAGAGAAGCCAGGCTGAGCTCATTGATGTGATCGAAGGCAAGCAGAAAACAACAGAGAAACAGGCTGAAGGCTTCATCAAAGATCTGCAACTGGAAATCACAGAGTTAGAGAAGAGAAGCTCTGATCTGAAGCAGCTCTCACACACTGAAGACCACCTCCACCTCCTCCAGAACCTCTCATCCATCAACACCCCTCCACCCACCAAGGACTGGACAGCGGTCAATGTTCCTCAGTCTTCATATGTGGGGACTGTGAGGACAGCTGTGGCTCAGCTGGAGAAGACACTCCGTCGAAAGAAGAAGAAGCTGTGTGATGCTGAGCTGAGGAGGATCGAGCGATATGCAGTGGATGTAACTCTGGACCCCGATACAGCACATCCCATGCTCATCCTGTCTGAGGATGGAAAACAAGTGAGTCTTGGAAAAGTAAAGAAAAATGTCCCAAACAATACAGAGAGATTCTCTACAGCTGGCTGTGTCTTAGGAAAACAAAGCTTCTCATCAGGAAGGTCCTACTATGAGGTTCAGGTTGGAGGCTGTGTGGTATGTAGGAGTGGCCAGAGAGTCCATCAACAGGAAGGGAGAGATCACAGGGAGTCCCGACGATGGTTACTGGACGATAGGGCTGAGGAATGGAAAAGAGTACCGGGCCCAGAAAGTGGGAGTGTTTGTGGATTATGAGGATGGTCTGGTCTCTTTCTATGTGGAGACCAGAGTTCACATCTACTCTTTCACTGGCTGCTCCTTCACTGAGAAACTATATCCATGGTTTGGTCCTGGTGCTGATGAACATGGTCACTCTGCTCCTCTGATCATCTCTCCTGTCAAAACCTACAGATTAGACTATAATCCTCAGCTTGACATGAACATGAACATCATTTAAGAAACAATGTGTGTTTATATAGAGGGGGTTCATTAACGGGTTTATTGTCCTAATGAGACTGATGTGAACTCTATCAGTCAGTCAACCTATTGAACTCTTATCAGTCGACAAATTGAACTCTACACCTGCATTCTATTGAAACACAAAATTACAGTCAAAGATCCTGATGTTAGTAGGAACTAATTCCAATATTCCCCCTCTACTGTGAGCATGTGTATATATATATATATGTGTGTATGTGGGCGCATATGTATACATGTATACCAGTATGTGTGTATGGATGCATGTAGGCTATGTGTATATTTAAAAATGAAAGTAAATTTAGTTTTCTTTACATTTCTTCCATTATTGCTAGCATTTAATCTGTAATACTTTAATGCATGAATCTCAAACTCTGTAACTTATTCTGTTTCCCCCGGGGCGTGGGAGGGTGAGGGTGGTTTCCCCTGGGGTATGTGAGGGCGGGTGGATACTTGTGAGGGTCTGTTTTGTTTCCACTTGTTCTGTTTACTGTTTTGTCTCTTGTTTTATCTCCTATGTTTTGTTTGTGGTCATGTATGTCTTGTATTTTAAAATGGAAAAAACCTAATAAATATATATATATTAAAAAAAAGATCCTGATGTTTCATTTGAGTATTTTTCTGAAATCCCTGTCTGTATATTATGTATGTACTGCGACTGTGGCTCAAGGTAGAGCAGGTTGTCCAATGATCCATGGGTTGGCGGTTCGAATCCCGGCTCCTCCTCCTGTCTACATGTCGAAGTGTCCTTGGGCAAGACACTGAACCCCAAATTGAAATACACTGCACTGTGAATGGGTGAATGTAATGCACAGTCTATGTAAAGCGTCTTGGATAAAAGGAGCTATATAAATGCACCATTTACCATTTAAAGATATAACTACCTGTCAGGAGTAGGACTAAGACCCTATAGCAGTGATACTCAACCTCAGGCCCGTGGGCCACATCAGGCCCGCGGGACCATTATGACTGGCCCACCAATGAAAATCTAAAAAAAAGAAAAAGTCTGGAAAATGAAATAAAAATAAATAAATCTGAATGAAGTTATCTTTAATTACATTATTATAAGTAATACTATTAGAGTTGTACTATTACTCGAACGAAAATAAAAGCTTGGGGCGGGGGGGGAGATGCAATGCAAATGAAAGACATATACTGTGTATCCCTATTTCCTGACATAATTTTATAGCTAAACGGACAGAATTCTATTTTATTTGAATGATGAAACCCAGCTGCCATTAATAGTTGGAAATGGAAATTGCGGAAATTGCGGAAATGGAAATTGCGGAAATTGTAATTGCGGAAATTGCGGAAATGGTGCAAATGGAAATTGCGGAAATTGCAGAAATGCGGAAATGGAAATTGCGGAAATGGTAATTGCGGAAATTGCGGAAATGGAAATCGTTATCAAGTATCATTAATGTCGTAATTTTATCTACTGGCCCCTGGCCCCTTGCCATTTTTGTAATGTGGCCCACAGGTAAATCTATTTGAGTATCCCTGCCCTATAGGTCCTCTCTGGGGGGCGGGGGTAACTACCTGTGAGTGGGGAGTGTTGGCTGATGACTGAATATCAACATCCTAATATAGGATTGGTGGAGGGTGTGTAGAGCCCAGGATCACATTAGATGATTGACACGGGTGAAAAATGGGTTACAAAATCGTGGGATAAAAATAAAATAAAAACATCCTAATATATATCCTAATACTGGGGGGGCCAAATTATGACACGCAAAATATGACCCCCCCGTCAAAAAACACTTTGTTTGAAATAGACACTCATGCTTTCTAAGGTGTGATTTGGGGTCCTAACTAAATGAAAACTAAGCTATGACTAAAACTAAATATATTGACAATTTCGTCAACAAATAAAAACTAGACTAAAATGTTAGGGACGGACTATAGTGGACAAGAGATCCAGTATAAGTCATTTTACACTTGGTTACATGCTGAAAATAGATCTACAAGCTGCGAATCTCATCACTTGAAAATAACAGTCAGTCCTATTAAGATTTTTACTGTTCAGTTTCATTGTTTACTTATACCTCACACATTCCATCCATGTCCAATCACTTTTTCCCAATGAAAAACCTAAATGACACCTTAAATAAATTCGTCAATGTACCACAAGGGGGAGCCAGATCACAATTGCTGCTGGCTCCGTGTACTGCTCTGCTACAGTATGTAAAAATACACGTACAGTACACACAGTGGATCCCTTTCATACAAAAGTTCCACATTGATTGCTTCAATAGGTTTTTAAAGACAAAAATGCACAGGCATGGCCTGTGCATTTTTGTACATATAGCCTACCTGTCAAAAGAATAAAACAGTTGGATACCCTCACAAAAACATGCAGTAATCCTGGTCTCTAAACTGCCTCCCCCTGGCCAGCTGGGGCGCCTGATGGAGGGGAAAAGGAACTGGTTGGAATAACGTGTTCCTTCCACGCGCTACACTACGTCCAACCAGGGAAACTCCCCCCTGTCAGGTGTAAAGGAGAAACTTGGACACTCAGGCATGAAGGGAGCATGAGTTAAGTCCGTTGCTCTCCCCAGGTTGGCGGAGGGTGTGTAGAGCCCAGGATCACATTAGATGATTGACACAGGGGTGAAAAATGGGTTACAAAATCGTGGGATAAAAAAAAATATATATAAAAAAAAAACAGTTATTTTTCCATTCCATATTTGTGGATATGGTCCATCTATCTATAACTATAAATATTTCTGGGTTATCGGTACCACTAAAAAGGGACAAAGGTTGCATGTAGTGTAGTTTTTTAAATGATACGATAGCAATCTCAAAATGGCAGCTCTAAAATAGGAGTATGAATCAGCCCTTAAAGGAGCCCAGTACCAGCCCAACGCCACCAATCAAAACACAGCTCCTGCAGCATAAGGGCTTCAATAAATACATTCAGTGTTATTTTATTTTAATTTTTATTTGTTTAGAGAAATATAGAACAATGAATTGAGGTCAAATAAAATACAGAATTCTACGCAAAAGGCTCTTACAATTAATACAATCATGAAAAAATACCTGTTAAACAACACAAATGACCCACCCATTGACACAGAAAAGTCATATCTGATTGTATTAAACGTTTAAACTCACCAACATTGCAGCTGTATGGAAACTTGAATTGTCCTCTTTCAATTCTGCACCGTGTTTGTTTCATCATATGAAAGTTCTCGCACGCATGCTCGTTTTCATGTGAGCAGCAAGAGCTGGATTGTGGTCAGCTATTTTCTTTCATATCGTCATTAATCATAACACAACAGGGGCGCCGCCATCTTGCCGAGCGAGACAGGCAGCACTGAACGGTATCCTCAGACCAGAGCTCTTCAGAGAGAGAGAGCGTAGACAACAGCACAGCCCCATGAATACTATATGCATGAATAGCTCTGTTCCATAGCTCTAATGCGTTGCATTAGAGCTATGTTACTATCAACTTCCGCCGCTCGCATGAATGCAGACCAGCCTCTACTCTTTAGTGTAAGTAAAAATAACTTTTTTGCTACTCACCAAAACAAAGGCGGGTTGTGTCAATAGAAAGACTACTTTCCTTAGTGGAAGCACTCTGAGCCCCCCACCACACGTATAAACTGTACTTTTTGGCCAAAAAGGGATTTTGTTTCCACCGGGAAAAAAAACATTTTTAGTTACTCCGCTGCGCCCTCTACTGATATTGCCACAAAGTATTTAATTTACTTGTCAGATTTAGAACTGTGATTATTTCTTTCAGATACTTTCCCTACATGAATATAACCATATGGGATTTAAATGGTGCAATTTGTAAAATATGCACTTAAATGCTTTACCAAAAACTGTACGAATAAAGGGATTTTCTCCTTTGAGTTCCCATGTGTTTTTCCAGATTACCCATTTCTCCACAAACTTTACACGTAAAGGGCCTTTCTCAAGTATGAGTTCTCATGTGACCTTTTAAAGTACACCTTAGACCAAAGCCTTTGCCACAAACTATGCAAATAAAGGGCTTTTCTCCAGTATGAGTTTTCATGTGTCGTTTCATATGAGCCTTTAAACCAAAGCCTTTCTCACAAACTATGCAAGTTAACGTTGTTTTGCCAGTATGAGTTCTCATGTGACTATTCAGATCACTCTTGTGTCCAAAGCCTTTACCGCAAACTTCACAAGTAAAAGGTTTTTCTCCTGTATGAGTTCTCATGTGTGCCTCCAAATAAGTTGCACCATATCCTTTACCACAAACTGTACAAATAAGGGGAACAGGCTTTTCTCCAGTATGAGTTCTCATGTGTTGTTTCAGATGAGTCGTTTTACGAAAGACTTTACCACAAACTGTACACATACACGGCTTTTCACCGGTATGAATCATCATGTGTTTGTTTAGATTACCCCTGCAACTAAAGCAATTACCACAAACTTCACAACTAAAGGGTTTTTCTCCTGTATGAGTTCTCATGTGTTCTTTTAGAAGACTCATTGAAACACAGCCTTTGCCACAAACTGTGCAATTAAACATTATATTCCTTGGGTTCAGGTTTAGGTCCCGGGACATATCGTTGCTTAAAGACAAACTTTGCCCTTCCACCTTTTGCGGAAGGGCTAGTAACGTCACTACTAGTAACGTCAAAGTTGACCCAGCAGCCGTCTCTGGTCTTTGAAGTAGCTCCTCCTGATCATCTTTAATCTGTGTGGGCTCTGGTTTCTCCTGGACCAGACAGGGACTCCTGTACTGCTGTTCAGTGGAAAACTCCTCTTTGCACACAGGGAGGTGCAAGAAGTCTAGGCAAAAGATGAAATGAGAGTTAAGCATTGAATGTTCGAATTTTATATATTTTTTAATTTCACATTACCCGTTTCTCTTTCCAAGTTGTTTGCCTCCCACAGTGAACTCATTATTTTTGCGTCAGGCAGTATCTGGTATTTAAGTCATTTAGGCCAGACTTCGAAATTTAAAGAATGTCTTCTAAATTCTGACAGTTTTCAGAAATACCTATGTTTCTATCACTCAATATTTCATGTCAAGGACTCCAAAAATGATATGTAATTGGCTGCCGACGCCCATCTGAAAATATGTTGTTCCAGGGACCCCCCCCCCCCCCAGAAGCAAATATTTGAGTTAAAATCGGTTGCTCTGAAAGAATAGTCCAAGGTTTGTGCCACATTTTCACGATTTTTCAAAAATAGCAGACCTACAAGCTCGTAGCGCTGCACTCTGTGCCGTGCTATGAGCTTGTAGATCTGCTATTTTTCAATAGTTCGTTTTAAATAACGCTTAAAACACCAAAAGGAGTTCCTGCCCCAAAATGGGTTAAGTCATAGCACAAGCATGCACCCGCAGATAATATGTATTGAACCGCGATGAACGCAAGCACTCACAAGCCCATTTATTGCCTACAGAGACATTTACAGAATGCTTAGTAAAAGTTACCCAGTTAGTTAGCTATAATAAACACAACACGAGATATTCAAGAGATATAGTCTTGAACGTGAAAATGACTGCGATCGGCCCCCGATCACCCGATCGGATCGGGAAAACCCTAAGGTCCGATTCATACTCCTATTTTTACCGCTGTAGTGCCGAAATTATTTCGGCTCGTCATCAACTTTCAGTAGCACCGAAGACCCGACTTTAGGACGGTACCCGCCCCCCCCCCCCCCCCCCCCCCCCCCCGAACCTCAAATGACGTCACATTGCCGAACCGACTTTTATTCGGCTCGGTATGAATCGTGTCTTAGTTGACAGCCAGCTAAGTCCAGTTACCAGCATATTACAGGCTCCAAACTTGTGGGTAGTCCCAGAGTTCAAACTTTATATAGGTCCTGATGGGACGTGTGTGTGTGTGTGTGTGTGTATATGTGTGTATATATATATATATATATATATATATATATATATATAGTACTTAAGCCTGCATAAAGTATGTCTCTACATACTGTATATGACATATAGAGACATACAGTATTATGCAGGCGGTCAATTTCCAAAAATGTCACATATACGATAAACATAATATGTTGCATATAAAAAGATATTTTCAGATATTTCCACGGTCCACTTTGCAACTAGTTTGGCTTTAGTCTGGTTAGATTAGCAGTAATAAAAGTGATAATATTTTTTACCTGCTGCCTCCTCTTTGATCTGTGGAGGTTGTTGTGGTTCTTCCTGGAGCAGACTGGGGTTCCTCTCCAGATGTTCAGGGGGAAACGCTTCCTGGAGCAGACTGGGGTTCCTCTCCAGATGTTCCGGGGGAAACACTTCCTGGAGCAGACTGGGGTTCCTCTCCAGATGTTCAGGGGGAAACGCTTCCTGGAGCAGACTGGGGTTCCTCTCCAGATGTTCCGGGGGAAACGCTTCCTGGAGCAGACTGGGGTTCCTCTCCAGATGTTCAGGGGAAAACGCTTCCTGGAGCAGACTGGGGCTCCTCTCCAGATGTTCAGGGGGAAACGCTTCCTGGAGCAGACTGGGGTTCCTCTCCAGATGTTCAGGGGGAAACGCTTCCTGGAGCAGACTGGGGTTCCTCTCCAGATGTTCAGGGGGAAACGCTTCCTGGAGCAGACTGGGGTTCCTCTCCAGATGTTCAGGGGGAAACGCTTCCTGGAGCAGACTGGGGTTCCTCTCCAGATGTTCAGGGGGAAACCCTTCACACACAAACGGAAGGAGCAGAGAAGAGGTAGCATGAGCACAACAACTCAAACTAAGCGCTTTTCTCATTGGATGACAGCTATTCTCCTACTAGGGTTTAATATTGGGATTCGGGAATTTGCCAAACTTTTCCCGGGCTACCCGGGAATAGCCGCACTGGCTATGTTTTAGTTATAGTTTTATTTGTAAAGTTCTGATCTTATTTGTTTGGAACACAACACAACAACATGAGACAACAGCGATTTGTGGACCTATCGGACATAGAAAGTAGCATAATGATCAACTGAAGAGGTGCACAGATCGAGTCCAGGTTTATGGACCCGATATTTATTTGATATATGCATTAATGCATAGCAATATTTAATTAATATTGAGTCACCGTTTGATCTGGCCCTGCCTGCTTAACATAGGACCTACAGCAGGTGGTGCTGTTCTACGCACACACTTCCTGAAACAACGTTTTTTTACGGGGGCCAGATTTTACGGGGGCCAGTTTCGAATTGCAGCCGTCCGTAGGTGCCCTTTGAGAGCGGTTTTGAAGGAGTCAAGGGATTCACATGTCTTAATGACTGTTGGTAGGGCGTTCCACATTTTGGTGGCATAGGAGCTATTATATAATCCAGTGTTTTTCCAACCGTTCTTGTCTCAACTCTTCGTCGCTGGATGAGATTTGTGTCCACAATTCCATGCTGTAATTAATGATATTGATACCAGGCCATTAGGAGTCGAGATAACAGGCAAACGTCGATCGAATATATCCTGCAATTGTGTAGAGCACTGTAGACTGACGTACTGTACCTGCGGTCAAAGCCATTTGCCCCTTCCGGTTCAATCCTCCCTCACCACGCCTGTGAACTTGACTCTTATGTTAACAAACAGCGCCACACCCTGGCACAAAAGGGGGAAATAACAACAAAAACTAAATACACATCTTATCTGCCGTGTAATGTACTTAACGTCTTATTGAGGAATCTGTGCATCCGAGAGACCAATATCTGGTCAAAGTCCTTCTAGCTGCCGGAAAGAAGGCAATCACAAAAAATTGGCTCAAGACTGACATACCAGGCTATAAACAATGGCGAGCCATCATGGACAATATCGAAGACATGGAAAAGTTGACATTCAAGATAAGAATAAGAGTAGACCTCTATGAAAAAAGATGGGAAAAATGGTCGTTATATAAGTGGACAAGAGGTGAAACATAGTAGAATGATGGAAAGGAAGAGTTAAAAATATTCCCAAAGTAAGGTTCTAATTATATTTAATTTATTCTGTAACTTCATTTATAACGATCCGTTTATTTTATTTTAGGTTTTTATTTTATTTGTTTTTGATTTCTGTGTCCATGTGGAAGTTTGTCTTTGTACTATGTTGTTGTTGTTGTTGTTGTTTCTGTTTGTTTGATTGATGTGTCTGTGAAAACCCTGAATAAAAACAAAGTAAAAAAAATAAATACACATACTATCGGTATCAGTATCGGCCACATTGTTATTTTAAACAGTGGTATCCCTAATGAATGTGTATAATGTGGAACGTGTTTCTCTGCAACAGCAGAAGACATTGTGACTGGCATTAGATGTGCCAATATGTCATTGATTGATTGATTGAAATATTATACCCTATTAACAGTTTTAGCAGAATTACAGTACATTTCAAGCACAAACTCAATACAAAGACTGTTAACTGTGAGTGGACGACCCAATTAAGCATTACACTTGTTTACAAGAGGGTCGACCATGTTCAATTCATCAAAACATTTAGAGACGTACAAATAGACACTTCTATTATACCAGTTAAAGAACAGAACAGGAATTCATCATAAAGGAGGTAAAAAGGGAAAAGAAACATATACAGTGAGGGGGAAAAAGGGGGGGGGGGGGAGATTCAGATTTTACAGGGGCCAGTTTCGAATTGCAGCCGTCCGTAGGTGCCCTTTGAGAGCGGTTTTGAAGGAGTCAAGGGATTCACATTCACTTAATGACCTCATAGGAGCGAAAATAATTTAGTCCCTTGTTTGTGCCGAATCTGGGTTGTACATGGTTTGTTGCACTCCCTCTGGTGTTGTGACGTTTACATTAAGGAAGTATTTAGACAGGTACATGGGTATGTTGGTGGTGTCATGCATGTGACTTGAAGCCTATACCATGCAATTTATACTCTCATGTTATCACCTTCCTTCATTTCATGGAGGAGAGAGACTGGTCACCTTGTCGTCATATGGCTGTCCTGGCTCCCTTGTGACCACATGCATGTTTGGAGCTTTGTGTATTTTATCACCCAAATACATGGGTTTTCAAATGGTGGTCCCGTGGACCACTGGGGGTCCCGTGAAGGTATTGCACATGGAGTGGTCCCTGACCAATCATTTAGTATGTAGATGTATAGGAAAGTATTATGTAAGCAATTAAGTTAAGATTTTTGTATTTTATATTATTTGAATGACGTATCAATGTTGTGTAACTGGGAAGTCAGACTTCAGGAACTCATACAGAAAAGGGGAGTTAGTGGCCTGGGCTGGGCCGAGCGGTCCGGAGCCTAGAGGCTGGTAATCCAGCCTGACAGCGTGTCGCGGGTTCGAGTTTCGACTCCCGAGCCCGACGACCCTTTCCTGCCTATCTCCCCCGTCCCCCCCCCGTCCCCCCAACCTACTGTAAATCTATCAATAGAGCCAAAACGCCTAAAAGCCTTCTGCTCAGCCTTCTGCTCAGCTGCCCCTCGACTAAAGACCTTCCTCTTTAGTAAGGCATTTGCTCAGTCGGACTCTTAAGCTGCCCTGTGTGCTGTTTTTAACTGTTTTATTCTTATTTTTATTTTACATTTTTCTGCCTGTAGCACTTTGAGATTTGTTTCAAATATAAAGTGCGTTATAAATCAAATTTATTATTATTAAAAGATATCTTTAAAAAAAAGAAAGAAAAGGGACTCAACCACTACAGATGTAGGCTAATACTTATTTTGTATACTGTACCAAGAACGTTGAAGTATAGTTTTACTTGAGTAGGCTATAGCCTATACTTTCCAATACTTTACTCCACTATACATCTCAGAGGCAAATATTGTATAGTCGACTACTTTTACTGGATTAGTTTAGTATTACAAAACATTAACCACTCACGGTTGTGAGCTTCTAGATCTGCTATATGTTTAAAAGATTTGTAGTAGTAGCCTACAGTCTGAATAATGAGTATAGGCCTAATGCACTTTTTTACTTTTGGTACTTGTCTTTAAGTACATTTTAATTCCAGACTTGTACTTTAAAAGTACCTGTCTACTACATTGCAGGAGTATTCGGCCCATTGATACTGACTTTCACTCACAGTTTAGACTTCACAGTGCAGGCTTCAACACTCGGATCAGGAGTTTACATTGCAGTGGTGTGAGACATGCAGTTTCTCCTGGGCTGGTCCCACCCTGAATCTCTGGCCCCTCCCCTGCTTAAAGGAGGGATGACAGCCTTCAGAACCTGCAGGTGTTTCTCGCACCACTTTGCAGATCAAGACAGTGAGCACATCACCGGGTTTCGGCCCCCGTCCCACATATATAGACCACCCCCAAGCAGCCCTTTACTGTATTTACTGCCCCCTTACTGCCCTGACAGGTTTGTTTGAAGAGCCGGGGTCATTTTTGTCTTCAGACTGTACTAGGATTAAGTGGAAGTAACAACTTCATGGAAGAAAGCCTGCTAATAAACGCTGAATAAGGGCTACAGAGAAAGGTGAGTGTTGAACTAAGGCCTATACTAAGAACTCTCATGAATGTTTAAGATGAAGCTGAAATATATATATATTTTTTAATGAATTCAATTAAAAGCCGAATTTTTCCGAATGATTGTGTTCACTAAATCAACCATATTGTAGCTAAACATGTGCCTTATTAAAAATAAACAGTCTTATAAACAACACTAACTTCTGACATGCAATCTGATCTGATTTTGTAACGTTTCCCATTCAGTTTGCCGCGGGGGTTTCAGATTATTTCTGTCTTAAAAAACGAGATCATGTTTTATTTTTAAAGTTGTTTTAGGCCTATAAAAAAAACGCGCCGTGAATTCCTCCAGTAACCGTGAGAAACGTTAAGAACGGAAGGATTTTAAGTAGCCCATTAACAATATGACGTGCCACTGCTCATTTTTTGTCTAGAAAAATATATTAATCAATCAGAATTAATTTAGCATTATAACTAAGGCAACTTGAATAAGGCATAAGAGAAAACGGAGAAGCCAATAAAGCCATGATGTGTGTCAGACATTGAAGATATTAACAAAAGGATATGTGACACTATAATTTAAACAAGAGAGGGAGGATCACACCCAGAGAGATAGGCTATACCCAAGTCTCACATAATGTAGGGATTCACCGAAATTTAAATTCTTGGCCGAAACCGAATACCGAATATAGGAAACAGTTGGCCGAAAACCGAATACCGAATATCTGAATATGATTAATATTATACATATTTTTTCCCTACCATTGCTGTCATGGCCGTACCTTAAAGCTACCTGATTTATGGCAAAATAAATGGTTATGGCAAAACTTAACTTAAACAATAATCCCCTTAGATAGCATTTCTGTAGACTTAGATAGCATTTGATACAGACTTATAGCATGTTATGTAGACAGCACTAGAATTGCATTGTATGTAGTCATAGCACGCCATAGTACATATGTATAGCATAGTAGTATATATGTATAGTTTATATGTATAGTATCATTATATAGATATTCCACTGTTTATTTCTTAGTTTACGCATGTTTCATGATAAATGCTTTTAAGTGATGTATTCCCATGCTTTTGTTCTTGCTTAATGTAAATCGCTCTGGATTAAGAGCGTCTGCTAAATGCCTAAATTGTAATCACTATTATGGGTCCATAAAACTTTTATTCATCCCTTTTGAATGCATTAATTGCGGTTTTTAGCCATTTTCTGCGGCTGAATATTCGGGGAATCACTAGTTAAAATAGTATGTTTATGTTTATACAGAGTAAGTACAGAATAAATAATCTCTCAATCACCGGGTAATGACTGTGACACAGTCCTGTAGCTGAAATGTCAGAAATGCAGTCCTTGCAACTACAGTGTTTCCAGCCAGACAGGTCTAGTCCAGAATGCCACTTAAGCACTATATACTTATGTTGTAAAACAAATAGCAAAGATTGTTGACCTACACGCTTGTAGATGTTTGGAAAATTTGAAAGATTTAGAAAGCTTTTGCCTATAATGCCATGTTGAACAGTATCATTGGTATGAAGTGTAACTGAATATCGCTGTTTTAGTATCCTCACTTAACCCATTAACCTGAGTTTGATTCTACAAATGTTATGTTATGGTTATGGCAAAACTTAACTTAAATAATAATCACTATTATGGATCCATAAAACATTTATTCAGCTCTTTGAATGCATTAATTGCATACACTATTCGGTGATATATTTTCTGCCTATATTGGGCCGGCCGAAAATGCATATTTAGCCATTTTATGCCGAATATTTTCTGCGGCCGAATATTCGGTGCATCCAAACATAATGCGATTTATTTTAGGTGATAGCGCCATATCCACTTCAACACTGGCTTGCCTGGTCTTGTATCAAAACATAGCCTGGAAAATGGAACAGTTTAATCGTACATGAAGACCAGTATCTCTGCTATTCCATTAGGGTTGCAGTGTAGCCATTTTAGCATTATATATTATATATATTTAGCTCACTCTCTACTCTGTGTTTTATTTGCCCCTCCAGGTGGAGTAAGCATCCGGGCTTTAGCTCACTCTCTACTCTGTGTTCTCTGCCCTCCAGGTGGAGTAAGCATCCAGGCTTTAGCTCACTCTCTCTGCTCTGTGTTCTATTTGCTCCTCCAGGTGGAGTAAGCATCCAGGCTCCTCCGCACCACCGTCACCATGAGCTGGGGGGATCTGTACGCCCAGCTGGCCGGAGTGAACAAGCACTCCACCAGCCTGGGGAAGATCTGGCTGTCGGTGCTCTTCATCTTCCGCATCACCATCCTGGTGCTGGCCGCCGAGCGTGTGTGGGGCGACGAGCAGTCGGGCTTCACCTGCAACACGCAGACGCCCGGCTGCAACAACGTCTGCTACGACCACTTCTTCCCCGTGTCGCACATACGCCTCTGGTGCCTCCAGCTGATTTTCGTGTCCACGCCCGCCCTCCTGGTGGCCATGCACGTGGCGTACAGGAAGGAGGGGGACCGGAGGACCATACTGGCCAACGGCAGCAGCGGCGGCGAGAAGGCCACGGAGCTGGACCTGGAGAGGCTGAAGGCGCGCCGGCTGCCCATCACCGGCGCGCTGTGGTGGACCTACACCTGCAGCCTGTTCTTCCGGCTCGTCTTCGAGGGCGGCTTCATGTACGCGCTGTACTACGTCTACGGCGGCTTCCGGATGCCGCGGCTGTTGAAGTGCGAGCAGTGGCCCTGCCCCAACACGGTGGACTGCTTCGTCTCGCGGCCCACGGAGAAGACCGTCTTCACCGTCTTCATGGTGGCGTCGTCGGTCGTCTGCATGGGGCTGAACGTGGTCGAGCTCAGCTACCTGGTGGGCAAGGCGCTGATGAGGGCCTCGGCGAGGTCCAACCGGGCGCACCGGGCCCACCTGTACGCCCCCCACCACCACCACCCGGACAGCGGGACCCCGGAGAAGGCCCTGCTGCACAACAGAAAGAACGAGATGCTGCTGTCCTCGTCCACGGACTCCTCGTCCACGGACTCCTCCATAAAGGCCTTGTGAGGAGGGATGGATGGATGGATGGATGGATGGATGGATGTTTGGATGGATGGATGGATGTTTGGATGGATGGATGTTTGGATGGATGGATGGATGGATGGATGGATGGATGGATTGAGGAGACGCAGCACTCAGCGGAGAAGTAGATATAGATATTGTGGAGGACGAGGCAAGAAGATTGCCGTGAACTGAAAAGCCCCACTTTTACCACAATATCACGTATTCCATGTCACGGGGCAACCCGTGCCCTATATACAAAGACACATGAAACCGTTTCCTTCTATAACATGCAAGGACTATTGTTTTAAACTTTATTTGAATGGCAATCACTGATTGGTTAGTTAGTCTCTCCTGCAGTGCTGGTGGCATCTCCCTTGATGAGGAAGGGGCCTCTTTGAGTAATTGTCATTGAGTGTTCATTCTGTTTTATACTTGTTTAATTGTAACACATTATTTAGAATGTTTAGGTTACAGGGCCTTGTGTGATCAAGGTGCAGCCTGAAGAGAGCTCTCATCCTGTTTGGGTTTTGTTAAGGCGTGTTGCCCAAGTATTTATTTATCTTTTTGTCCTTTCTTTATTTTGTTGCCTGTAATATAGTTTGCTAGGAGTTTGGGGGAAATAAAAGCCCTTAACTACCATTCCTGACTGTTCTTGGAGCCTTGGCCGTTCGGGCAACTTCACATTCCACAAAACGCCTTAAGATCAATAGAGATTTTGATTAATTAACTGGCCATTTAAATTATCACAAAATGATGCTATACAGTATAGTTCAGGCACAGGACAGCTTCGCTTGTCTATACCGTGTCTTTTCAGACAGAGCTGATTCCACCAGATCCGCCTAGACCACATCAAATAACAACAATGTTAACCAATGTTTCATACAATGCGAGGGGAAAGGGGAAAGAGCTTGATGAAATAACAGCTTGTTTTGTTTGTCTTCATTTATTGATCACAGTTTAAAGGACTTCTAAAACTGTCTATATCAATCTGGCCCAGTAATGGTGAGCACGGAGGTTGTCAACCACGGAAGTAAGGGCCTACAGTGACATCTAGTGGTTCGCTGCAGAGCCTGCACAAACCCTAACTGTTTGTTGAGGCTATGGAAGACAATAATGTCTGCCTTTGTGATTACTATTAGCTTGGCTGTGTAGTTTGAGCTGACCATTAGTTCTGAATGTGCCTTATATAGTGCAAACATCTTTGAGACCAAGACATGCAGACACGGTGCAATGCCACTTTAACACTAGAAGTTTTGATGGCGATTGAATCAAATAACTCTGTTGCAATTCATTGAAATACGAGATATTTTTTTATATAGTTTTAAAACTTAAAGTGAGTTTATTTGAACGCTTTTAGGGTTTGAGAATTTTATTTTTTTTATTTTTTAAAGCACCAAAAAGCACCAAATAGCCCAACTGGTCGTGGTGCTCCATGGAACGATATACTGTGTATATTTGTACGTGACACGTCTCTAAATGAATTTGATGAATTTAACAAGGTGGACCCTCTTGTAAACAAGTGTAATGCTTTCATGGTGTCGTCCACTCACAGTTAACAGTATTTGTATTATGAGTTGTGCTTGAATTGAACTGTAATTCTGCAAACTGTTAATAAATATTTCAATCAATCAATCGTATGTAAACGTGTTTAAATGCCGCATGAACGTAGGCCTACCTGCAGTGTGTAGTTTGATGTCCATCACTTTGTTGCGTTTTCTAGTTAATTTCTCTTGTTGTTTTTCTTTCCTTCGCCGGGATGTCGGGGCTGTTGTTATGGTTGTTATGGGAAAAAAATAAATGAAAAATACACACACTAATACTTCCGGGTCAAAGCACTAGACGCACGCGCGTTGCACAATACAGCTGGTGCGTGACTTAATGCATTGCGCCCCCTGGCGGAGGAGATGTGTAACTGCCACTGAAGAAAGACAGACTTTGATTTCATTTAATAAATTTGATATATTCATGATACAATTCATAGGAGAGCAGTACAGAATTACCAAGATTGCACAAAAAGTCAGAGGACATATTTCCATTGTGATCAAAATAAATAAATAGTTACAGCATATCATAAGAAGAGCATGTGTAGCCTACAACATTACAATACTAAAGACGTTTACAACCGGCCATCATAGTTCAATAATCAAAAGACAATAAATAGATATGAATAGATAAATACAGCACTATACTAACTTGCCCATCAGCCACTTTTTCAACATATTTTTTAAAATGTTCAAAGACTGGGCAAATTTAACTTCCCTTGGGATTTTGTTCCAATCCTCCACCCCTGTATATTTAAATGAGCTTCTACCTACTCTATCCCCCTTTCTGAAACGAATACCGGACAACTCACCAAAAAGGGTAAAAGGGGTGAGTCATCTTGTTACTCTATGGAAACACTCACTCTTGAACGAAGTTGAACGTGAGAAAGTGACGTTCACACACCCACACGTAAGAAATTAACGCATTCACAATGACGTTCGTCAAGTAGAAATACAGTACGTTCCGTTCACCCAAAATATGAACGCGTTTGTGAACGATCGTTCTTTAAACGGGTTCAGGGACAACACTGCAAATACCTATAGTACATTTCAAACGTAATAAGGCTAGTGTTTCTATGTCAGTGGTTCTTCGATTTTTCAAAAATAGCAGACCTACAAGCTCGTAGCACGCCACAGTGGCGCACTATGGGCTTGTAGATCTGCTATTTTTCAATAGCTAAAGCATGCCAGTGATGCCACATGCGGCCCCCACCATCACTTAATGTGGCCCTCAGGTTAATATTAGAATACTGATATATTATTGATTTCAGCTGTTACAATTCCAAACATGACCCGCTTTAATTAATTCAGTTTATATTAGTAGCTGAATGACTAGTATTATAATTTCATTGTCTTTTTTTTTTATTTATTTTTTACGTCCAATGAATTTGCATTTACGTTCATAAAGTTAACATAATATAACAAAATGCATTTGAAATTAAATAAAAAACCTTTCAGGATTCCAATTAAAAATAGCAAAACAAATATTCAGGATTTAAATTATAATATAGCAAAAACAGCTGATCTACAAGCTCAAAACGCGTCGCACTGTGACGTGTTTTGAGCTTGTAGATCGGCTATTTTTTGCTACGAACATGCAACGTGGCCCCTCTGGAGTGAGTGTGGAAATATTGTGGCCCTCACCATCATCAAAGTCGCCCACAACATGACGTCACGAGCTGCGGTGAAGAGAAAACCACAGTTTAACAGTTTAACCCATTCTGACCGGGAACCCGTTTTGGTGTTAGCATCATGTTATGCTTTATCTATTGAAAAATAGCAGATCTACAAGCTCATAGCGCGCCACCGAGTGGCGCGCTACGAGCTTGTAGGTCTGCTATTTTTGAAAAATTGAAGAACGACTGACATTTTTAGAATCTGATCTCAGGTCAGAATGGGTTCATCAGACCAGTGTGTGTCCAGTGGAAACCTCGTATGAATCTGATCTCAGGTCAGAATGGGTTAAACAAAACAAACATGTCAACACAAAGAACAGCTACAGAAATGTAACAGCTTGTCAGAACTTTATTGCATTGTTGCATGAGCACAATAATGAATATGCATTTTTAAACACTGACAAATTTATTATTCTACCAGTAGCTGCAGGTAATACAATACATTTAAAGTAAATTGGATAAATCATCATTTTACATTCATATCAACTGGAGAATAAAGTGTATAGAACCGTTTTAATTATTTAGGCATGTTGCTATTGACAGATTAGATTATGTGATTATTCTGCTTTGCATCTATATGACCCGTCATTTCCATCCTGGATTAGAATGAATGACTGCAAACTTTTTCTGAAGACAGCGGCGTTAAAGAACTAAGATATATTGTTCAACTTGCAGCACCTTCCTATTTCAAGACGTCCATTTTGAACCAAAGTTCTGTCTGTTCAGAGTAGGCCTACAAATGAAGCCTTTACCACAAACTGATCAAGTGAAGTTCTTTTCCCCTGTATGGTTCCTCATGTGTTTTTTTAGAACATCCATTCGACTAAAGCCTATTCCACAAACTGTACAACTAAATGGCTTTTCCCCTGTATGAGTCCTAGTGTGTCCATTTAGAGTAGTTATTGCACGAAAGCCTTTACCACAAATTTTACAAGTAAAGGGTTTTTCCCCTGTATGAGTCCTCATGTGTGTCTTTAGAACATCCATTCGAGTATAGTCTTTACCACATACTGTACAACTAAATGGCTTTTCCCCTGTATGAACCCTCATGTGTGATTTTAAATGACCATTATCATTAAATGTGTTGCCACAAACTGTGCAAGTAAAGGGCCTTTCCCCTGTATGCATCCTCATGTGCGTTTTTAGTAATGATTTTGTAACCCAGCCTTTGCCACAAATCGTACACTTAAAGGGCTTATCCCCTGTATGCCACCGCATGTGTTTTTTCAGATCACCCTTTTCGCTAAATCCTTTGCCACAAACTGTACACAGAGATGTTTTTTCCCCAGTATGAATCTTCATGTGCCTTTTTAGATCACCCTTCTGAACACAACCTTGACCACAAACTGTACAAATACACGGTCTTTCCCCTGTGTGAGACATTATGTGTGTTTTTAGGCCACTCACTCCTTTAAAGCTTTTGCCACAATGTATACAAGTAAAGGGCTTTGGCTTCTCCCCCGAGTGAGTTCTCATATGTTCTTGCAATGAGAACTTTTTAGTAAAACATTTGCCACAAACTGTACAAGTATGGGGCTTTTCCCCTGTATGAATCATCATGTGGCTTTTAAGAGAACTTCTTTGAGTAAAGCCTTTGTCACAAACTGTACAACTAAAGGGCTTTTCCCCTGTGTGAACTCTAATGTGATTTTCTAGATGACTCCTTCCAGTAAATCCTTTGCCACAGACTGTACAATTAAAGGGATATTTCCCTGTATGAATCGGTGTGTGTGCATTCAGATCGGCCTTCAGATTAAACACTGTGCCACACTCTGTACAACTAAAACGTTTCCTCTCTGTATGATTCCTAATGTGCTTCTCCAGATTTTCCTTGCTTTGAAATACTTTCCCACAATCTGTACAACTGAAGCGGTTGGGCTCTGAATGAATCCTAGTGTGCTGCTCCATACATTTCTTACGTTTAAAGATTTTGCCACACACTGTACAACTAAAGCGGTTCGGCTGTGTATGAATCTTAGCGTGCTTCTCCATAGATTTCTTATGTTTAAAGATGTTGCCACACTCGGTACAACTAAACCTTTTCTTTCCTATGGATTTAGTTTGTATTGATGATTTCTGGTCCTGGGACAGCTGTCCTTCCGCATCTTGACTAGTGTGTGACCTCAGTGCGTTTAACGCTGACTGACCTTCCCTGGTCTCCTCCCACTCGTCACTATCTGCCGTTTCAGAACCGTGTGAAGAGAGAAGATGGTCGTCAGCAGTTGGTTGTGAATTTCCACCGTCCTCTACTTCATCTTGTGTTTCTGTGTGTTGAGTTGAGGTGCTGGCTCCAGGCTCCGTCTGTATGTTTTCATCATCATCAGCTTCACTTTCCACTGCTAGTAATGTCAACCCATCAGCCTCATCAGGTTGTTGAAGTAGCCCCTCCTGATTTTCTTTATTTTGTGGAGGCTCTGGTTCCGCCTGGGCCAGACTGGAGCTCCTCTCCTCTTCAGGGGAAAGCCCTTTAGACAAAGGGAGGTTCAGGACGTCTAGGCAAAATATAAAATGAGAAGAAAACATTGAACATTGTGGTTGTACTGAGTTTGCAGTCTCTGTACATGTTGAATGAACACAAAACAAGTGGATATTTTAAAGAGACTCCTCATCCGTTATATACCGTAGCACCCAAAGTGTTTACAACGAAAATAACAATTTAGCCCCGGGCCGCGTAGTTTTGATACACGGGTATAACGAGTATTGCATAACAGGGTGGGGCATACATTCCCAACTTGTGTCGTTACAGAGTTTCTGGCTGTAGTGTCAGTATTGAAAGTGAATACGTTGGAATCGGAATAACAGCTCTAGATCAAAACATACATACCCATCCTGTGCATCTGCACTACAGGTTGAAACATTGCATCAAACAGTCCACGTCGCGCTGTTGATACTAGTGTAGACCTCTCCCTGTGGTGCTCTGTGGAAATCACCATTAGATAAATATATATATTTAGTTACTCAGCAACTTTACATACTATAGTCAGAGTAGATCACTAAAGAGCTTCAACAATACACTGCTAGTTTTCTGCTCGATAATTTAATCACATTATTAAACCTTTGCAGAGGGCATTGATTGATACAATACAGAAACAAACCACAGCATTTAAAAATAATTGTTAAAATAATCGTTTGATTTAGTCAAGAAATGTCATGGTCGCGGATAGTCGATTAATTATAAAAAGAATCCCTAGCTTGTTCCTCAACTCCTCCAGTTCCAGATACACACCTATGCGTGCACCCAGAACCCTCATGATGTATATAATATACCATACAGAGGAGAAATGTGCACGCAGCAGACGAAGAGAAGTTCCAAGGTGTTTATTCAAACGGAGGGTCGACATGGTGCATATCTATTATAGTAGCAAAGTCCTTTGATTCAATCACTCTGTCCCTTTACGTCAACAGACCCCTAATTTACATAGACCGGAATTAGGCTCCTAGCTTCTCCTGAGAGGCCGACACCCCTAGGCAGCTGTCCACCACAAGGTCTACTGTATGTAAATTTACACAATTGACACGAAGGCATTGCAACACAGTATAATTATGAGATCCTAAATATTCTTCACTCATTTCAGAAAGAAAAAGGGTTCGGCAAAAATAAGTTACCACTTTCCAATAAGTCGACCTACAAGCTCACAAAACGTCATGTGGCAACGTGTTGTGAACGGTAGATCCACTATTTATGCCATGTTGGAGGGAAGCTAATAAATGCATGGTTGCAAACTTGCAGACAAGAAAACAAATATCTATAACATGCGTTATATGTCAGGCATGGATTGAGGTGCACTCAGCTTTGATTTGCAACTTACTGGTGTCCAGGTTGTCTTCAGTTTCATGGTCTTCAGGTTCCTGCTGAAGGTGGTCTTCAGGTTCCTGTTTAAGGTGGTCTTCAGCTTCTAGTTTAAGGAGGTCTCCAGGTTCCCGTTTAAGGTAGTCTTCAGCTTCTAGTTTAAGGTAGTCTTCAGCTTCTAGTTTAAGGAGGTCTCCAGGTTCCTGTTTAAGGTAGTCTCCAGGTTCCCGTTTAAGGTAGTCTTCAGGTTCCCGTTTAAGGAGGTCTCCAGATTCCCGTTTAATGTAGTCTTCAGGTTCCTGCTTAAGGTAGTCTTCAGGTTCCTGTTTAAGGAGGTCTTCAGCCTCCTGTTTAAGGTCTTCAAGCTCCTGTTTAAGGTGGTCCACAAGTTCCTGTTTAAGGTCCACAATTTTGTCTGGAATGAAGCAGTAGAATAAGGATAATAAGAATAAAGATAATATGGACTTTGACTTGACATGGAAGAAGACTAATATTAATGAAGTGACATGCGTTGTAGATTAAGGTCGAAACAGAGGGAACAGAGGTTGTAAAGCAGTTTTTCTTTCAAAGCCTGGACACAGTGGACAGTGATGACAAATGCCATGTCACCTAATTAGAACAGAGAAATATGGCCTAAATGTGTTATCAATTCTTTCTTTTTCCTTAAAAAACTAGAACTAATTCCTCAAACATCATTCCTCACGTCCAGGCGTTCATTTTCCTCCTTGTGGAAAGCCTGGTGGCGCGAGGTTCAGTCAATGAATGGATTATAAGTTATATGGGCTCGCTGTGAAAAGCATCCACACACTCTCGAGTCTCGCTCACAAACATCTCAGTCTCTGTACGCAGCAGCACTGATATAACGCAACGCTCAACCAGCTCTGGTCCATAGCGTTCAGGAGAAGTCCTTAGCGCTATGGACCAGAGCGAACGCTCAACGTTGTGTCGTTAATGTAAAAGGGTCCACATCCACTGAGGTGAAACCCAGGCTGTAAAATGATCCCGCTGTGAAACAACGGTTTAATTCTGGTATTTATTTAGACACACCGCATAGACAAGCCTTTAGCCTGTTTGTTCCCTATTCACCCGGTGTCATGTAGCAGTGTGACTTCTGTGTTTACACTAAACAGATGGTTGTATAAGCGAATCCCAAACGAGACTGTCCTGAACATTCCGCCCCCCGATTGTTGTGATTGGTTTAGATGCGCAAACAGAGACCTACGGATGCTCTCAAGGGTCCAAAAAGGTGACTTTGCTATAATCGATTGTCCGTTGCTGCACCGATGCAGAATCGCACACGGCCGAATCGCATTGCTGAATGGATTATTGTTGACACCACTAACATGTTTTGCTCGTCTGTTAGTGGCTGGCGAGTTGTTTTTATTGTCATGGATGTTTTATAATGTGTGCGGAGTAGGTGTGGGTTCAATTAATTGATATGGCAATAATCATGTTGTATTCCTTGCTGATAATCCTATCGTACCATATTGATATGGCAGGAAATGCTGTGTGTGAGGCGGCTTTTAAACAAACATCAGAATCAGTTTCTGCCTGACACTTACGATATATGCAATTAATCTTTAGACACACCAACGGACCGACATGCGGAAACAACGGTCGGACATGCGGTGCTCCCGGGCTTTCGGTTAGGGTTTGAGGTAGGTTGTCGGTCTAATGACAGTCGGACCAGTAATATATGTCTAAACTAAAGCCTGTAGCCGTATCGTGATACATATCTATCGTGAGGTTGCCGGCAATACCCACCGCTTGTGCAGAGTGCCGAACAGACACCTACTAGTTGGTTAGACACAAACACATTACCGTCTCTCTCATCCTGAAGTGATTTGATCCTCTGCCGACGCGCAGCCGTTTGTAGCATTTTGTATTATTTTCGTCTGGGTTGGACTTTGTTGATTAATGAATGTTTCGATCGAGGCTTCAACTCGTTCAGGCCAGGCTTGAAATTTCCGGGCCGTTGAGAACTCAAGTACACACACCTGCAGCTAGCTAACTTTACTATAGGCTTAAAACCACCAGTAATGTAAACGCTACATACCTATCCTGTTCAAGTGTACGACGGGTTGAAACATCGCATAAAACAGTCCACGTCGTTCGTCCATCTCCTGCCGGTACTCTGACATTGCTGCATATTTCTTGGCGGCCATCTCTCTTGATACTGTAGATCAGTAGCTGTGGTGGTCTGTAGAAAATCAACAGTAGGGGAATGAAAAAGAGAAAATAAATCATTCAGTAACCTTACATACATACTGAAACATTGCTGAAAATGAGCACCTGTGCTCAGCTAGAACCCTGGGTAAATATTTAGCTAATTGTGCGGTCAACGTTGCGAAAAAAAGAAAAAAAGGATCTAATGTAGAAGAGAACTAATTAGAGTCAATTATGCCACAGGTCAGGTGGAGATGCACATGTGCACACTTGATTTGACATGTTTTTACTTTACATTTTAGACAATTTATTAATTGCTGTCCTTTGCAAGTAAATAATGTATAACGGCGGCGTTCCACTGCAGCCATCGGCGTTGTGTCACCGTCAGCTTCAGGGACTGTTCCCTTTTTGTCAGGTGAAACCTGACTAATGAAAGCTCATGAAATGTAGACGACATCGTCATCCTAGTCATACTGACGACATAGCCTGATTGGCTGCCACACTGCCTAAGGGTCACACTCCTATTTTAGAGCCGAATAAAAGTCGGTTCGGCTCTGTAGAGCCTACAATGTGACGTCATTTGAGGTTCGGGGGGGGGGGCGGGTACTGTCCTAAAGTCGTCTCTTCGGTGCTACTGAAAATTTCTGACGAGCCGAAATCATTTCGGCACTACAGCGCCGAAACAGTAGTAAAATAGGAGTATGAATCGGCCCTAAGCCAATGGGAGTGTAGTGGCAGCCAATCACACTGCCTAAGCCAATGGCAGCAGAGCAACGCAGCAGAACAGCATGATCACACTCAAGGGGAGCTTGAGTGTGCAATGCACGTTTGCAATGTTCGAAACATCACTCGATATAACTTCAAACCAAGCGCGGGTGAAACGGCGCAGCCAATGCCATCGTGATCGTGGTGGGGGGGGGGGGGGGGGGTGCATGGCAGAAAGCCAGCTCACAGCCTAGTGACGCGCAGCTACAGATGCAATCGGATCGATTATCTGTCTATCAGCAACACACGGGCTACGGGTCTAAATAATAACAACAATATGGGGGGGAAACAAGGACGGAGACAGCGCCTGACACATTATTACTATGTAATCATTTCTTGTTAATCAATGAAGGGTGCTCCACTGCCGACGTTGCGTTGCGCTGCGTTCGGTGATGGGGTCAAAGCTCAAAACTTGCCCCGGTTAATTTATTGACGCTGTCACATCACTGTCCAGACGGTCCAGTCATTATGTATACAATATGATTAAATGTAATTGCATTGTATAATTAAATGTATTTACGGCTTGGTTTGAATGCTTTATTCTGATTCGAGTCATACTATGTGATTTACAACTAAACCCCCTCCTTTTTCTAGTCCCCCAGGTTGGGGGTCTAGAAATTCAAAATCATAGTAATAATAAAATAAAATATTTACAGGTTGTACATATTTGATTTTATTATTACTTTTTATGATTTGTTATTTTTCCATTTCATGATAGTGAATTGAATACCCAGGACCTGAATGGAAATGCTTTCGGGTGTTATCGTTTTGGACAGTGTTTGACTGTACGTTAAGTACTGCAAGTTATTCAGTCAATCATTTAATCAAATATTGCTCTCAAGAATGTTTTTGAAAACATTTGTAGCAAGAAATAGACAGTAATCGAAAATTGATTCTTATATTTGAGTATGAATCGGCCCTAAGGGCCGATTCATACTCCTGTTTCGGCGCTGTAGTGCCGAAATGATTTCGGCTCGTCAGAAAATTTCAGTAGCACCGAAGAGCCGACTTTAGGACGGTACCCGCCCCCCCGAACCTCAAATGACGTCAAATTGTAGGCTCTACAGCGCCGAACCGACTTTTATTCGGCTCTAAAATAGGAGTATGAATCGACCCTAACCCTAACCTCCCCCGGGGCAGCACACCTAAACCTAACCTCGGATCATTGCTCCTTCGGATCATAGTATGCCTCCCGTAAGGAGTGACAGAATACAAAGCGACTAGCATAGCTAAGCTAACACTAACTAGCCGTCTACAAACGCCATTGTAACGTTAGCATCCGTGAGCTAAGGGTGCTAAAGCAAGGGAGTAGCAGCAGCCAGCAGTACAGTTAAGCATGCATGTCAAAGAATTGTTTACTTGCATGACAATTAATTGAGTGTAAACTGTACCTCGTTTATGAGACGTTTCTCACATGCTGTTTGTTTGACCCACACATAACTCTCTGCCTACTAGTACTAACTAACTAATAGCCTGGGTTCAAGGCTTACTATTCTGCGAAAAGAAGCGGCTGACTCTCTGGCAACTGGCAACACGCAACAACAGTGTTATGGTTGCAACCATTGACTTTGAGGAAGGTGTATACCGCCACCTACTGTACCGGAGTATGTAGTCGGACTCCCTACACCACTGGTTCCCAAACTGGGGTCCGGGGACCCCCAGGGGTCCTTGAGGGAGTTCCAGGGGGTACCCAGCTAAATGATAGTTTGGAACCAAATGGACCCCTTATGGGTCTGTAACTCTTGAGAGTGTACGGAACCAACGAACCCTAACGGGTCCGTTTGGTCCCATTTGTACACTCTCTGAGTTAAATTAACATTGATTTTACAATATAAATTGGGGGGTCCCAGAGATATGACATTAAATGGGGGTCCGCAGACTGATGCATGTCAAACTGGGGGTTTAAACTGGTTGAGAATCACTGCTAGAGCCGTAAAAATCTTCTCTTATTTTCCAAATAGGGGTGCGTGGGCTCATTGGTGTCACTTTGGGGGTCATTGACATGAAAAAGTTTGGGAACCACTGCCCTACACAACCACTTGCAATGTTATATTACTAGAAATGGTATTACACAATTTACACCCTATAGATCCTATATCCTATGATGTCTTTCAGAAACTTGATCACTGCTCTAAATTTGTTCTGGATCCTGTCTCCAGAGGGTAGGACCACTACTAGTTGACCTGTAGTAAGTCTCATGTTCGGGGGGGTAGGACCAAGTCTCATGGGATTTGGGATTTGTTTATAAACATTTTGGTATTTGTTTATAAACATTTGTGATTTGTTTATAAACATTTGTGATTTGTTTATAAACATTTGTGATTTGTTTATAAACATTTTGGGATTTGTTTATAAACATTTGGGATTTGTTTACAAACATTTGGGATTTGTTTATAAACATTTGGGATTTGTAAGTCTGACCTATAGCAGGTTCCACTGTCTACCTGCCTCTACCACCTTCTGTTTTAGTTTCCCATATTTCCTGCAAGTGCATCAAGACATGTTCAACATTTTCTGTAGGGCCCCTGACATTACATTACATTCTGGGCATTTATCAGTGTTACTTTTCCCTATCATGAACACTGTTTTGTTTAGACAGGTTGTTAGTGCCGCTTAGTGGCCTAACCTGGTATTGGCTGGTACATTTCCACAGGCAGTCTAAATTAGGCAGTTTAGCGTTTGGCATCAGCATGGTCAGTCAGTCCAACCTGTTGAGAGCTGACTATTGTATTTGTTTTCTCCAAGTGTATCCTCTGTGCGTTCTTTAATCAAAGTATATATATATGTTTGGGTCATAAGTGTTACTTTAGTAGTTAAATAATATCTGTGACTTGGAAAATTATGTTTTGAGAGTTTGTTTGGTTAATTGACAGCACATGGTTTGTTTGGGTTTGTTCAGTTCATAGTTCATAATTAAACATTTTGAAGTTCATGGTTCTATTTTAGTTATTTTTTCTTTTTCAAAAGTATTGCCACTGCAGGCCATAACCGCAGACTTAAAAAAAGAAAACACTTATAAATAGAGTAACAACTTTAATATACAATATCTCCATTATCATTATCCAAATTAATTCCTTATTATATATATATTTATTTTTACATTTTCACATTTTGCAATGTGAAATGCCACTGAATTCAATCCTTTTTTCCCCATGTCTTCATTATGGGCCTGTTCTCAGTTCTGTTCTCAGAGCCTGCATATCTCCGCGTGCTGAAAACAGTTGATCTACAAGCTGAGTGAGCTTGTAGATCAGCTATTTTCAGCATGGAACACGTACTTTGTACGACGAAGAATAAATCAGGCATCACTGCGCTTCTGTGAAGAGAGAGGTCTTGTGGTGGCCGAAAGAGGCGAGGTCAAGTATGGACACATTGGACATATACCTCCTCGACGCAAAAATAACAAGCTATTGGAAGCTATTTTTCATGCAACATTATGTTTAATCAACAACACGTTTACCTCCTGAGCCTCCTCCGCTGTCTGTCTGCGTGACTGGAGCTGCTGCATCATGCAGTTGCGCTGCTCACTCCAGTGAAATTGTATGGCTGAGAAAGATTAATTTGTGTCGCACAAGGGCTTATTGGTGGGTTTTCCGCTAGTTATTAAGGCCTGTTTCGGGTGTGTTTTAACAGGGGTTTCGTCTGGAAGGCTCCATGTGGAAACACTCACTCTTGAACGAAGTTGAACGTGAGAAAGTGACGTTCACACACGTAAGAAATGAACGCATTCACAATGACGTTCGTCAAGTAGAAATACAGTACGTTCCGTTCACACCAAAATATGAAAGTGTTCGTGAGCGATCGTTCTTTAAACGGGTTCAGGGACAACACTGCAAATACCTATAGTACATTTCAAACGTAATAAGACTAGTAAGAATAAAACATAAGAAAATATTAATCTATTATTAGCCCATTTTGACCTGAGATCAGATTCTAAAAATGTCTTCTACATCCTGACAGTTTTCTGAAAAAGCTATGTCAGTGGTTCTTCGATTTTTCTAAAATAGCAGACCTACAAGCTTGTAGCACGCCACTCGGTGGCGCGCTATGAGCTTGTAGATCTGCTATTTTTCAATAGCTAAAGCATAACATAACACTAACACCAAAAGGGGTTAGGGTAGGTTTACTCTATTTTGGACTAATCGTCATACATGATGACAAGACTGTTTCAATTGTCCTTTAAAAGCTGTGAAAGTGGGGATCTCCCTCAGTGTAAAGGCTCATACATAGTCTGGATTTTCGGTGGTTAGGTGACCACCGAACTACAACATGACGTCACGAGCTGCGGTGAAGAGCAAACCACCGCCACCGCTCCAGCCCTTCTCTCTGTTTTTACTCACCATCACTCAACGTTATTTAAGCTCCGGTGGTCAGCTCACCACCGGAGCGGTGGTCACCTCACCACCGAAAATCCAGTCTATGAATGGGCCTTAAGAGGGAGCTCCTTCCAGTATTGACAACCTTTTGTGGACAGTACATTTTGGCAACAAACGCTCCGTTCCCATTGAAAAGCATTGCCAGAATCCGCCAACATAGGTAAAATTCTGGTTTCTGTCTTCTCCCAGAACAGAAGAGATTGCTGCTTTCACAAAACCCCTAGAAAAATACACAAGTAACACAAAGTGATAATAATCAGGTTCTAAAAAATAAATGTCTCTCTGCCACTGCCCATATGAGTTATGATTTAACAGTTTAAACAAAACAAACATGTCAACACAAAGAACAGCTACAGAAACATATGAGTTATGATTTAACAGTTTAAACAAAACAAACATGTCAACACAAAGAAAAGCTACAGAAACATATGAGTTATGATTTAACAGTTTAAACAAAACAAACATGTCAACACAAAGAACAGCTACAGAAACATATGAGTTATGATTTAACAGTTTAAACAAAACAAACATGTCAACACAAAGAACAGCTACAGAAACATATGAGTTATGATTTAACAGGTTAAACAAAACAAACATGTCAACACAAAGAACAGCTACAGAAATGTAACAGCTTGTCAGAACTTTATTGCATTGTTGCAGGAGCACAATAATGAATATGCATTTTTAAACACTGACAAATGTGGAAAAACTCTGATGATCATATTATTCTACCAGTAGCTGCAGGTAATAAAATAAATTAAAAGTAAATTGGATAAATCATCATTTTACATTCATATCAACTGGAGAATAAAGTGTAAAGAACTGTTTTAATTATTTTAGGCATGTTGCTATTGACAGATTAGATTATGTGATTATTCTGCTTTGCATCTATATGACCTGTCATTTCCATCCTGGATTAGAATGAATGACTGCAAACTTGTATGTTTGTGAAGACAGCGGCGTTAAATAACTAAAATGTTCTATTGTTCAACTTTTCTCACAGACTTTAGCTACTAATTTCTTCCCTTTGTATGAATAGTTCTGTCTGTTTAGAGTTGGCCTACAAATGAAGCCTTTACCACAAACTGATCAAGTGAAGTCCTTTTCCCCTGTATGGTTCCTCATGTGTGTCTTTAGAACATCCATTCGAGTATAGGCTTTACCACATACTGAACAACTAAATGGCTTTTCCCCTGTATGACTCCTAGTGTGTGTATTTAGATTAGTTATTTGATGAAAGCCTTTGCCACAATTTTTACAAGTAAAGGGTTTTTCCCCTGTATGAGTCCTCATGTGTGTTTTTAGAACATCCATTCGAGTATAGTCTTTACCACATACTGTACAAGTATACAACTTTTCCCCTGTATGAACCCTCATGTGTGATTTTAAATGACGATTATCACTAAATGTGTTGCCACAAACTGTGCAAGTAAAGGGCTTTTCCCCTGTATGCATCCTCATGTGCGTTTTTAGTAATGGTTTTGTAACCCAGCCTTTGCCACAAATCGTACACTTAAAGGGCTTATCCCCTGTATGCCACCGCATGTGTTTTTTCAGATCACCCTTTTCGTTAAAGCCTTTGCCACAAACTGTACAAAGGAAGGTTTTTTTCCCCTGTATGAGTCTTCATGTGCCTTTTTAGATCAGCTTTCTTAACACAACCTTGACCACAAACTGTACAAATACAGGGTCTTTCCCCTGTGTGAGACATTATGTGTTTTTAGGTTACTCACTTGTCTAAACCTTTTGCCACAATGTATACAAGTAAAGGGCTTTGTTTGCCTTTACTTGTAACTGCACAACCATTATTTATGCTAAGTTTGCA
This sequence comes from Protomyctophum bolini, assembly GCF_963924005.1. Lineage (NCBI taxonomy): Eukaryota > Metazoa > Chordata > Actinopteri > Myctophiformes > Myctophidae > Protomyctophum > Protomyctophum bolini. Next base: position 3,390,642 of record NC_137877.1, on the reverse strand, counting down.
ACACTTTTATGTAGATGGTGATAAGTATCGGCCTCTATTTAATCAGATTGATGTTCAGTACTTGATGTAGTAAAACTATTTCCACATCGACCACAAGGGAGCAGTTTAAATCCATTGTGTACAACCTTGTGAAAGTCTACATCCTTTGAGCATCTGAAAGCTTTTCTACTCACATAGGGTTTCTCTCTGGTGTGAATTTTCTGGTGCGTTTTAAGGTTAGACATTCTAGAGAAGCGTTGTCCACACTGATCACATCCATAGGGTTTCTCTCCAGTGTGAATTATCCGGTGGTCTTTAAGGCTGGATATTCGAGAGAAGTGTTGTCCACACTGATCACATCCATAGGGTTTCTCTCCAGTGTGAATTCTATGGTGTCTTTTAAGGCTGGACCTTTCAGAGAAGCGTTTTCCACACTGATCACATCCATAGGGTTTCTCTCCAGTGTGAATTTGCTTGTGTGTTTTAAGGTGGGACATTTGAGAGAAGTGTTGTCCACACTGATCACATCCATAAGGTTTCTCTCTAGTGTGAATTCTCTGGTGTCTTTTAAGGCTGGCCATTTCAGAGAAATGTTGTCCACACTGATCACATCCATAGGGTTTCTCTCCAGTGTGAATTCTCTGGTGCTTTTTAAGGTTGGATATATGAGAGAAGTGTTGTCCACACTGATCACATCCATAGGGTTTCTCTCCAGTGTGAATTATCTGGTGGCTTTTAAGGTGGGACAAATGAGAGAAGTGTTGTCCACACTGATCACAACCATATGGTTTCTCCCCGGTGTGAATTCTCTGGTGGATTTTAAGGTGGGACATTCTACAGAAGCGTTGTCCACACTGATCACATCTATAGGGTTTCTCTCCAGTGTGAATTCTCTGGTGCTTTTTAAGGTTGGATATATGAGAGAAGTGTTGTCCACACTGATCACATCCATAGGGTTTCTCTCCAGTGTGAATTATCTGGTGTGTTTTAAGGTCGCATTTGTAATGGAAGCGTTGTCCACACTGATCACAACCATATGGTTTCTCCCCGGTGTGAATTCTCTGGTGCTTTTTAAGGTTGGTCATTTGAGAGAAGTGTTGTCCACACTGATCACATCCATAGGGTTTCTCTCCAGTGTGAATTATCTGGTGGCTTTTAAGGTGGGATATTTGAGAGAAGCATTTTCCACACTGATCACATCCATAGGGTTTCTCTCCAGTGTGAATTCTCTGGTTCTTTTTAAGGTTGGTCATTTGAGAGAAGTGTTGTCCACACTGATCACATCCATAGGGTTTCTCTCCAGTGTGAATTCTCTGGTGGTTTTTAAGGATGGATATTCGAGAGAAGTGTTGTCCACACTGATCACATCCATAGGGTTTCTCTCCAGTGTGAATTCTCTGGTGTGTTTTAAGGTCGGATTTGTTATGGAAGCGTTGTCCACACTGGTCAAGGTCGTGCTGTTTTGGGTTAGCCAAGATTCTATGTGCATTTACTGTTGGTAAGACAGGGAGGCCAGACTGATGATGCAACACTGGATTGGAAACAAATTGAGAGGTTGAACGACAGACTTTTATGGACTGAAATGTACATTAACTATTACATAATAATAATAAATTACATGATTATATAATGATTCAGTGGTAAGTAATAGGCCCACTAGAAGCACTTTTAGAGTGAATGAACCTGTGAGACAATATAAAGGCAAAAACACGATCTGAATCAAATTACAATGAAAAAAAGCGGAAGATTTAGAATGCAATGTTTTAATCATCCAAATATGACAGGTGAAAGGGACAAGTAACATACCATGGTCTTTGGGTTCCTCCTGTTCAGCAGAGTTGAGGTTGACAGAGTTCATCTTCTCCTGAAGTCTGGAGTCCACAGTCAGATCTGATCAGAAATGATTGACATCATGGACAGGGCTCAAGACTAACTTTTTCACAGGTAGCACTGGTGCACAAATTAGGTAGCACCATTTTTCTCTTTGTATAGCGTGGTATTAATACATGATCTTATCATGCCCCCACATAGGGCGCCATTTATTTATGTAATGGTTTCCACCATTAAAGGTTTGAATCATAAAACCCCCTACAAAGATCACTGTGTAAAAAACAGCAACCTACCTGCCTGGTTATAAACTGTAGATGGTTTCAACCCAACACAAAGTCACTCAGTCAATAAAGGCAATATTTATATTCCACACAGAAAGTCAGTTTAAGGTTTTGTGTTGAAAATTAAATGCAGTCCAAACCTTTGGGATAAATAAAGTGACAATTTGTACAATATCCCATTACCCAAATTAATTCCTTATTATAATATTTTTTACATTTTGGAAAAAATCTTCAGACCTGAATATAGATTCGCCTTGGTTCGTCCAGTTTGTACCGCGGCAGGTCGCGCGGCACCCGTTTGCGCAATTCTCGTCTTTGCATTGACTTTGTACGTAATCGCGCCGATCTGACCATCCAAGTCTGAAAGGCTTATTGGTGGGTTTTCGTGAACGATCGTTCTCTGAACACTGGGCGTCAGGCCAACGATGGTTCTCTGAACACTGGGCGTCAGGCCAACGATGGTTCTCTGAACACTGGACGTCAGGCCAACGTCCAATGTTTTTATCAATGGAACGGGCAAGCACTGTGGGATGTTTTTTTTCCCCCTCCACTCATCATTCTAGCAAGTAGCACCTGTGCGACCTCGTTTAATTTTAACTTGCACGTTAAGAAATTAAGTATCATATGCGACCTATTAAAGGTAGAGTAAGTGATTTCACTCAAAAAACCGTAGGTTTCGTTTTTGGCTGTGGGACCTAAGCCTTCGTCCAATCAGGATAGAGAGTCAAAAACGAAACCTAAGGTTTTTTGACCCCCAGGGGTTAACTGGGGACAGGGAGGAACTCCTTATATGGTCAGCACACTCTATAGTAGAGAGGATTATCACAACAAAACAAAAAAATAAGTGATATTTGAATTAAGTGAAATCACTTACTCTACCTTTAACCCATTTTGGGCGGGAACCCATTTTGGTGTTAGCATGTCGTGCTTTAGCTATTGAAAAATAGCAGATCTACAAGATCATAGCTTGTAGAAACGTGTCTAGCTTGTAGCTCTGCTATTTTCGCATCGCATGTTCCCCCGCTTCGGATCTTCGGTGTGTCGGAAAAGCGTGCACACCCCCTATGGACCGATACTCAAGTGTCAGTATTGAAAGTGAATACGTTGGAATCGGAACAGCTCTAGATCAAAACATACATACCCATCCTGTGCATCTGCACTACAGGTTGAAACATTGCATCAAACAGTCCACGTCGCTCATCCATCTCTCTGTGTTCTCCCTCTGTTGATACTAGTGTAGACCTCTCCCTGTGGTGCTCTGTGGAAATCACCAATAGATAAATATATATATGTAGTTAGTTACTCAGCAACCTTACATACACTGAAGAGCTTCAACAATACACCGCTAGTTTTCTGCTCAATAATTCTATCACATTAAACTGTTGTGTGTCGTGTGTAAAACCTTTTATCTACTATGACGGAGAGTTGGAGACGTATACATTATGATTATGATTACATATCACAGAAAATCTCCCAGTGATACAATACAGAAACAAACCACAGCATTTAAAAATAATTGTTTTGATTTAATCAAGTAAATTCCAAATAAAGGACAACTTTAGTTTTTTTCAACCAAGGTTCATGTTTTAGGTTGTTATTAGAGAAAGTAAAAGGTGAGTGTAATTTTCTTTTCATTTGCTGCTTTCTTTCTTTTTAGGGATTTTAGCTGTTTTTGACAGGGGGGCGGGGGCATTCGAGCATGGGGCTAAATAAGTAACTTATTTTTGCCACACCCTATTTCTTTCTGAAATGTGGGTTCTGGGTGCACGCATAGGTGTGTATCTGGAACTGGAGGAAGCAAGGTGAGTTGAGGAACAAGCTAGGGATTCTTTGCCCCCGCCCCCCTGTCAAAAACAGCTAAAATCCGAAAGAAAGCAGCAAATGAAATAAAATTAACACTCATCTTTTAGTTTCTCTAATAACAACCTAAAAAATTAACCTTGTTTGAAAAAAACTAAAGTTGTCCTTTAATGGTCATGGATAGTCGTTTAATTATAAAGAATCCCTAGCTTGTTCCTCAACTCACCTTGCTTCCTCCAGTTCCAGATACACACCTATGCGTGCACCCAGAACCCTCATTTCAGAAGGAAATGGTGTGGCAAAAATACGTTACCACTTAAGCACCATTTCCCAATTAGTCGACCTACAAGTATACTGTACACTAGTATATCCACTATTTATGCCATTCTGGAGGGAAGCTAATAAATGTATGGTTGAAGTCAGACAAGAATACATATCTATAACATGCGTTATATGCAGGGGGGCAGTCAGACAGATTTTTTGTGAAGCCACTAAGGAAATGAAAGTTCATATAATGGCCTGTTGTGGCGCTATCATTGGGCTCAAAAAAACCCATAGCCCCATAGAAGTCCATGTATTTGGGCCCAACTTCACCTAGACTGTATTACCTTAATAAACATGGTCATGAATACTTTTCGCTTCCAGTCACTAGTTTAAAGTCTCATTTCTAATGTCATAATATTCTTTTTGGAAAATGATGGTCCCATGTATAAAAGAAATGACCATAAAGTCGCGCATGTTCTGAGGGGCGTGGCTACCGTTACAGTCTATGAAGGGGATCCCCCACCCACTCGAGTCAAAATAAAAACCAACGAAGAAGAAGGGGGGGAAGTCCCGCCTCGTTGTCTGGGCCAGCCAATGGGCCAGCTGGGCCTGGGCCCGGATCTTGAAAGATGGCTGCCTCCACACATAGAGACAGGCTTCATTTTACGTTCATGTTAGACCCGCGGAACGCTTTGTCATATTTTTTACAGTCTATGGTTATATGTCAGGCATGGATTGAGGTGCACTCAGCTTTGATTTGCAGTCAACTTACTGGTGTCCAGGTTGTCTTCAGTTTCATGGTCTTCAGGTTCCTGTTTAAGGAGGTCTTCAGGTTCCTGTTTAAGGAGGTCTTCAGGTTCCTGTTTAAGAAGGTCTTCAGGTGCCTGTTTAAGGAGGTCTTCAGGTCCCTGTTTAAGGCAGTCTTCAGGTGCCTGTTGGTCTTCAGGTGCCTGGTGGTCTTCAGGTTCCTGCTTAAGGTGGTCTTCAGGTTCCTGCTTAAGGTGGTCTTCAGGTTCCTGCTTAAGGTGGTCTTCAGGTTCCTGCTTAAAGTTGTCTTCAGGTTCCTGCTTAAGGTGGTCTTCAGGTTCCTGTTTAAGGTTGTCTTCAGGTTCCTGCTTAAGGTAGTCTTCAGGTTCCTGTTTAAGGAGGTCTTCAGGTGCCTGGTGGTCTTCAGGTCCCTGTTTAAGGTGGTCTACAAGTTTCTGTTTAAGGTCCACCATTTTGTCTGGAATGAAGCAGTGGAATAAGGATAATAAGAATAAAGATAATATGGACTTGACTTGACATGGAAGAAGACTAATAATAATGAAGTGACATGCGTTGTAGATTAAGGTCGAAACAGAGGGAACAGAGGTTGTAAAGCAGTGGGTTTTTTTTTCAAAGACTGGACACAGTGGACAGTGATGACAAATGCCTTTTCACCAGTATGTACATAGACCAAATATGGCCTATGTAGTGATGTTTCAGAATTCAGAGCACGTATATAACTTTAGTTGCGTTCATGTATCGTAACGCCCAACCAGCTCTGGTCCATCCATAGCCTTAAGGAAAAGTCCTTAAAGCTATGGACCAGCGCTAACGCCCAACGTCGTGACGTTAATGTAAAAGGGTCCACATCTAACGTTCCCTACAGATACAGGGAAAATTATCCCGCTGTTAAATAAACGGTTTAATTCAGGTATTTATTTAGACACACCGCAGAGACAAGCCTTAAGCCTGTCTATGCATAATCGCACACAGCCGAATCGATTATTGTTGACACCACTAACATGAGTTCACCGTTGAGAACTCAAGTACACACCTGCAGCTAGCTAACTTTACTATAGGCTTAAAACCACCAGTAATGTAAACGCTACATACCTATCCTGTTCAAGTGTACGACGGGTTGAAACATCGCATAAAACAGTCCACGTCGTTCGTCCATCTCCTGCCGGTACTCTGACATTGCTGCATATTTCTTGGCGGCCATCTCTCTTGATACTGTAGATCAGTAGCTGTGGTGGTCTGTAGAAAATCAACAGTAGGGGAATGAAAAAGAGAAAATAAATCATTCAGTAACCTACATACAACTTTTTCATCATTCACCGTTGTGCAACAGTCCCAAAAAGAGCTACAATATTATTATCAACTGCCAACTTGTATTGGCTATAATCTAGTAGTTTACATCAATCAATTGCCTCTTAACCCAGATACATAGCACTCGTCATTTGCGTCACTACTCTACTCTTGTTTCAACATTTCAGCACCCTGAAAATGACCTTTCTGAGCTGCATGATAGTTACAGGGACTGGGACAGTCAGGACGTGTTTACTTTGTTTTTAACGTTAGCATCCGTGAGCTAAAGGTGCAGTAACATCACAGTTAAGCATGTCAAAGAATTGTTTACTTAAATGACAATATATTGAGTGTAAACTGTACCTCGTTTGTGAGCCGTTTTTCACATGCTGTTTATGTTCCACACATAACTCTCTGCCTACTGCCTGACTCTCTCTGGCAACAGCCAACAGTGCAGTCTGGCCACGATAATGGTTGTTATCTATGGTTGTTATGGGGAAATAAATAAACGCAAAATACACACTTACTTCCGGGTCAAAGCACTAGACGCATGCGCGTTGCACAATAAAGGTGCTGCATGACTTAATACATTGCGCCCCCATGCGGAGGAGATGCGTAACTGCCAGTGAAGAAAGACCGACAAGAAAGAGAGACTTTGATTTGATTTGATATATTCATGATAGCCTACAATTCATAGGAGAGCAGTACAGAATTATCAGGATTGCACAAAAAGTCAGAGGACTTATTTCCATTGTGATCCAAATAAATAAATAAATAGTTACAGCATATGATAAGAAGAACATGTGTACTAACATTACAATACTAATGACATTTACAACAGGCCATCATAGATCAATAAACAAAAGACAATAAATAGATATGAATAGATAAATACAGCACTATACTAACTTGCCCATCAGCCACTTTTTCAACATATTTTTTTAAATGTTCAAAGACTGGGTACATTTAACTAACCTGACGCTGCCAGATCCAAAAAGCTTGCTACACAAATTTGTTTCACAGCTTATTTGGATCTGGGATCGCGGAAGCAAATTCGATGACGGGGCTGTTCCTTTTTTTCAAGATACATGGTAGATGATTGGATGGGAGCGTCTGTCTATCACCGTGTGGGCGTGCAAACACAACCAATCATATCGACGTGTCTATATACCGTCACATCCGCATCCCGCCTTTAGCTCACGCTGATTGGTTCGGTACGAAGCAGATCTGACTCAGGGCTCAACTCTGTCAGAGATCCCAGATGAGTGTTGTGTTGGGGAATATGTTTCCGCAATACCGCCCTCATCTGGCGGCGTCAGGTTAACATTTAACTTCCCTTGGGATTTTGTTCCAATCCTCCACCCCTGTATATTTAAATGAGCTTCTACCTACCCTATGTGTCTCAGGTTTGGTGGTTTAAGATCAGCTACACTGTGTTCAAACTATGGAACTGGTTAACATACGGGAAGTAGCCTAACCTTTAAAATATGTTGGGCATTGTACTTTTAAAAATGTATAGACCATAATGAGTCTCAGTTGTTGTATTCTGCCTTCAACTGGGAGCCAAATCAATTCTCTAAAATCTCAGAGAGAGAGAGAGAGAGAGAGAGAGAGAGAGAGAGAGAGAGAGAGAGAGAGAGAGAAAACAGACAGACAGACAGACAGACAGGACAAGTCATGGAGAAAGGGGGATATCTGCCACAATCGCAATTCCATCGTGGCATTTTTAGAAGCATGATAATAGTAATGTGGTAATAAGCATAAAAGTATGCACCCCACATAAAGCCCATTGACGACATTTAGATTTTCTTGGCCTTCTATAGGTTGTTATAAGTTGTTCAGGGCAGCCAGGCCACTAATATTCTACTGCCTGACCGGTTATTAAACTGACTGTACAAGCTGTTCTATAGCATGTGTGTGTGACGGTGTCCAACTTGTCACACTTCATTATAATGAGGACAGGAATGTGTGTGAATTTGCCCCGAGCTCCTCCTATACTCCATATAAACTAAACTGCCGATTATGGCCACAGGATACGTTCCTTACCTCAGATAAACAAGGCAGCCTTTATCCCATTCTGACCTGAGATCAGATTCATACGAGGTTTCCACTGGACACACACTATAGGTCTGATTAACCCATTCTGACCTGAGATCAGATTCTATAAAAAAATGTCAGTCGTTCTTCGATTTTTTTCAAAAATAGCAGACCTACAAGCTCGTAGCGCGCCACTCGGTGGCGCGCTATGAGCTTGTAGATCTGCTATTTTTCAATAGCTAAAGCATAACATGATGCCAACACCATAATGGGTTCCCCGTTCAGAATGGGTTATGTGTTGAGTGAATGCCAAAGGTATACATATTATATGTACACATGTAGGCCTATATCATGTTACATGTTACAAAATGTTTGTCACCTGCAGCACATGTTCACACCGGGGACCTCTGCATTCTTCATACATGTTAGTTAATATGACCGCACGGCGCACGTACTTCGGTCAAGCTCTGTGCACTGATGTACACTGACTATTAATCTTTTGACAATTTTAACAACATGGGTATAATTATAGGCTATAGTAAAGTTGCACCGATGAGAGAGAGAGAGAGAGAGAGAGAGAGAGAGACACAGACAGACAGACAGACAGACAGGCTATTTCCATAGCTCCAGTCATCACCCACATAGTTAACCTCTCCATCAAACAAGGACAGGTCCCCAGAGATTTTAAACTGGCCAAAGTAACCCCCCTGTACAAAAAAGGGAGCAAATTAGAACCCGGCAACTACCGCCCTATTTCTATTCTAAGCTCCATCTCGAAAGTGATGGAAAAAATAGTCTATGAACAGGTTGAAAAGTATCTTGCCACTAATAAATTGTTGTACGAGTTCCAATCTGGTTTCAGAACATCCCACTCCACTGACACATGCCTTCTCTATTTGAGCGACCACATCAAACACGAGGTGGATGCTGGAAAATACTGCGGCATGGTCATGCTGGACCTCCAAAAGGCTTTTGACACCGTGAACCACTCCATACTGGTTAACAAGCTTAAAGCTATTGGTTTTGATAGCACATCAGTGAGCTGGATGCAATCCTACCTGGAGGGGAGAGAACAGATGGTAGAAGTGAACGGAACACTGTCCCCCCCCCTCCCAGTGAGCTGTGGCGTCCCACAAGGAAGCATACTAGGGCCTTTACTGTTCCTAATATATGTAAACGACATGACTTCAGCTTGTGACTGCAACTTGTTCCTGTTCGCAGACGACTCAGCACTGCTGGTCTCGGACAGGAACAAACTGCAGGTTGAAAAGACCCTCAGCTCTGAACTCGGTAGAATCTGCACCTGGCTCGCTGATAACAAACTATCCTTACACCTGGGAAAAACTGAATCCATTCTCTTCGGATCAAATAGTAATCTCAAAAAGGCAGATGGCTTCTTGGTTAGAGTTGGTGATGATATTATCACACGGAAGGATCAAATTACCTACCTAGGTTCCATCCTGGAGGCCAATCTTTCCGGTGATAAGATGGCCACCAACGTAATCAAAAAAGTCAATCAAAGAACAAGATTCCTCTACAGGATCTCCTCACTGGTCGACAAAAACACCTTGAAGACCTTAACAGGAGCCCTTGTACAAGGTTTCTTTGACTATGCATCCACCTCCTGGTACCACAGCACCTCAAAGGCCCTTAAAACAAGGCTCCAGACCTCCCAAAACAAACTGGTCAGGCTCCTACTTGGCCTCACCCCCCGAACCCACCTCACCCCTGCCCACTTTGACAGGCTGGGATGGCTTAGGGTCGACGACAGAGTACAGCATCTTGCAATGGGTCTGGTCCACAAGATTAGATACACCACCAAGATACCCATGTACCTGTCTAAATACTTCCTTAATGTAAACGAAGTCCACACCCACAACACCAGAGGGAGTGCAACAAACCATGTACAACCCAGATTCGGCACAAACAAGGGACTAAATTATTTTCGCTCCTATGCGACCAAAATGTGGAACGCCCTACCAACAGTCATTAAGACATGTGAATCCCTTGGCTCCTTCAAAACTGCTCTCAAAGGGCACCTACGGATGGCTGCAATTCGAAACTGGCCTCTGTAAAAGCTGAATTTGTATCTGGATTGTACTATGTTTTTGTATGGACGTGGTGTTGGGTGCCTGCACATATGCACACATGGCATCAACGCATGGTGTTGTGTGCAGGCGCCCTACACTCTGTCTTTGTACTATGGATTGTACTATGTTTTTGTATGGACGTGGTGTTGGGTGCCTGCACATATGCACACATGGCATCAACGCATGGTGTTGTGTGCAGGCGCCCTACACTCTGTCTTTCGTTTTCTTTTCTTTTATCCCCCTGTTCCCCTCACTGTATATATACTTTTTTTCCCTTTTCGCTTCCTATATGATGAATTCCTGTTCTGTTCTTTAACTACATAGAAGTGTCTATTTGTTTGTCTCTAAATGTTTTGATGAATTGAACAATGTGGACCCTGTTGTAAACAAGTGTAAGGCTTAATTGGGTCGTCCACTCACAGTTAACAGTCTTTGTATTGAGTTTGTGCTTGAAATGTACTGTAATTCTGCAAACTGTTAATAAAGATTTCAATCAATCAATCAAACAGACAGACAGACAGACAGACAGACAGACAGACAGACAGACAGACAGACAGGTGTTCCGTGGACCACTGGTGGTCCCTAGAAGTATTGCATGTGGTCCCTGACCATTCATTTAGTAATGTAGGATTTGTTGATTTTTTTTACTAATGTCATTCCTCTAGTTGAGAAACAGTGAACTGATGTAGTCTTTTTTACTGACAAGTTGGAGGTCAAGAAATTAAACAGAAAAGTGGAGTAAGAATCTCAAGAGGGGAATTAAGTGCAGTGGATTTTCTGGTTGAGTCATAATTATTATTATTAGGAAATTATTAGTAGTCAGTGGACAATTGGTTGAGAAACAGTGGGATGTTTACACATGGGATGCATTAGCAAGTGTTACAAAAGTATTCATCTTTAGCCCTTAGCCCATATCTCAACACAACGCAACAGTGGTCCCCAGGTTGAGTCTAAGTCAGGGTGGTGGTCCCTGGTTCTCAATCAGTTGAAAACCCCTGAGAGAGAGAGAGAGAGAAAGAGAGAGAGAGAGAGAGAGAGAGAGAGAGAGAGAGAGAGAGAGAGAGAGAGAGAGAGAGAGAGAGAGAGAGAGAGAGAGAGAGAGAGAGATAGATAGATAGATAGATAGATAGATAGATAGATAGATAGATAGATAGATAGTTTTTTCTATCATTATTATCATTTTGTTATTACATTATTGTTGTATTTTGATGTTTTATATTGTTTTGATTGTTCAAGCACTTTGTAACTTGGTTTAAAAAAGTGCTATATAAATAACGTTGTATTATTATTATTATTATTATTTTTATAACAACACAAACGTGAATGTTCACTGACTGTGGCAGTGATTGTCTCACACCACAAGGTGGTAGTATTTCACTGCCCCACGGACATAGTATCGGGGAAACCGGGGTTTGATTCCCTGGCTGGGAGATGACAACATTCAACATTCTGTTATTATGCACCCGCGGGTCATCCTTTAGCAATTCAGTGAAATAATCAACCAGGTACTTATACTGTGTTGGACTGAACTGAACCAACTTTGGCAATTAGGCCTGCAATGAGCATGTATTTAATTATTATTAAGTTCGATTGTAGCTGCACCAATATATGCCTTTCTACGTCAGAGAATAACGTTTCAACATCAACACACAGCTGTCTACTCACTGATGAATTCAAGTAGCATAGGCAAAGCGTGGCAAAGTTTCAAAATAAAACGGGGGCAAACCGCAACCAATACAAGAACAGGCTCCAGACATCTTTTATCTTTCAAAACAAACAATCGCAAGTTTCTTTCTTTCTTTCTTTCATTCATTCAAGTGAAATCAGTTTCTCTACTGGCGTCCTACCACACACACAGCCGTGACCTAATTAAAGGGAACTCTGGTGCTATGTTCCAAGGCGACCAGTGGGGGCAGGGCTGCAGAGATGTAGGCTACAGTCTTGACATTATTTTGGTTAAAAAGAAAAAACATTAAATCAAATTAAATGGCTCCTACAGTAACATAAGCATACTATACTCCCTACCATACTATAGCTATGATGATCTCATTCTATGTGGCGGAAGGAGTAGCTGCTCCTTTTTTTTTTACTTGTGTAAAAATACCAATACCGGCTCGAGGTCTTATTTAAATTTCACATATTTAAATTTGTAGACTATTTGAGTATAGAGGGTATAGCCTACGCTGCTACGCACATGCATTAATAAATGAACGGGAAATCGAGTGGCTAAGTGAGCTTATTGTTTAACGTTGATTAATGCAATCAGACAGGAATTTTCTGTTTCTATTTTTTTCAATCTGGCATGTTCGAATATAAGGATAAGTGGTAGGTCTATGGTATTGGTACTGCAAAATACAAACACTCAACTTCTCAAGTAAAGTAAAAAATATCTCAATACTGTACTTAGTCTGTCTGTCTATGTCTGTCTGCCTGCCTGCCTGCCTGCCTGCCTGTCTGTCTGCCTGCCTGCCTGTCTGTCTGTCTGCCTGCCTGCCTGCCTGCCTGTCTGTCTGTCTGTCTGCCTGCCTGCCTGCCTGCCTGCCTGCCTGCCTGCCTGCCTGTCTGTCTGTCTGTCTGTCTGCCTGCCTGCCTGTCTGTCTAGTTTAGAGAATACATGTTCAGTTTTCTGTCTCCCATCCTGTTTGTACACATTTGTGTGTGTGTGTGTGTGTGTGTGTGTGTGTGTGTGGTCTGTTTGAAGATTAGCATCTACCATCCCCACCTTCATCCTCAATATACAGCTGTCTCTTCGTGTGCATGCACGTGTGTGTGTGTGTGTGTGTGTGTGTGTGTGTGTGTGTGTGTGTGTGCGTGCGCGTGCGCGTGTGTGTGTGCCTGCTTGTGTGGTCAAGTTAAGTGCTAAATGTCAGGACATCCTGCGTGTTTCAGTGTCGACCATTCACCCCAAGCAGCCTGACCGACACTATCATCCTTTTCATCTGGACTCAAGGCCTATTCATAGTCTGGATTTTCGGTGGTGAGCTGACCACCGCTGACCACCGCTGACCACCGCTGACCACCGCGAAATAACGTTGAGCGGTGGTGAGATAAAAACAGAGAGAAGGGCTGGAGCGGTGGCGGTGGTTTGCTCTTCACCGCGGCTCAGTGACGTCATGTTGTAGTTCGGCGGTCACCTAACCACCGAAAATCCAGACTATTATGTATGAGCTTTTAGTCGTCAGACAACTCTTAGATTGAATTTTGGCGAAATTTGGTATTGCAGCAGCGCTGGTCGGGCCAATTCTAGTCCGTTGACTATCATTGCACACGTTCATGATGACACGTGAACGCGTGCAGTGATAGTCAACGGACCAGTGCGTTCACGATTTTGGCCCAATCCATCCCAGAATGCACTCTGTTCCTACCCGGAAGGAGGAGTGAAATCACCTCATGCGCTTTTGAGCAACTTAATTAATGCAAGTGGACGGGAGGAGGAATCCGGTGCCGTCTCTATTCATATATACTCTAACACCCAGACTACACCAAGGTGAGGCTTTTACACTGTAGGGCTCACTGTGTCATACAGAGAAACCTACATTCACAGCTTGACCTCTGACCTCAGACCCTGATTAATTTGATTGATTGATTGATTGATTGAATACTTTATTAGTCAAGAACAGCACGGACAGCAAAACATTTAAAGGTAGAGTAAGTGATTTCACTGATTTCACCTTAGGTTTCGTTTTTGGCTGTGGGACCTAAGCCTTCGTCCAATCAGGATAGAGAGTCAAAAACGAAACCTAAGGTTTTTTGACCCCCAGGGGTTAACTGGGGACAGGGAGGAACTCCTATGGTCAGCACACTCTATAGTAGAGAGGATTATCACAACAAAACAAAAAAATAAGTGATATTTGAATTAAGTGAAATCACTTACTCTACCTTTAAAGCTAAAAACACAAAACTCGAGAACCGTTCGCAGCAACGACTTCAAATTCATTAACACAATTATTGTTATTACAAAAAGACCCCACTTCAGCCAGCCTAATGTGAAATTAGCAGAGCTACAAGCTCACAATGTGATGTGATGCAATGCATAGATTTGCATTGCATTTTATGCAGTATATATTTTTATCGCTGCTGGGTCCGCGTCAATATTCCAAAGGGCCGGTGTTCCTAAACTGTTGCTTTTCAGGATTCAATTTAAAAATGCAGCACTGTTTTTGCTATCCTTTTGTGTGGCGCTGTAGTGTAGAGTGATGAAGTAATAAGGCATTCATTTAAGAAAGACATATAGAAAAATATATAATATTGTGTATAGTGTACAGAACTCACAAAATAAGCACAACAAAACTTCTCTGCTTCTCTCCCATCTATCGCTGTCTGTGAAGCCTGTACCACTATAGGCTAAACAGCAGGGCAACTGGGTTGAACTGAGTTTGACGCGTGCAGTGATTCATTCAATGTCCAGAGAGAGTTGTCTTACTTTCGGATATGTCAATCCATTTATTGATATCCACTTTCTTTCAGCAGTACTAGTACAAACGTAAATAAACTGTGTAACTATTAAACAAACAAACAAACTGAACCATGCAGTATCGACCACGCACGGTCGAAAACTGTGTTGTCTTCCCCTGTCGCACCTGAGTGCCATCACACTGACAGGTAATGAGTGTTTCTATGACAACCACCCACCATTCTGACTGACTGATAGCCATGACGTCATCATAAAGAAGGACATCATTAATTAGTTTAAATAAACAAAACAAAAGAGCATTTTGGCTCCAACACTGTCTCTTCTACCCCGCTCTCATGCTCCCTCTTCCGCTAGACAGAGGAACTTGTCAAGTCTGGTGTGCATGCAGCTATATTTACATTAATATGCAAGTAATTACGGTCAGTGGTGGAAGGTATAAGTACATTTACTCAAGTACATGTGAGTAGCCTATATACTTCTTCCATCACTGATCACTGTTTTAGAGCTGCTACGGAAATCTATTGATAAGCATTTGCTACTATAGCATTGATTTGAGTCATTACTGGTGGGAAAGAAAGACTCCTTGAAGCGTGGGACAGAAGAGCTTTTCATTCTGCAGTCTGATTTGTGGATGACATCTTCCTGGACATCAGCATCTCCACTTAAGTTCTGACTGAGGCTGAGGTTCTCAGCAGGAATTTAGGAAACCACGTGGCTTGTCTAATGCACAGTGTATTTAGGAGAGAGAGAGAGAGAGAGAGAGAGAGAGAGAGAGAGAGGGGGATAGTTCTCCTCTGGGAAATCACGGTATTAATTAACATTCTCTGGTTTTATTATATTAACTGACTTTGCCTTACAGACCATGCCCCCATTCAGTAGCCACGCCTCCCTATAATTTTGCCCTTTGGTTTTATTGTTCTCGCTCCGCCCCCCTTTAGGCCCTATCACAACTGTTAACCCCTTAGGAGCTATCTATCTATCTATCTATCTATCTATACTAGGGTTAGGTTTAGGTATAGTTTTACTGAGGTTAAGGTTAGGGTTAGGTTTAGGTGAAGGCTGTCAATCACAGCGACTGGCCAGTCACAGCGCACCATTTACTCAAACCCGGAGAGGAAACCATATTAGCGTTTTCTGCCCCCTCAATATCGCAACTCTTCTATTAGATGGCTCTGCCTAAACCTAACCTCACAGAAATGATGCGTAAACCTAACCTCAAGCTCAAAACCCGGTTGACCTGGGCGAAAGAAACACAGGGAGAAGAGACGTCGACAGCAAGTGTGTGCAGAGCTTAAGTGTCAATATGTGTCCATCCATCCTGCTGGGTTTCTAACACAAATACACAATCAATAATCAATACGCACACACTGATGATCTATAAACACTGACCTCGCCTCAGCGTCTACACATCCAATCAGAGGCTATTATTAGATTGAAGGCAGAGGAGAGTTAAAGAGAGAGAGAGAGAGAGAGAGAGAGAGAGAGAGTGAAGGAGAGAATTAAGGAGTCAGTGAAGATTGAAGAGACTTTAGTTCAGTCATTCTCAACATTGTTCATTTCAACGACGCCTAGTTTAATATGTATCCGACCACACGGACCCCCATCGGACCCCCATCTGATGTCACGTCTATCTCTGGAACCCCAATGTGCACTGCAGTAAAACTCTGTTTATTTAACTCTGAAAGTTACAAATGGAACCAAATTGACCCATTATGGTGCATTTGGATCCATTTGTACACTCTCAGAGACCCATAGATCATGGATGGATGGATAGATAGATAGATATATGTAGAAGAGCCATTGGACTGAAGCCCCATGAAGTGAACAGAGTTTGCGTAACTCTGTCTCACTCTATGGCTCTGGGTTTAGGCATAGGTTTTGTGAAGTTAAAGGTTAAATATAAGTCTGACCACTGGTGCAAAACTGTTGTCAACAGTTTACATACTTAAGCCCCATTTCCAAAATAGCCGATCTACAAGCATACAGATCTTGCAGATCTGCTAATTTCGAGTTGACAAATCTCCTCTTGTTGAGGACCCTCCCTTTTTCACATAGGGGTCCCTGCCTGGCCAAACAATAGCCATATTAATGAAGGCGTCCTAAATGAAAATGTCTGAGAAAAAAGCTGTAATAACACAATAGGGAGAGACTGTGCACTCAACTAAAAAGTATTTGGATTTATGTTATATTATATTTATATTATTATCTGGGACCCCCCCACCCAAAAAAGCAAACGAACAAACCAACCAACAAACAAACGTGTGGGGTCAGGGGTCCCAACTTTTTTTTTTACAGTCTATACCTTACTTAAAGTATATATTACGGTCCCAACCTTAAGAGTAAATATTAAGGTCCCAACCTTAGAGTATATATTGGGGTCCCAACCCACAGGTTGAGAACTACTGCCCTGGGGTCACACAATTCGATAGGTCACCAGTATCCGTGCAGTATGCCAGGCCGGGCCGGGCCAGGCCGAGCCGGGGGGAGGGGGCCAGTAGAAACTGAAGGTCCCAGTGTGTGTGTGTGTGTGTGTGTGTGTGTGTGTGTGTGTGTGTGTGTGTGTGTGTGTGGAGCTACTTCTGCTGCCTCCTGCCTGCCCTGCAGAGCGTGTGTCTGTCTGTCTGTGCTCTCACGCACTAGTGCACACTGTGCGCGGTAGAGAGAGAGAGTTTAGAAGTTACAACCGTGGACTTTTACGTAACCATTTTTTACGAAGAAGGATTTATTTAATGCTTTTTTCTTTCTTTTCTGGATTGGTGCCGTACGTTTACGTTTTACAGTGAGTTTGTGTTGAACGCACGCACGGTGAGCGTGCTGGGGGAGAACTACAAAGAAGAACCATGAGGATCCACCACGGCGAAACCAAGCTCTCTTCATGAGGAGTACAGACTGTTTGAGAAGGAAAATTATAACATTCAATATAAAATAAAATAAAAACTTCCGTTTCCAGAAGCTTTGTTGGACTGTACAGAACATACAGTACAGCCTCGGACTCTTCAAATATATATTTTTCCACCACATTTTGAAGCCTTTTTCTTTCATTCTTTTTTTTAACCTTCAACTAAAAGTTTCCCCTCAAGTCAACTTCAACTATGACACAGCAGTCCTCCTCCTCCTCCTCCCAGGTCGTGCAGTGTGTTCGTTCTGCGGGGTTTGTTGGGGCTCGAGTTTTGATATATTTGTAAATTTAGTTTTGAAGCGTTTCTGGAAAAACTTGGGAACCAAAGTGTGAGTGAGTGTTTTTCTCCTCCTCCTCCTCTTCAACTATGGCGACAGCGGTTTGCAGCTGGCTTGATTCGATTCGATTTGACTTCATTAGATTTGAAAATCAAATAAGTAGTAGTAGATAAACCACAGATAACTCCATAACACATTCAAACAAAGACTGCATCACCACACATAAAACAGACAACATAAAACTACTGAGTAGTAAAAATAATACCAACAAAAAAACACAAACATGACACAGATTAAACCGTTCTCGTTGTTTGGGGTTTGGGTGTTTCTTTGGGGCGGTATGTTGGGGCTGTGCGGGGCCGCTGAACATGGAGGTGAACACGGGGGTGAACAGGGGGGTGTACATGGGGGTGTCTGGGGCTCGGAGCACGGCTTCTGTCAGACCATCACCATCCCGCTGTGCGCCGACCTCCAGTACAACCAGACCATCCTACCCAACCTGCTGGGTCACTCGAACCAGGAGGACGCCGGACTGGAGGTCCACCAGTTCTACCCACTGGTCAAGGTAAATACTAAATACAGTGCAAATATACTACTGTGCGTGTTGCAAGTGGACATTTGTGTTCATATAGGTTACTACCCTAACCTTTTTTAATGGATAACTGATTGATTGATTCTTCCTAATGCTTAAGAAGCCCAGCCCATATGGACTTACTTACAGGGACACCTTTTAGAGTTTACACAAACAATGACAGTTTGCAAACAATGATCAAGTGAATACTATAAACTAACTAGTAATAGGCCTATACACCCCAGCTTCTTAAAAAGGCAGATTACATCATATACAACATAAAATAAAATACACATAGGCCTGTAACATGACAGGAGACACATGGACGTATACTTGAAGAGCTGAGATTGAACATTGTTTATTGTTTATAAGGATCCCCATTAGCTTTTGCCTTGACAAAAGCTTAACAAACATTTAACATTTAACAAAGGCAATACTTATTGTTTACAAACACTAAATCAAAATAAAACATATAGTAAAATAAAATATAAAATAAGAAATAAAAAACATAGGAGAAATTAAAAAAACAAAGAAAAACATAGCAAAAAAATCACTTTCAACACATTATACATTTGAATTATTATTTCCCCAGGGTTACTGCAGTATATGGTTTACAATAAGGTGTTCTTTTAACTTGATTTTAAAGATGAATTTTGTATTTGTATTGGTTATACACTTTGGTAGTGCATTCCAACCTATTTTGTACAATATGTAGGGTGGTGGAGTATGTTAATATAAAATATGGAAGAGTATGTTTAATACAATATAACTTATACAGTAAGATAGAGTATGTTAAATACAATATAACTTATATGTATAGAGTATGTTAATACAGTATTATAACTAAGTTATAATACTGTATACTGTAATACTGTATCTACCATACAGATTGTATAATAATTATAATTTATAATATCTGTATGGTAAGAGTACTATGTTAATAGTTGAGACATTTGGAACGTGTCAAGGTCACAGGCAATAATCAAGCAGGCAGGCTCTATTGGCTCAATGAGGACAGGCATTTTACTGTTATGTACAAAATGATCCTTGAGGAAAGCACGTTCCAAGGTCTTGGCATCAAATTACACTTAAAGTATATCTTAAAGTAGTCTACCAAAACAAAAAGAATACTCGAGAATCTTCACAAATAGCTTATCAACAAGCTTGTAGATTGTCTATTTTAGACAGAAGTACACAATAGTACTTCATTGGTTAATACACCTATTTTAATATTTGATAATGTATTGGGTAAGTGAGATATTTATTTGCATATAATATATATGACTGCAGTACTTCTTGAGTAAATATACTTAGCAGTAAATTCCCACCCTGTTCATTAGGTGAAGTGTTCGGCAGTTAATCCATTCTGACCTGAGATCAGATTCTAAAAAACTTTCTTCTACATCCTGACAGTTTTCTGAAAAAGCTATGTTTCTAATCTATGTCAGTCGTTGTTTCGATGTTTTCCAAAATAGCAGACCTACAAGCTCGTAGCGCGCCACTCGGTGGCGCGCTATGAGCTTGTAGATCTGCTATTGTTCAATAGCTAAAGCATATAGCATAATGCTAACACCAAAAGGGGTTCTGTTCATTATAGGTCCAGTGTTCGGCGGACCTGAAGTTCTTCCTGTGCTCCATGTACGCCCCGGTCTGCACGGTCCTGGACGCCGCCATCCCTCCCTGCCGCTCGCTGTGCGAGCGTGCCCGTCAGGTACGACTGTCCATATTATACACGCCTATTACATACACTTTAGGGGGCAGCGGTGGCCGAACGGTTTGCGGAGCGGTCTTGATATCGGAAGGTTGCTAGTTCGTAATCGTATCCCCGGACCGGCACGTTAAAATAACCACCGCTGAAGTGCCCTTGAGCAAGGCATTGAACCCCTACCATGAAATGTTCTATGAGCAGGGCCTGGCTGTAAACATGTTCTTGAGCTTATAGTCCAGTTACCCTGCAGGTAAACATAGTACCTTTCCTTTCCTTTTTACCTTTTATTTTTGATGAATTTAATAATGATTGAGAACCACGCTTTTCAATTATTTTGTATATTATCATCAATGGACCCTTTTTAAGTCAGGGGGGTCCTCCAACCAGGAGGTCCGAGCATTCGCTGGGGGGGGGGGGGGGGGGTCTGCAACACGACACGACACCCTGCCTCACGACATTTTGTTTAATTATGTTTCACAACAGTGACACTTTAGGACGGTCACCCAGCGGAACTGCAGCTGTTTTTTACTCTAAACGGACACACATAGAGACCAGTTATTGGAGTGGTGTGCACCGCTCAAAAAGGGGGTTACGGTAGTTACTAGTTAGTGAGACCCTCTTTTACAGTGGTGCCCCTCACTCCCGCCGTTATGGCTGGCTCTGCGTTGAGAAGGTGCAAACAGATGGCATAGCTGCCAATGTACGGATTCACACTGAGAGAGACAGTGTAAGTAAGTAAGTAAGTAGCCTTGCCGAGCCATGAGGCCCACAGGACAGGAGCCTATCTCCTGTTTCTGTAGCGTGAGGCAGCTTGATGTACAAGTACACCCCCTGGACATGACGCTAGTATGTCGCAGGGACCCCCAATCCAACCCGTGATGCTGAGTGTCAAGCAGGGACCCATTTTTACAATCTTTGGTATGACCCGGACGGGGATCGAACCCCGAGCTCCCAGTCTCAGGGCGGACACTCTAACCACAAGGCCACTAAGTTGGTTAGGAGAGACAGTGTACAGGTCCATATTTATAACATAATGCATTTATTTATAACATAATGCAAAGTGAACGCCGGGTCCTTAAATCAGACCAACTGGCTAGAAAAGCAATCATGTGTGAATTCCTTTAAGCTGGGAGTAAGTTATACCTCGCCGTATAGCGGGGGTCAGTCGCCTGTCGAAAACAGCAGATCTACAAGCTCACGCTGTGCAGCGTCCATGGCGCGCTGTGAGCTCGCAGATCTGCTATTTCCCGGGGGCGCACGGCCATGCCATACGACAGGAGTACACATTTGGCTGTAACGTGCGGTGTCGGGTTACTGCAGTTATGTGACTGTTGCAACGCTGTCAATGTACAGGATTGAGACCACAAGAATGATACTGTACAGTACAGTAGCCTGCAAGGTTAGTTCAGGCAGAACACACTCACAGAGTACAGTAAGTACACACACATGCACTTTACCATGTGGGTGGGTTATTGGTTTAGACTAGTCATTGGTTAGACCAGTCATTAGTCCTACAACTACAACCTATCAGCTCAAACCCTCAGCCTAAACCTAACCTCCCACGGGGCAGCACACCTAAACCTAACCTTAACCCATGTCTAACCAATTACTAGTCTAAACCTAACCTCCCACGGGGCAGCACACCTAAACCTAACCTTAACCCATGTCTAACCAATGACTAGTCTAAACCTAACCTCCCACGGGGCAGCACACCTAAACCTAACCTTAACCCATGTCTAACCAATGACTAGTCTAAACCTAACCTCCCACGGGGCAGCACACCTAAACCTAACCTTAACCCATGTCTAACCAATGACTAGTCTAAACCTAACCTCCCACGGGGCAGCACACCTAAACCTAACCTTAACCCATGTCTAACCAATGACTAGTCTAAACCTAACCTCCCACGGGGCAGCACACCTAAACCTAACCTTAACCCATGTCTAACCAATGACTAGTCTAAACCTAACCTCCCACGTGGCAGCACACCTAAACCTAACCTTAACCCATGTCTAACCAATGACTAGTCTAAACCTAACCTCCCACGGGGCAGCACACCTAAACCTAACCTTAACCCATGTCTAACCAATGACTAGTCTAAACCTAACCTCCCACGGGGCAGCACACCTAAACCTAACCTTAACCCATGTCTAACCAATGACTAGTCTAAACCTAACCTCCCACGGGGCAGCACACCTAAACCTAACCTTAACCCATGTCTAACCAATAACTAGTCTAAACTATGCACCCCATTTAGGCTCAGCTAGTCTGTGTTATATATGTGTCCCTGGTTTGTTGTTGTTATGAGCTGTTTGCTCCCACCACCACCACCACCCCATAACCACCAGTGAGCTCTTAATTCTAAGTGACCAAACTCACATTTCAAATCACAACAACGACTATAGTGATATAAACATAACTGACATAAGTTTTAATATCCAGACTTGAGAGCAAACGTTAAGAATCAAGTACTGGAGATCTTTGTGAGACCGGCGGGGGGGGGGACATGCATTCCTGCGTCGTCAAGCTTGCAATTAACGCACCGTGAGAAACTTACTAGAGTTGTACTTTCATTTTCGTTGTCTTTGAACATATAGCCTACAGCTCACATCAAATGTACAGTAGCTGATAAACGGACAACTAGGAAAAAGCTAAATCTCTCTTTCTGTGTGGAGTTTGCATGTTCTCCCCGTGTCCCCTAGGGTAGGTACCCTCACAAAAAACATGCAGTAATCCTGGTCACTAAACTACCTCCCCCTGGCCAGCCGGGGCGCCTGATGGAGGGGATCAGGAACTGGTTGGAATAACGTGTTCCTTCCACGCGCTATACGTCCAACCAGGGAAACTCCCCCCTGTCAGGTGTAAAGGAGCAACTTGGACACTCAGGCATGAAGGAAGCATGAGTTCAAGTCCGTTGCTCTCCCCTTGTCCCCCATATATGGGGACTAGGTTGGTGGAGGGTGTGTAGAGCCCAGGATCACATTAGACGATTGACACAGGGGTGAAAAATGGGTTACAAAATCGCGGGATAAAAAATATATTAAAAACAAAATAGAAAAAGCTAAATCCATGACCTCTTTCCTCTGCTCTCCTCCTCCCCCCATTCAGTAGTCTAGTACATCAGAGACACTGCAGGGCTCACTGCTAAAATCTAAAATATCATGCTTTTATGTTGACACGCGCACCAGTTAATTAAGTATGCCTGGTTTGCGGTGATGGGTGGTGGTGATCCACCTGAACTGAAGCCACACCCACCCACAGCTGTAGTTGTATGATAAAGGGGGAGGGGTTAGGGGAGGGGCTGATAGTGTGATGTCACTATATTACTGTATTATTTCATTGGCCCGTTTGACTGTCAAGGGTTCAGCCTGCCCTCCAGGAAGAAACCCTAAATACAAAGTTAATACACCATTGCACATAAAAACGACTCCAGGGTGTCTAATGAAGTACTGTCACCTCAAAATTGTGGCACTCCATCTTTAATAGATTCAAAATCCATGACTTTGATGTTAACTGTTGCCCCTCTACTCCCACGCAGGGCTGCGAGGCTCTGATGTTAACTGTTACCCCTCTACTCTCTCTCCCACGCAGGGCTGCGAGGCGCTCATGAACAAGTTTGGCTTCCAGTGGCCCGAGCGGCTTCGCTGCCACAACTTCCCGGTTCACGGCGGACCGGACATCTGCGTGGGTCTGAACAGCACTGACAACGCCGGGAAACCCACCCCCGTACCCGGTAGGATGTTAGAACTCACTCAGAACCCCCACCCCCGTACCCGGTAGGATGTTAGAACTCACTCAGAACCACACCCCCGTACCCGGTAGGATGTTAGAACTCACTCAGAACCCCCACCCCCGTACCCGGTAGGATGTTAGAACTCACTCAGAACCCCCACCCCCGTACCCGGTAGGATGTTAGAACTCACTCAGAACCCCCACCCCCGTACCCGGTAGGATGTTAGAACTCACTCAGAACCCCCACCCCCGTACCCGGTAGGATGTTAGAACTCACTCAGAACCACACCCCCGTACCCGGTAGGATGTTAGAACTCACTCAGAACCACACCCCCGTACCCGGTAGGATGTTAGAACTCACTCAGAACCACACCCCCGTACCCGGTAGGATGTTAGAACTCACTCAGAACCACACCCCCGTACCCGGTAGGATGTTAGAACTCACTCAGAACCACACCCCCGTACCCGGTAGGATGTTAGAACTCACTCAGAACCCCCACCCCCGTACCCGGTAGGATGTTAGAACTCACTCAGAACCACACCCCCGTACCCGGTAGGATGTTAGAACTCACTCAGAACCCCCACGCCCGTACCCGGTAGGATGTTAGAACTCAATCAGAACCCCACCCCCCTACCCGGTAGGATGTTAGAACTCACTCAGAACCACACCCCGTACCCGGTATAGGATGTTAGAACTCACTCAGAACCACACCCCCGTACCCGGTAGGATGTTAGAACTCACTCAGAACCACACCCCCGTACCCGGTAGGATGTTAGAACTCACTCAGAACCACACCCCCGTACCCGGTAGGATGTTAGAACTCACTCAGAACCACACCCCCGTACCCGGTAGGATGTTAGAACTCACTCAGAACCACACCCCCGTACCCGGTAGGATGTTAGAACTCACTCAGAACCACACCCCCGTACCCGGTAGGATGTTAGAACTCACTCAGAACCACACCCCCGTACCCGGTAGGATGTTAGAACTCACTCAGAACCACACCCCCGTACCCGGTAGGATGTTAGAACTCACTCAGAACCACACCCCCGTACCCGGTAGGATGTTAGAACTCACTCAGAACCCCCACCCCCGTACCCGGTAGGATGTTAGAACTCACTCAGAACCCCACCCCCGTACCCGGTAGGATGTTAGAACTCACTCAGAACCCCAGGGGTGGGGGGGGGCTAGCTAACGCTGCGGTTCAGTCTCTATCCTTTTATTACTCTATGGGGCGGGACTCCGACGCTCTATAGACGTTGACATTAGCTTTTTTGCTAGCTGTTTTGGGGGGGGGGGGGGGGGAAGGGGGGGTTTTAGTGGATTTATTTTATGAATTGTTGCCGTCTTAGAAACACATACATATTTTTATTTTCCCGAAGCTGCTTGCAGATCTAACACAAATAAAACAATCTTGAAATCCACGCACGCAAATTCTGGCCAAAGGTGTCCCTTTTGGCATGTCAGTAAAAAAAGCCCTCATGAAGGTGTAAAAGAACATGTCCTGGTGTCGCTTTAATGATTTAAACTGAACATTTGCATCCCTATAGGCCACCCGCCCGACGCCGTCACCCGTCACCCGTCCCATGAGGGCCGACCACCCCCCATCCAGCACCCGCCCCACCAGCACACCTCCCCCCACTTCACCTGCCCTCTGCAGCTGGAGCTGCCCTCCTACCTGGGGTACCAGGTACTGTTCTGTTTCTATGCCCTCCTACCTGGGGTACCAGGTACTGGGACTGTTCTATATAGAAACAGTGTTATGGAGATGCCCTCCTACCTAGGGTACCAGGTACTGGGACTGTTCTATATATAGAAACAGTGTTATGTTCTGCCCTCCTACCTAGGGTACCAGGTACTGGGACTGTTCTATATAGAAACAGTGTTATGGAGATGCCCTCCTACCTAGGGTACCAGGTACTGGGACTGTTCTGTTTCTATGCCCTCCTACCTAGGGTACCAGGTACTGGGACTGTTCTATATAGAAACAGTGTTATGGAGATGCCCTCCTACCTAGGGTACCAGGTACTGGGACTGTTCTATATAGAAACAGTGTTATGGAGATGCCCTCCTACCTAGGGTACCAGGTACTGGGACTGTTCTATATAGAAACAGTGTTATGGAGATGCCCTCCTACCTAGGGTACCAGGTACTGGGACTGTTCTATATAGAAACAGTGTTATGGAGATGCCCTCCTACCTGGGGTACCAGGTACTGGGACTGTTCTATATATAGAAACAGTGTTATGTTCTGCCCTCCTACCTAGGGTACCAGGTACTGGGACTGTTCTATATATAGAAACAGTGTTATGTTAGTATTACAGTGTCCTACCTAGGGTACCAGGTACTGGGACTGTTCTGTTTCTATGCCCTCCTACCTGGGGTACCAGGTACGGTGTCATACAAAAAAGTTACAAAAATGGCAGATCTACAAGCTGGCAACGTGTCGTCGTTTTTGCAAAAAAAAAGTGATAGTGGGGTGTTTAGTTAGATTTAGTTAATTTAGTTAGAAAGTGTTAAATCATTAAATAAGGCAAATGTCTATATCACTTATAAAAAGGTATTTGTCCTATGGTAATTTGATTTAGAAAGTGTCAAATCATTAAATAAGTCAAATGTCTGTATATCACTTATATAAAGGTATTTGGTCTTCTGGTATTTGACGTATTTTCGCATCTCACCAATAGTGCAAACATGTCAGTAAGGAGGATACATTAAGTAGAGCAGTTAAAGCAGATAATGGGCTGAGCAGTAGTCATTTAAATAAATATAAATAAGGATATGAGCAGGGATAAAAAAAAACCATTGATTTGTCCATATTGCATGTAGCCCTTATTGCACTAAGTGCTAGACTAAGTTCCAGAGACCACATTCCACAAGTCCAGAGACCATATTCCACAAGTCCACATAGTGCTAGACTAAGTTCCAGAGAACATATTCCACAAGTCCACATAGTGCTAGACTAAGTACCAGAGACCATATTCCACAAGTCCACATAGTGCTAGACTAAGTACCAGAGACCATATTCCACAAGTCCACATAGTGCTAGACTAGGATGTGTCCAGAGTCTCAGATACAACAGGGATATGTTCCCAATGTTCAATGTCAAAAGCACAATTAAAACCGTTAATTGGAATTATAACGTGCGACAATTTACCGTCAAACAAGATGTCACGACCGTGACAGTCCTAGAAACTACAACAGATCAGGGTCGTGTGCACGAGAAGGAGAAACACAACAAAAACTTCTCAACACTAAAACGTGTGCCGTGAACAACGAAATCATCCTTTTCTGACGGCGGTTCTTTCTTTCCCTGCTGGGGGAAACACACTGTGTGTTTTGGTGTTATGTTATACTTTAGCTATTGAAAAATAGCAGATCTACAAGCTCATTGCGCGGCACTCGGTGCAGCGCTACGAGCTTGTAGGTCTGCTATTTTTGAAAAATCGTGAAAATGCGGCACAAATCTTTGAATATTATATTCTTTCAGAGCGAACGTTTTTTTTAATAAATTTCGACGTCAGGTCTAAATGGGTTAACAAGCCTTTTTGGGTGCAGTACTTAGTTTAGACAGTTTTTGGTTTAGACTAGTCATTGGTTTAGACCAGTCATTAGTCCTATACAACTACAACCTATCTCAAACCCTCACCCTAAACCTAACCTCCCACGGGTCAGCACACCTAAACCTAACCTTAACCCATGTCTAACCAATGACTAGTCTAAACCTAACCTCCCACGGGGCAGCACACCTAAACCTAACCTTAACCCATGTCTAACCAATGACTAGTCTAAACCTAACCTCCCACGGGGCAGCACACCTAAACCTAACCTTAACCCATGTCTAACCAATAACTAGTCTAAACTAAGTATGTACCCCGCCTTTTTTCCCCCCCCCCGTTACCACCACCAGTTCCTGGGAGCCAAGGACTGCGGCGCTCCGTGCGAGCCCTCCAAGCCCAACGGCGTGATGTATTTCAGCGAGGAGGAGGTGCGCTTCGGCAGGCTGTGGGTGGGCACCTGGGCGCTGCTGTGCTGCGCCAGCACGGCCTTCACCGTGCTCACCTACCTGGTGGACATGAGGCGCTTCCGCTACCCGGAGAGGCCCATCATCTTCCTGTCCGGATGCTACTTCATGGTGGCCGTGGCCTACGCCGCAGGCTTCTTCCTGGAAGACAAGGTATTTTATTTGACAGTGGTGTGCCAAGTATAATCGGTACAATGACTTAAGTACTGTACATTTTGGACTGACCAGATTCTTAACAAAATGTCTTCTAAATCATGAAAAACCCGGGTGCAGTACTTAGTTTAGACAGTACTTAGTTTAGACTAGTCATTGGTTAGACCAGTCGTTAGTCCTACAACTACAACCTATCTCAAACCCTCACCCTAAACCTAACCTCCCACGGGGCAGCACACCTAAACCTAACTTTAACACATGTCTAACCAATGACTAGTCTAAACTAAGTATACACCCCCCTCAAACCCTAACCTAACCATAACCATAGCTTCTTCCTGGAAGACAAGGTATTTGGACAGGGGTGCAGTACGTTAGTTAGACTATAGTCACTGGTTCCGACAAACGACAACCCACCTCAAACCCTAACCTAGCCATAACCACAAACACGGGAGCAGGCGCTATAGTCCGAGATGCGTCCGCATGTCGAACTAATGAGCCGTCGGATTATAGTATGCCTCCCATTTGACAGTGGTGTGCGAAGTAATCGGTACATTTACTAAAGTATTGTACATTTTGGACTGACCAGATTCTAACAAAAATGTCTTTCTAAATCATGACAGTTTTCTGAAAAACCCATGTTTTCTATGTCAGTGGTTCTCAAACTATCCCATGTCAAGGACCCCCAGAGTTATCTGTATTTGGCCGCAGACCCCCATCTGAAAATATGATGTTGTTCCAGAGTTAAAAAACGTTCACTGTGAAAGAATATATATTAAAAGATTTGCAACACATTTTCACGATTATTCAAAAATAGCAGACCTACAAGCTCGTGGCGAGGCACTCGGTGCCGCGCTACGAGCTTGTAGATCTGCTGTTTTTCAATAGCTAAAGCATAACATAATGCTTAAAACACCAAAAGGGGTTCCCGTCCCGGAATGGGTTAACCCATTTAGACCCGAGACCAGCTTCTACAAATGTCTTCTAAATCATGACAGTTTTCTGATAAAAAAAACCCCATGTTTCTGTTTCTATATCAGTGAGTGGTTCTCAAACCATTTCATGTCAAGGACCCCAAAAATGAAATGTAATAAAAGGCCTTTCTCCGTTTCTCGGCCCCGCCCCTCTCCAATTGTTTATATTGTGTTTACTGGGTGGGTTCACACATTCAAGACACCTGTCTCTTGTGTCTGTGTTAAATGGCCGCTTCAATGGAAGCCCATATGGTTTGACCAAACATCTTGTTTGATGGGGGGGGGGGGGGGATTTGCACCACATTTTCAAGATTTTTCAAAAAAAGATAGCAGATCTACAAGCTCGTAGCTCGGCACCGAGTGCACAGTGAACTTGTAGATCTGCTATTTAACATTATTTGTTAAAGCTTTGTTTAACAAATAATGACAATCAAGCAAAAATAACACAAAGATATGGGAAGGGATTTGGGTGGTGCCAAAATAAGGGAATTACAATCAAAACTACCATCTAAATAAATCAAGTCTAACCTGTCAAACAGGGAAACAAAAACCTTCCTACTACAAAAATAAATGACAGGGGGAACTTTGACAGGAAAAGACTGGCTCACCGTATAGAAACTAGAAGTAAAACTCCTTAGACTGAGACTTATTAAAAGAAAATATCTTTTCCTTTATTTTATCATGCTAAAGGAAAAAACATTTTCTTAAGTCTCAGTCCAAGGAGTTTTACTTCTAGTTTCTATACGGTGAGCCAGTCTTTTT
Source organism: Protomyctophum bolini (assembly GCF_963924005.1). Taxonomy (NCBI): domain Eukaryota; kingdom Metazoa; phylum Chordata; class Actinopteri; order Myctophiformes; family Myctophidae; genus Protomyctophum; species Protomyctophum bolini. The sequence continues at coordinate 3,360,794 of NC_137877.1, read as the reverse complement.
TCTGTCAAAGTTTCCCTTGTGTTTTTGAGACCACCGCTACCGTAGTCAAGTTTGGAAAAAAAAGGACGAAGAAACAGTTTTCTCAGTGCTTCAAAAATAAATGACAACATGCTGCACTCACCTCTAACCTGTAAAGTGTTCCCAGTAATGATTTAAAAGTAGATGAACTAGTTGAAAAACTAAGATGAGCTGCTTTGGACCGGACAAACTAACTAAATAGGAACAAAGGGAGTCTACCGACACAAGGACATGACTTGCATAAGGAGAAGAGAGGACAGGAGTTGCATAAGGAGAACAGACTGGAGCAGCACGGACATTTAGAGCCTTTTATTATAGCCTGACTCTGATGAAGACCGCAAGGTCGAAACGTTAGTCGTTTTTGTATACTTTAGCACCTAATAAAAAAAGGCTCTAAATGTTCCAGTGCTGCTCCAGTCTCTTCTCCTTATGTAACTAACTAACTCATTGTTTGGGGAAGGACTGGAGGGATAACATGGCTGGAGGGAAATATACTGATGTTTGGGAACACAGGTGCTTTATATATAGGCTGATGGCTGGTGTCGTTTGGTAGTGGCCCAACCGGTGGTGGACTGAGTTATGGAATGATTGAGAGCTGAGTGAATGGGATGGGCCTGTGGATCTGAGAGACGTGTGTGTGCGTGTGTGTGTGTGTGTGTGTGTTCGTGCACATGGAGAGAGAGAGAGAGAGAGAGAGAGAGAGAGAGAGAGAGAGAGAGGAGAACAACTACCTACAACTGCCCTCCCCCATATAGCAATACATGTACCACACTGTCTAGTTTGTCAACCTACAACGATATTTGGAACAAACTACAAGGTTAAAGACCTTTTAAGCGTCGTACGAAGCCAACTCGAGTCGTGACAAAACAAACACAATATTTTGGACCAAACAAATAATTACAAAGAAGAAAAACAACAAAAAAAGTGCAGTTTTTTTCCTAATTTCTAATTCTTTGTTTGGCCCCAAAACATTGTGTTTATTGTCATGATTTGTCACGACAAGAGTTGGCTTTGTCCGCGGCGTATAAACGTCTTTAAATAAATACTTTCTGAAAAGTCTATGGGAAAAATGCATTATTTTTCATTTCCTGGGCCACTCGCCGTTCTGAAAGGGAGAGGGACTGCGACGCTCTATAACAAACTATAAGGTTAATGAGCGATACATACCGTAAAATACATTATTGGTTGTGGTGATGCTGTGCTGATACAATAATTGTCCCCATACAGGTGGTGTGCATCGACAAGTTCAAGGAGGACGGGTATCGAACCGTGGCCCAGGGCACCAAGAAAGAGGGCTGCACCATCCTGTTCATGATCCTCTACTTCTTCGGCATGGCCAGCTCCATATGGTGGGTCCAAAAATACAACATTATTGAAAATAAAAGGTTCATTTAATTAGCTCAGCTGGGTGTGGGTGATCTTGTCATTAACGTGGTTCCTCTCAGCTGGGATGAAACGGTTTTAACCCATTTAGGCCTGACAAAAAAAAAAGTACCGGTATTCTACAGTTTTATTAAAAACCCCCATGTTTCTATGTCAGTTGTTCTCAAACATATTCATGTCAGGGAACCCCAAATATATATCACATTGACCCCCATCTGAAAATATGTAGTTCCAGGGACCCTCCTCCTAGTAGCAAAGATTTGAGTTAAAAACTCTCTCTGAAAGAACATAATATTCAAAGATTTCAGGCACATTTTCACGATTTTTCAAAAATAGCAGACCTACAAGCTCATAGCGCGCCACTCGGTGGCGCGCTATGAGCTTGTAGATCTGCTATTTTTCAATAGCTAAATTATAACATAATGTTTAAAACACCAAAAGGGGTTTCCCGACCAGAATGGGGTTTTAATTAATCAATGAACTCTTGTATTTTCCAGGTGGGTGATCTTGTCGTTGACGTGGTTCCTCTCGGCGGGCATGAAATGGGGTCACGAGGCCATCGAGTCCAACAGTCAGTACTTCCACCTGACCGCCTGGGCGGTACCGGCTGTCAAAACCATCTCCATACTGGCTATGGGACAGGTGGGTGAATGTTGTTGAAACCATATCCATACAGGCTATGGGACAGGTGGGTGAATGTTGTTGAAACCATGTCCATAGTGGCTATGGGACAGGTGGGTGAATGTTGTTGAAACCATCTCCATACTGGCTATGGGACAGGTTGGTGAATTAAGCAATATTACACGAGAGGCTGTGGGTTAACGTGATTATTGCCACGACAGGGATGCGGTCAGGAACGAGACGGAGTCGAGTTCCGCAAGCACCACCGAAAGCTACGCAAGAGACTATGACTAAAACAAATCTAAATGTGCTGCCAAAAACAACAACACTGCCTCGAGTCACACCTCCTGTAGCCTGGAACTCACCTATGCTTTTTATGGCATAGGCAGCTCCCGGCAGGATCCACCGGGAGAATATATGCGCAGCTGCGCGACATGAGACTAATTACTTAGAGCGACAGAGAGAGAGGAGCGTGTGTGTGTACATGTGTGCGTGTGTATGTCAATTTTACAAAGGTGCAGACAATCAGAAATCAGCAGAGAGTGAGCAATGTTTGCGCTACTCTATGCCGAATTGAAGTGGACTCAGACCCAGACTTTTTTTTTCTCCCTGGAAATAAAAACGTCTCGGTTTCCGAGGCTACACCTCCTGTGGCTTTATTATTGCTTTACTTGTTTATTGTTTATTTAGGGGGCGGCGGTGGATGGCAACCGCAAGGTTGCCAGTTTGAACCCTGTGGGCTCCCCCAGAGTTAGTGTCGAAGTGTCCTTGAGCAAAGACACTGAACCCCTAATTGCTCCTGATGTGCTGGTTGGTGCCTTGAATGGTTTCCGCTGCCAACAGTGTATGAATGTGTGTGTGAATGTGGTGAATGTAATGCACAATCTATGTAAAGCCCTATATAAATGCACCATTTACCATTTGTTGCTCTCGTCCCCTCCTATAGGTGGACGGCGACCTGCTGACCGGCGTGTGCTTCGTGGGCATCCACGACGTGGCGTCGCTGCGCGGCTTCGTCCTGGTGCCGCTGTTCGTCTACCTCTTCATCGGGACGTCCTTCCTGCTCGCCGGCTTCGTGTCGCTCTTCCGCATCCGCACCGTCATGAAGCACGACGGCACCAAGACGGAGAACCTGGAGAAGCTCATGGTGCGCATCGGCGTCTTCAGCGTGCTCTACACGGTGCCCGCCACCGTGGTCATCGCCTGCTACTTCTACGAGCAGGCCTTCCGCGAGCAGTGGGAGCGCACGTGGCACATGCGCACGTGCAAGCGCTTCGCCGTGCCCTGCCCCGCGCACAACTTCGCGCCCATGCAGCCCGAGTTCACCGTCTTCATCATCAAGTACCTGATGACCATGATCGTGGGCATCACCTCGGGGTTCTGGGTGTGGTCGGGCAAGACCGTCCAGTCGTGGCGGAGGTTCTACCAGCGGCTGGGCGGGGCCGGCGCCGGGGGCGGAGCCAACCAGGGAGAGACGACCGTGTGAAACGCTTTCCTCTCCTCGCTTTATTTAACTTGGGATTTAAAAAAAAGAAAATCATTAAAAAAAATCACATTTTTTTTAAGACCCTCCGATCCTGAAGACGGTTTTATGAATGACTTTGCAGCGGGAACCAAAGGAGAGACGAACGTATACACATTTAGTGTACTGTACTGTACTGTACTGTACTGTACTGTACTGTACTGTACTGTACTGTACGTCTAAGTCCGTGGGCCCCAATAGGAGTCCAAATGAACCCTTACAGGTCTGAACCTGAGAGTGTACAAATGTATCTCTGGGACCACAATATACACTGTAAAAGTATGTGTTCATGGATGGCATAATAGGCTCTATATACACAGCAGCCATATTGGAAAGCAAATTGGGCCTTTTTGCTTATACTTCCCTTCAGCCTTCATTATACTAATGAAGGCTCTGTTCCATTCTGCTCAAACAGAGTCAGTGTTAATGATACTAATGAAGGCTCTCAGGCTCTGTTCCATTCTGCTCAAACAGAGTCAGTGTTAATGATACTAATGAAGGCTCTGTTCCATTCTGCTCAAACAGAGTCAGTGTTAATGATACTAATGAAGGCTCTGTTCCATTCTGGTCCAAACAGAGTCAGTGTTAATGATACTAATGAAGGCTCTCAGGCTCTGTTCCATTCTGCTCAAACAGAGTCAGTGTTAATGATACTAATGAAGGCTCTGTTCCATTCTGCTCAAACAGAGTCAGGGTTAATGATACTAATGAAGGCTCTGTTCCATTCTGGTCCAAACAGAGTCAGTGTTAATGATACTAATGAAGGCTCTGTGCCATTCTGCTCAAACAGAGTCAGGGTGCATATTGGCTCTCTGGAAACACCCTGTGACACCAGTGGCTCTCACAGTGGGGTCCCCGGGAACGGGAACCCTCTTGGTTCCTTGAGGAGGGGCTTCCAAATGGCCCCTTATATATTAGGTGTGACCTTACTTAACGGGCTCCATTTGTACACTCTCAAGAGTTCTGGGTGGGTTCTTGAAATTAAAATGTTTGGCCCAATTTCTTTCCAATATGTTCTGCTGTGTTGTACACCAGACCCATAAGGGTCCATAATATGGGACCCGCCCGAACAAGTGGTTTAATTTAAGAGCTTAAAGTTCAACGTATAGCTTGACAATTATGGACAAAAGGCCAAATATATTTGGAGAGAGAGAGAGAAAAAAAAGACGATATTTGGACAAAGGACTCTGCAGCGTGAAACAAGGAGAGAGAGACAGCTGCGTCACACTTTTCTCCCCTCTGTTTATTTAACTTTTAGACGAGTTTAAAAGGTGCCGTAAGTGATAGTATTTGTGTGTATTGTGTTAGTCATAATTGCTATAGTGCTTGTTTAGTAACAGAGGTCTCATCCATGTCTCTCCAGCACTGTAGATCTTCTATTTTTTTATTTTTTTTGGACATTTGCGATCCCGCTCGGGAATTGAACCATTTTTTCTCTCCTGCACTGACAAGACAGACAGTGCTGACATTTTTACCATTGAGCTAATAGAGCCTTATTGGCCTGCTTGCTTGTTTGCTTGCTTGCTTGCTCGGGGGATGATGAAATGAATCTTTTGACCATCAGGTCAAAAATACGTGTCGGATCCTTTGTTCTTCTAGGTGAGACATGACCTTAAATGTCTCGATTGAAGATCAGGGGAGACAAAATGCAGACCACCCCCCCCCCCCCCCCCCCCCAATGCATTGTGTTAACCCATGTTGGGGGTGGTAACCCCTTTTGGTGTTTTAAACATTATGTTATAATTTAGCTATTGAAAAATAGCAGATCTACAAGCTCATAGCGCGCCACCGAGTGGCGCGCTACGAGCTTGTAGGTCTGCTATTTTTAGGAAAAATCATGAACATGTGGTGAAAAGCTTAGTTTGATTATATATTCTTTCAGAGCGAACGTTTTTAACTCAAATCTTTGCTTCATGGGAGGTGGTCCCTGAAACAACACATTTTCAGATGGGGGGGGGTCAGCGGCCAATTTCATATATTTTTGGGGGTCCTTGACATGAAATATTGAGAACCACTGATATAGAAACATGACATTTAATACCAAAAAAATACATTTAAAAACAGACATTTTTAAATATATGGGCCTAAATGGGGTTACGTTATATTGTATTGACACATACTCTGCTATACATATGCAAGGACAAAATCACATTGTATTATTTAAAAGGGTTACATTAGTGAGGCTATCGTGTATAAGAGCAATATGTGTGCTGTTTTTATGCTCACGGATTAATACAAAAATAAAAAACACAAAATGTTGAAATTTGCCAGACGTGACTGCCTATACAGATCAGTGTTGTATTTGGCAGCAACATCTTATTTTAGTTTTAGTCATGGTCTTTTGAACAGTTTTCATTTAGTTTTAGTCATGCCTCGATGCCATCGTAATCATGACTGTTGCTGAAAATAGCCAATCTACAATCTACAACAGATCTGCTATTTTCAGCATGCAACCAAGTGTAAAATGACTTATACTGGATCTCTTGTCCACTATAGTCCCTTCCTATAACATTTTAGTCTAGTTTTTATTTGTTGACGAAATTGTCGATTATATTTAGTCTTTAGTTTTAGTCGTCGTAGCTTAGTTTTCATTTTGGTGCCATCTTATAATGAGCATGAGTTGGAGGACCAATTACGTGAAGATAAGGTTGAAAATGTGCTTTAACAGGAGCAGAATATGTAGGAAATAACGCGTTGATGTGACACAAGCGACACCATTGTGTCGACGTGAAGGAACCAGCATTCATGCGGTTTAGCTGCGAGAAAATCCCCCTGATTCTGTTTACACATTCACAATGTGTCGAATCCTCTGGGTCGGTGTGTGTGTGTGTGTGGGTGGGTGTGTGTGTGTGGGTGTGTGTGTGTGGGTGTGTGTGTGTGTGTGTGTGGTCGGTCTCTGGATCTCAGTCAAAAAGGCATTTTTTTTCCTTTTCGGAGCAGGAAACTCCCTCTCGGCATCCAGTAGGATTCTGACTGTCACATTTATTTACTGTGCTCTTCTGCTCCTCTCCCACTAGCCGTACGTGCTCACCAGAGAATTAACCCATTCTGACCTGAGATCAGATTCAAACGAGGTTTCCACTGGACACACACTGGTCTGATTAACCCATTCTGACCTGAGATCAGATTCTAAAAAATGTCAGTCGTTCTTCGATTTTTCAAAAATAGCAGACCTACAAGTATTCAAACACAGCAGATCTACAAGCTCGTAGGGCGGCACTCAGTGCCGCGCTATGAGCTTGTAGATCTGCTATTTTTCAATAGCTAAAGTGTGACATAATGCCTGAAACACCAAAAGGCACCGAGTGCCAAACTTGTAGGTCTGCTATTTTTGAAAGATCGTGAAAATGTGGCACAAATCTTTGAAAATATATTCTTTCAGAGCGAACGTTTTCACTCAAATCTTTGCTTCCGGGGGCGTCCCTGGAACAACATGTTTTCAGATGGGGGGTCCGCGGCCAAATACATATAATTCTGGCGGTCCTTGACATGAAATATTGAGCACCACTGATACAAAAACATGAGGTATTTCAGAAAACTGTCAAGATTTAGAAGACAATTTTTAAATTTTCGACGTCAGGTCTAAATGGGTTTAAGGACCACCGTAGGGGTCCCGGACCCCCCTGTTGAAGACGCACCATGCTGCTGTAGACATTTTGTTGTCGGTTATATTACTGCGTGTGTCACGCCCGTTGAACCACGCGCTCATTGTCACATTTCTCCTGGTGACAAAAATCACCATGACTTGATCTGCTGATATCTGGCGTCGGGGCCAATATGTTCTCGTGTTCTGCAACTCATTGTGTTTCACAGTAACACACACACACACACACACACACACACACACACACACACACACACACACACACACACACACACAGTCACACACACACAGTCACACACACACACACACACACACACACACACACACACACACACCAGATCCAGAGCGATTTACATTAAGCAAGAAGCAAAAAGCATGGCAATACATCACATAAAAAGCATTTATCACGAAACATGCGTAAGCTAAGAACGTAACAGTGGAATATCTATATAATGAAAGTATGCATATAAACTATACATCTATACTACTATGCTATACATATGTATTATGAAGTGCTATGACTACATACAATGCAATTATAGTGCTGTCTACATAACATGCTATAAGTCTGTATCACACACACACACACACACACACACACACACACACACACACACACACACACACACACACACACTGTCGCTCTGGTGGGAAAGAAACCTTGTAGGCCTATACGGTATGTTCAAACCATTACTTTTCGGGGAAAACGTATTGCAGTGGATACAATGACAGTTATTGTTTAACTCTAAGCTCTTGACGTTGGTGGTATGGGGCAGAAAAACCTCACATCTCCATATAGTTCTACCTAACGTGTCCATCATCATCATCATACGAAAGTGTGTCACACAAAAAAGTAGGGAATGATGGTTGTGAGCTTAATAATTTATTTAACTTGTTTTCAAAACGTATAAAAAAGAAACGCTCTTTCTTCAGCCCAAAACACACCAAAGGGTCGGGTCGGGACAACACAGGTTTTTAACGGTAAACCACACCAACGCAACTCATTGCAACTCAATGAGTTACATTGGTGTGGTTTACCTTAACCCATTTTAGGGGGGGAACCCGTTTTGGTGTTTTAGCATTACGTTATGCTTTAGCTATTGAAAAATAGAAGATCTAATAGAAGATCCACAAAATTTGGAATATATGCTCTTCTAAGCGAACATTTTTAACTCAAAATCTTTGCTTCTGCGGGGGGGGGGGGGTGTCTGCGGAACAACATAATTTGGGATTGTGGTCCGTGGCCAATTACATATAATTCTGGGGGTTCTTGACATGAAATAGTTTGAGAACCACTCACATAGAAACATAGTCAGGATTTAGAAGACATTTTTTAGTGTCAGGGGAATATGGAGATACAATTTCAATTCAATTCAAAGGGCTTTATTGGCATGAGAAAACATACGTTTAGATTGCCAAAGCAGAAAGAACAATACAGCAATACAATCAAAACAAAAATGATGTGCATTTGAAGGTCAGAATCTACAATTCTATGTACCGAGATCACTCGATGCAGGTATAGTGCAGGAATATACACAATGATTAGTCTTTTTAGGGTGGTTGTGTGTTCCATTTGATATCCTTCTCCTATCACAGCAACTCACGAATCTTGCTGCTGTGTTTTTGCACATTGTTGTACTTCGACCCAGCAGATATGGGAGTTTTTTTTGTCATTGGTCATGTGTTTTCAAAACCTCTGTGTGTGTGTGTGGTTGTAATCTGTGGGAGATACAAGGTTTCTGCCCGGCGGCAGCAACTATGTGAGGAAGCATGAAATCCAAGCAGTGGGTGTGGACAGTGTGAAAAGGCTCACATACACACAGGGATACCGTCTCACGTTACCAGGACACAGAAAGACGACGCTCTGAAGTATAGGATCTGCTTTATTTCATGAACTTTATTCTAGAAGTTATGCCAGGGGGGTGTAAAGCTTTTTTTTATATACCACGACTTTTGTATAACGCATTTTGGGCGGGAACCCCTTTTGGTGTTATAGCATTATGTTACGCTTTAGCCATTGAAAAATAGCAGACCTACAAGCTCACAGCGCGCCACCGAGTGGCGCGCTATGAGCTTGTAGGTCTGCTATTTTTGAGAACGACTGACATATAGAAACATAGCTTTTTCAGAAAGCTGTCAGGATGTATAGAAGACATTTTTAGAATCTGATCTCAGGTCAGAATGGGATAAAGGTTCATGCAGGGGGGGGGGGGGGGGCATTGTATATGCAATGTATATGTTTAAATATGTAAGCTTATTTAAAATAAAGCATATAACTTGTGAATGTGAATGAGTTCGTATATAGGAAATTAATTTACGATACTCTTATGCTTGCAGATGTTGTATCTCAACAGTATGTCATTTCAAAGTCTAGTATGGACAAGTATAGAAGAAAAATGAAATCCCACACACGTACAGTACTGTCTTCACTTATACAGACTTTTATTGTGCAACGTTTGGGCCGTTTAGAAGGGGGGGAGGGGAGAGTTAGGGGTTAAATATCTTGCTCGACACATTGCCAGGGCCAACTAGGCTATAGTCTCTTTTTTTTCTCTCCTAAAGAAAACGTGACAATACAAATTCTAGGCCTGAAAAACAGATGTGGACAAACTGAAGAATGAGCTACCCAGAATGAGACGCGAGGGGAACATGTCTAGTGGTGGGTCGTGCGTGATCAAACCACTATTGACACAAAGCAGAAGACAAATAATATCATTTAAACATAATTCACTGAAACACGTCATCATTGTGATATCATAACAGAACATCATAATATGGCGATTTGCTCAGTGACAGACAAAACACAAACATTAGACTCTGTCCAGTATATAGGAGGGGCTAGCGCCCCTCAGAAATATATATACTAGGGGAAAGAGAGAGAGAGAGAGAGTGTGTGTGTGTGTGTGTGTGTGTGTGTGTGTGTGTGTGTGTGTGTGTGTGTGGTAAGGTAAATCGTAAATGAAGGCAGAGGTAATCCAACAGATTAACTATAGACTATAATTATACTGACACACAACAATGACACACACACACACACACACACACACACACACACACACACACACACACACACACACACACACACACACACACACACTAGCGGGAGTTCTAATTCAGCCTCCTTAATTTGACTCTGCTTCCACCTCTTGGTTTTCCAGCATCACGCCTCAGAGTCTTAAGGGCTGTATTTTGCGTTTCTTAAGTACCAGGTCTTATTCCCTATAACTTGAGTATAAACTAAAGACCTGGAGGCGTGATGATCAATGCTCTTTGGCCACTCAGAAAAGCCAAATGGCATTGATGATCACGCCTCCAGGTCTTTAGTTTACTCAAGTTAGGGAATAAGACCTGGTACTTATAAAGACACGCAAAATACAGCCCAGACCTCCCAAAACAAACTCATTCCACTACTTCTCGGCCTGTACGTCCCCCATAATGACGACCCACCTCTTTCCATCCCATCGTGCTATAAGTCTAAACTGGCTCCGGGTAGAAGACAATTGAAAATGGGTTTGTCATTAAAAATGTGTAAACGCAGCCAATAGCGTGCCCTCGATACCCTCAGTATACCCGCATACCTGACTACCTAAAAAAAAATCACACCTGTGTGAACTGAGTGGTGCAACAACCCTCCCACCCCCCCCCCCCCCCCCCCCCCTCTCTCTCTCTGTCTCTCATTAGCAGGCAACAGTGCAGCACTATATCTCTGTTCTCTCCGTTTCTGGCTCAACAGCGCCACTTTTGCCCCTATACTGTTACTCTAAACATATATAGTCACATATAGGTGTTAGGACAGACATTGCTGTTCCTTGGAGTGGTTGGTTGCACCACTCAAAAAAAGAGTGACTGACACCCACAGCCACAATGCCAGAGGGAGCGTGAACAACGATCTGGTGCCTCCTCCCACTTTCAAAACAAATAGATTCTCCCTCTACGACACGGCCATGGAATGCACTGACTGACCCTCGTCCTTCAAAAAAGATGCACATCACTTAACATCTTTTAATTCAAACAGGCCTGAAAATCCACCTTTCAGCAGGCCGGCCCAAGGGAGAGGAAATTAACCTTAACCCATTTAGGGCCTGATGTCGAAAATAAATAAAAAGTCTTATTTAGAATATATTCTTCAAAGATTTGTGCTGCATTTTCACGATAAAATAAATAAATAGCAGACCTATACAAGCTCGTAGCGCGCCCCTCGGTGGTACTTTCTGCTTCCAGTCACTAGTTTAAAGTCTCATTTCTCATGTCATATTATTCTTTTTAGAAAATGATGGTCCCATTTATTAAAAAAATTACCATAAAGTTGCGTATGTTCTGAGGGGCGTGGCTATACCGTTACAGTCTATGAACGGGAGCCACCCCCCGTTCAGTCAAAATAAAAACAACGAAGAGTAAGGGGGGGGGGGGGGGGGGTAGTCCCGCCTCGTTGTCTGGGCCAGCCAATGGCCATAGCTGGGCCCAAACTGAGCCAGCCAATAGCCAGCTGGGCCAAAACGGATCTAGAAATATGGCGACTTACAGTGCAAGGAATTAAAGGCTTCATTTTACGTCGGGGAACGCTTTGTCCATATTATTTTACAGTCTATGGCCTACACTCTGTTACAAGTAAAGCGCCTTGAGTAAATTAATCTTAATCTAATTCTTCTGATATGAAGTAATTATACTGTTAGTTATACACAGAGCCCTCAAAGTTGTCCTACAAAAAAACATTACAAGGTTTCGATTCCTTAGATGACAAAAGAAGCTAAACAAAGTCAAAGGAAGTTTTCATCCTTTGCTGATCCATTGAAGACATAAACCTCTCCATTGTGTCGTCCACAAACCACAGGGTTAGAGCCCAACATTTTGGGTGGTGCGTGGGTGCACGTGTGTGTGTGTGTGTGTGCGTGTGCGTGTGTGTGTGTGTGTGTGTGTGTGTGGAGGGGATTTCCTCCACATGAAAGGGTGTGTTGATCTGTTGGAGGAACGAAGGAGACTGAACAAACATCTCCACACACCTGAGGATTACACCTGTCTGAGGGGCCAGGCCCTAAAGCCTGTCGCTTGACTCCATCGGCGAGACCTCAGAAACCTTAACTCTATACTCGACTTATAAAAGTCTCTGTAGTTGTGCTGCGAGGCGACGTTGTCTAAATCGGCATTTTACAAAAATATATATATATATTATTTGACAATTTGTCCCAACGCCAACCAGTTTCTTTTGATTGCTTTTAATGCTGTGATGGTCTTAAAAATCCTTACTTCACTTCACTGTCCCTCAGGGGACCACTGCCGACCCACTGGTCTTTTCCAAAAATAGTCTATCTATAAGCTCTCAACGCGTGGCATCGTGACACCTGCAGTGAGCTTGTAGATCGGCTATTTTCACTGTTTGTGTGGTCCTACTCTTTTTCTCAGGTCTCTCTGACGGAGACAAGCGACCCTGGATTACCTTACTGCCCGAGGACGGGCACGCACACACGCGCACACGCACGCACGCACACACACACAAACGCACACACGCCCACAAACGCAAACACACACACACACACACACACACACACACACACACACACACACACACACACACACACACACACACACACACACAGCTTCAGTTTCATGTCATTGTGTTCAGATGAACATTGTGAATGAAGGCTGGAAGGTGTAACACTGTCTCTTCTCCTCCCCTTTGTTTACAGGGACCATGTTGCACTTCCTCCACTCCTGACATCACTATAAAACTGCTCAACTGAACGTTAGTGGGGGGGGGGCAGATTTAGCTGTTCAAACACCCTTTTCCAACAGGGATATCCTGGCATATAGTAAACATTCTTTAATTAATCCTGGTGGCCAAACGGTTAATAAAGTTAATCAGGTTATGTTAATAATAATTAATGATTGTTGTAAAATTCACAAAAAACATCTTCTCTCCACTCCTCAGACGCACGCACGGACAGACAGACAGACAGACAGACAGACAGACAGACAGACAGACAGACGCGAAAACATAGTCTCTGGCCTTCGACCGTCCTGAATGGTGGAAACAATAACCAACACTGAAATTGAAGTGAGAAGTGTTTGAAGTGAGGGGTGCTCTTATCATCGTACATCGTCATACATACATCATCTCATTCTGGCCAATCAGAATTTGCGTCCTCAACGTTCATCATCGATGTATATTGTCCATTCATTGGCATTTAATGTTTGCGTTAGGACAAAATGTGGGGTTAGTGACACCAAAAGCTGGCCATATAGGAGTCGAGGCTATCACCCCTCAAAGAAAGTGAGAAAAAAAAGAAAAATGCCAAAACTATTATAGCCTTGTTCTGAACTTCTGTAAACGTATCTGTCTGATGGCAGAGAGCAACACTGTTGTCTAATTGTGAGCTCCGGGCAGTACTAGCCTACTGTTTGTGTTGACAATGAGACTTATTGTGCTACTGTTTCTGTCATCGAATAACAGCAATCACCGCCTGTCCTCAAGGTTCATGTCTGCGCACAACACACACACACACACGCACACACACACACACGCACGCACGCACTCACGCACACACGCATGCACGCATGCACACCGTTTCTATACATGCTGAATTAATGTGTGTCAATACAAACAGTTAGTGACAGAGGGTGGGGTCCCTTGGGGGCCTCACGGGTGTGTGTGTGTGTGTGTGTGTGTGTGTGTGTGTGTGTGTGTGTGCGTGCGTGTGCACTTATACTGTACATGTGAGGGGCCCAAGGTAATACAATTAGTAGGCTATTGTTTGTTCCTATTCAAAGTGCAGTGGTTTAAAACGTACTCTAACAAGTAAAAGATCTGCATCATACTTCCACTCAACCCTATAGAAGACTAAAGTTGAAAATTGTCACTCCATCAATAAATAAACCACCATAAATTCCATGAAAAACATCTCTCATAGAAACATATTCAAGTACAACAATATGCATGGCAATTCACATCGGTGAAAATCTGTGAAAATGTGGGTATTGTTTTTAAAAAAATAAAGTAGGCCTGTATATACAAAAATAATAATAATGGAGATGGGAACTTCTTTGGTCCAACCTCTCCTGGGACAGGTGAAGAATGGTCCAGTGATCAACTGTCCTTTTTTTTACCAGCTGCGAAGCAGGCTGGTCTACTTTCTATCAGGTTGGTTTGTAGTGGCCAAGGACTCAATGCATATGATACCACCCACCTCAGACATCAGCAACATTATGAAAATCACATAATTACAATTCTCATAATGCTCTGGTGGGCTGTCTTACTGAGACAACATGTAGTCCAGGAAGTAAGTGAGCCCAGTGTCCATCATGGACATCATGGAGTCCATGGACACTTTGAAATACTAAAATAATATATATATATATATATATATATACACTAGGTTGGTGGAGGGTGTGTAGAGCCCAGGATCACATTAGATAATTGACACAGGGGTGAAAAATGGGTTACAAAATCGTGGGATAAAAAAAGTATAAAAAAAAAATACTAAAATATTAGTATTACACATATTACCCAGATAAAAACCCCCAGTGAAAGTGTTTCTTGTCTCCCAAACATAATTAAAATAAGATATGGTTGCAAAAGGGGTGAAGTGGCCCTTTAACCCATTCTGAACGGGAACCCATTTTGGTGTTAGCATCATGTTATGCTTTAGCTATTGAAAAATAGCAGATCTACAAGCTCATAGCGCGCCACCGAGTGGCGCGCTACGAGCTTGTAGATCTGCTATTTTTGAAAAATCAAAGAACGACTGACATTTTTAGAATCTGATCTCAGGTCAGAATGGGGTTAATCAGACCAGTGTGTGTCCATGTGGAAACCTCGTATGAATCTGATCTCAGGTCAGAATGGGTTAAGCACAGTAGGCCTATACTTGAATAAATGCACCTGTTAGTTATTTTCCATGTCAGTAAGATGAGAAGATTGTTTGTATTCACAGTGAGTGAATGTGAGATGAGAGAACACTAAGTGGATACGGCCTGCAGGCTCTGCTCTCACTACACAACAACACAATGGATGGATGTCTGGATGGCCAGCAGGCATGGATGGATGTCTGGATGGCCAGCAGGCACCACTTACAGATTCCTAGGTTCATATAGTCCCTTGGGTTATAATATTTTTTTATATATATATATAGTTTTTATCCCACGATTTTGTAACCCATTTTTCACCCCTGGGTCAATCATCTAATGTGATCCTGGGCTCTACACACCCTCCACCAACCTAGTCCCCATATATGGGGGACAAGGGGAGAGCAACGGACTTGAACTCATGCTTCCTTCATGCCTGAGTGTCCAAGTTGCTCCTTTACACCTGACAGGGGGGAGTTTCCCTGGTTGGACGTAGCGCGTGGAAGGAACACGTTATTCCAACCAGTTCCTTTCCCCTCCATCAGGCGCCCCGGCTGGCCGGGGGGAGGCAGTTTAGAGACCAGGATTACTGCATGTTTTTTGTGAGGGTAGCTACCCTAGGGGACACGGGGAGAACATGCAAACTCCACACAGAAAGGCCCTTAATTCACCAACCCCGCCTCGGGTATGGGCGGAGGAGGAAACACGACCGCCAGCAACCACAGCGCCCCGAGCGGGAATCGAACCCAGGACCTTCTAGCTGTGAGGCGACAGCACTACCCACTGTGGCACCGTACGTGCCCCCTCGTACCATTTTCAAATAGCCTACTGTAAATCAAACGAGTCAAAGCATATCGTTGCAGAAACCATGTATCTCCTCCAATTCACTACTTCACTCCTGCATGAGTGTCGAGCCAAAGGTATAATGAAAATAACCCATCCACAATTCTCCACAATGGGTCGCACTGTGTGCATAAATAATGCATGTGCAGATTTCATCAGGGCATCACTGAGGAAGGACACGTCCCCAGGTGCATCCAAGCCATGTATTTTCATTCTGAGGTATTCTAGTTATAGTGACTCATAGGAATATGAGTCAATGTGACACAAAATGTAATATATATATATATATATACACACACACACACACACACACACACACACACACACACACAAGATATTGTGTGCCATTAATTTATTTCCGTTTTAAAAGCTATATAAGCCTATAGATGGATGGATGCCATTAATGTATTACATCACCCGTGGGTTTATCCAATATAAATGTATGTTTTATTGACTCAAATCCACCCTAAACTGTGACAACTGCGGCAAAATCTGCCACCCGCTGGTCTCTGATTGATGTATGTATGTATGTATGTATGTATGTATGTATGTATGTGGTTAAAATGGGTAGGGTTTAAAAAAAGGCAAGAGTTTGCTCTGGTGCACTGGCCTAAAAGTGGGTCCTTAAAAACTGCTAAAACTTCTGAAATGTATGCATGTAGATATGTATGTATGTATGTATGTATGTGTGTAGTATTTAAAAGGGGGGCTTTTTTGTAAAAAGCCCAGCCCACCATACCTTAATTTATTTAAATGTATGTATGTTGGGGTAAGAATCGTGGTCCCTAATTGGCTGTTGATGGCGATGTAACTGAGGTACGGTTGTATGGTCAACAACTGGTCAATAACGGATTTAGAACAACAGTTGTATTAGACATTAGTTAGTAGCAGTGCAGTACAGTAGTTAGTAGTAGTACTAGTTAGTAGCAGTACTTGTGCGCTCTGCTTGCGCACAAGTAGGCCATGCATGGCCTACTTGTGTGCATATTTTTGCACGTTGTTCAGTGAAGACGACATTTTACAGGTTAGTCAATGTGTTGATATATAAAAATGTACAAAAACACTGAGCTTCTCAATTATTTGATTAAAAAAACAGTACCGATCTGAAAATAATATTGCAGATCTACTCATGTCTTACAACGTGACACGTTGTGACTTGTATAGGAACCATCTGTAATGACAAGACTATGATTTAATAACACTTCAACATTCAAATGATCAAAAACATATAATATAGTTCTATTTATTGAGTATGTCTTTTTAGAACACTGCTTACAGCCTTACACCAAAGCATTGGCAACAAACTGAGAAAAAGGCCAGCACGCAATAAATATCCTTTTTACATTATTTTATTTACCTGTTTATGCACAGAGCAACAGAACCATTTAATCCTAACAGATCTTCCTCAGCGGCAAGAGTACGGTGATATATAAATAGTGTATGATGCATTATAGTCGTATTTAATGTATTAATGCTAAGCACCAACGTAATTGACCAAACATCTGAAACAATCACAATATGCAGCTTAACAGATGCTTCTCATTAAGACCCTTTGTAACTCACTCTTGATCATGACTGATCATATCCCCTGTACTCATGTGCTTTTTTAGAGCAGCCCTTTTACCAAAGCCTTTGCCACAAACTGTACAAAGAAAGGGCTTTACCCCAGTATGAGTCCTCATATGCTCTTTGAGTTCACCACTATAAACAAAGCATTTGCCACAAGTTGTGCAAGTACATGGTTTTTCCCCTGTATGTAAGCTCATGTGTTTTCGTAGAGCAGCCCTTACACCAAAGCCTTTGCCACAAACTAAACAAATGCATGTTTTTTTGTATGAGTTGTCATGTGTATATTTAGTGTGTTCTTTCGTCTACAGCCTTTGCCACAAACTGTACAAGTAAAGGGCCTTTCCCCTGTATGGGTCCTCATGTGTTCATTTAGATCACCACTGTGAACACAGCCTTTTCCACAAACTATACAAGTATAAGGCTTATCCCCTGTATGAGTACTCATGTGTCTTTTTAGAACAGCCCTTGCACCAAAACCTTTGCTACAAACTGTGCAAAGAAAGGGCTTTTCCCCTGTATGAGTCCTCATGTGTTCTTCTAGATGATATTTTTGACTACAGCCTTTGCCACACACTGTACAAGTAAAGGGTTTTTCCCCTGTATGAGTCCTCATGTGCTGATTTAGCTCGCCACTGTGTACACAGCCTTTGCCACAAATGGTGCAAGTATGCGGCTTTTCCCCTGTATGGGTACTCATGTGTCTTTTTAGACCGGCCCTTGTACCAAAATCTTTGCCACAAACTGTACACGTAAAGGGCGTTTCCCCTGTATGCGTCCTCATGTGCTCTTTTAGATAACTCATGTGACTCCAGCCTTTACCACAGACTGTACATTTAAAGGGTTTATCCCCCGTATGAATCATTGTGTGTCTCTTCAAATGTCCCTTTAGAGTAAACGATTTGCCACAAATTGTACAAAGAAAGGGCTTTTCCCCAGTATGAGTCTTAATGTGGGCTTCTAGATTACTCTTTTGACTAAATTCTTTGCCACAAACTGCACATGTTAAGGGTCTTTGCTTCCTCATCTGTGTGCTCTCGGATACATTCCTTTTGTTTAATGTCTGACCTTCCCTGGTCTCCTCACAATCGTCACTGTCTTCAGCATCAGATTCAGAACAGAGTGAAGAGTGGAGCTGGTCATCAGTAATTGGTTCTGATTTTACCCAGTACTCTACATAAGCTTGTGTTCTCGTGTGTTCAGTTGAGGTGCTGGCTACAGGCTCCGTCTCTAGATTTTCACAATCTTCATTTTCTACTGCTAGTGATGTCAAAGTTGACCCATCCGCCGCCTCTGGTCTTAGAAGCTGCTCCTCCCGTTTTGTCTCCAGATGCGTCCTCGTGTGTATTTTTAGATCACTCTTTCGACTACAGCCTTTGCCACAAACTGTACACGTAAAGGGAGTTTCCCCTGTATGAGTCCTCATGTGCTCTTTTAGATAACTCATGTGACTCCAGCCTTTACCACAGACTGTACATTTAAAGGGTTTATCTCCCGTATGAATCATTGTGTGTCTCTTCAAATGTCCCTTTAGAGTAAACGATTTGCCACAAATTGTACAAAGAAAGGGCTTTTCCCCAGTATGAGTCTTAATGTGGGCTTCTAGATTACTCTTTTGACTAAATTCTTTGCCACAAACTGTACATGTAAAGGGTCTTCCCTTTCTTCTCTTTGTGTTCACAAATACATTCAGTTTGTGTAATGTCTGACCTTCCCTGGTCTCCTCAAAATCCTTTGGTCCTTGAAGTAGATCCTCCTGTTCCTCTTTAATGTGTGGTTGATCCTCCTGGACCAGACTGGAGCTTCTCTCCTCTTCAGGGGAAACATCTTTAGACACGGGGAGGTTCAGAAAGTCTAGGTAAATGAATGCTAAATGTCTGAACTGTTTCCTTATTTTAAAGCTACATAAATGTAATAGCTTACCCCCCCCCCCCCACTGCAGAAGGTGAAACAGCGACATCTACTGGGCCATTAATAGGAACTGCATGCTGAAAGAATCCGGAAGCAATCTTCAATTCCGGGTTTTCCCACTGGTTTTAACTCTCAATGCCACATAGTAATTGGGAGATGGAGTGTATTCCTTGATTTCTTCAATAAAAACAGAACTCTCCATATAGGCCACAACATTAGCTAAAACTCCAACAACTTTAGGACAATGGGTACACATCTCTGAAGTCATGTGATCGTGATATACCATTCCAATTGTCTACTTCCCAAACATGCAGGGCCTGGGTAGACAACCAATCCTGTCGGAAAACTGTTCTCTGATGAGCATTTGGTCTAGTTTTACAGTCTAGCAGAGGACGGGGGATTAGTGTGTGTGTACTATTTTGTGTGGAAACAGGAGACATAAATCAGCATGGCCTGGCACGGGGTAGCAGTCTTTACATTATCCAAAATACATAGCCCAACTTACAGTAAGGTGCCCACCTACACCCCTGGTGATAGACCTACAACACAACACAATAATACAATTGATAAAAAGAGAGCTTAAAACTCACTGAGATCCAGGTGGTCTTCAGGTTCAAGTTTAAGGCGGGGTTCCTGTTCATTAGAAACCGTCCTGGCTGGAGAACTCATCTTCACCTACAGGCTGGACTCCACACTCTCCACACATCGAGATTCTAGACTGAAAGAGTAGAATATGGGTGCAGATTCACAAAGCTGGTCGTAAATAATGTGTAAATAAAGTGACTAAAGTAGGGTGAATTTTCTCCAAGCAAAAACCATCCTGCAATTCACAAAGGGGTGACAGTGTAACTCCCTGAAATATGGGCATCAGAGCTGTATGTCACTAATGGCTGCCAGCTGTCGTAAAATCTCAAGTGCGCTCCAGGAAAGTTAATTTGCATTGTCTCATGTCCCATTGAACACCATGAAAGGCAACCGAGAACACTAACGTGATGATGTTCATGGTCTGACATTTACTAACATGAACGTCGGAATACTTGGGGAATGGATCGACACAATTTCAGCCACACAGTATCCTTCCTCATCAGATGGTATAGGTATGTGTTCATGTGGTCAATACATAATATACAAAAATCACACTCGTGTGAAGTGAGGGGCGCTCTTATAACAATACATCTCATTGCGGCCAATGTGTGTCCTGACCTTCGTCTTCAATGTTTGCGTTTACGGAATATTTGTGTTTTACACAAAAACTCAAAGCTGGACATAGGAGGGGCTAGCGCCCCTCAAACATTAACTGCACGATATTGGAGTTAGCATGATGAAAGCCAATAGCCCACTTCTCCCTATTTGGAGACAAGGAAGAAAACATTTCGCGTCTACGGTCGGCCTTACTAAAAGGTAACCCCTCCGTCTTCTCTCAATCTCTTAAATTATTGCAAACAATAGCAGTTATACCATCAGACCGTCACCCGGGGTTACACCAGAAGTGTAATTGACGGTTGAATGATTGCACGACTACCACAGACTGCAAGGCATTGGATATCCTCACTGTAAGACCCAGGGCCATGCGCGGCATCACTCATTTGGAACATTTGATTTTACATTTTGGAAACTATAGCAACGTTTATAACGTTTATGAAAAAGCCATTAAACACAAACCACACACACACACACACACACACACACACACACACACACACACACACACACACACACACACACACACACACACATATATTTTAACTCATTGCCTATTGGCAGGGCCAAATTAGCCATTGGGGCCGTGGCCCAGGGGTCCTTGGCTCTCAGGGGCCCTTTGAGGAAACTGTACCGCACTGTTTGAGGTTTGAGGCCCTGAAATTTGGCCATTGATTTTGTCAAATTTAGGTCAAAAAGATGATAAAAACACGAACATTTTGCGCACACGCGCGCTATGGGGGCCCCAAAACATTACCGGCCCAGGGGCCCCCGTGGGAGTTAATCCGCCTATTGGCGTTCCCTGTCGTTGTATCACTAATTATGTCTGATCAGGTCTCAACATTGTTATATAGTTTTTAATGTATAGTGTTTCTTAAAGGGATATTATTTCACTTTCAAAAAAACTTTTGGTCATGTCATCGTCTACTCAGGCTTAAATGTGAACACCCTGGACCGTTTTTAAGTTGCTTGATTCAGTATTTAGATATTTATTTTATCTGTCCCGCCCCCTTCCTATACAAACCCATTGTAACTTCAAACTCCATTTTAACCATGATAGATTCATCAATGATCAAAAACACCCATTATTTTTTTCATAGTGTCCTCCTAACACGTGAGGGGGCATATTTACTGTATTCATTTATTTCTAATAATTGTTTGGGAAAAGGAGCAGGAGGAGGCCAGAGGTCACTTTTTTTGTTAATGAAATGAAAACAGTAAATGAAAAAACACGGCCCCTCACGTATTAGGAGGGCAGTATCAGTCACCATAAAATAGGACAGGTGTTGAATCTATCATGGTTAAAATGGAGACTTAATTGTTTGATTTGTATAGGGCAGCGAAAATGAATATCAAATCTAAATACTGAATCAAGCAACTTAAAAACTGTCTGTGGTGTTCATATTATACTGTACATAAGCCTGAGTAGACAATAAAATGACCAAACGTAGTGAAATATCCCTTTAAGTTATAAATCAATGGCAGTGTAATAAGGCAGCAACGTATTTGCGTAGCACGTGATTCGATCTACAAACCCACAGCAGCTCGCGCATCTGTGATACATTGACCTTGTACATTACCTTGGGACTAGGGATGTACCGAGCCAGCTGTTAATTTGAGATACCCCTCCTTTTAATACTGTGTGATACCGATAAGAGATAGAAAGAGAGGCGCAGAGAGAGAGAGAGAGAGAGAGAGAGAGAGAGAGAGAGAGAGAGAGAGAGAGAGAGAGAGAGATGCAGAGAGAGTAAGTGAGAGAGAGAGAGAGAGAGAGAGAGAGAGAGAGAGAGAGAGAGATGCAGAGAGAGTGAGGGGATGGGATTGTTTTGTCGGCACTAAAACGGAGTATGAATCGTTCGAGCCTCAAAGTCTCCATTGTTGTCATTGGTTGGATTAAAAGGTGTCACATAAATGCACCATTTCCTATGTCAGGAAGGGTAGTGTCACTTTAGTTTAGAGTGTCGAAAAGACCATCCAGAGGGACTGGACTGTGAGCTTGTAGATCTATCGTAGCATATTGAAGCTAACTAGCTTCCGCAATATAGCAGCCATGCAATTGAAAACTCCATCCATGGCACAGAGTAGCAGCAGTAGGTAGGCTAGCTACTGCACAAAAGTACACAACCTTTAGGTTTAACATTAAAGCCAAACAATTGATGGATTAAATGGAAGTAAACAATTAAGTTGAATTGTGAGTTGTGACTCACCGCCGAGTATAGCTGGTTTATGGCTGTCTTCACACCGCCTATGGACGCGAGCGTTGGCAGTGTTTCTTTTCTTCTTTTTTTTTTTTTGCAAATCTAAGCTAGCAAATATAAGACTGCCGGTGGACCATCTCTTCAAAATAAGAGTATGATCTAAACTGAATCCATTGGAAAAACAGCACTTTGAAGATGATGAAGCGAAGTAGGGGTGCTGAGGGTGCTGTAGCACCCCCAGTGGTTTGGAGGGGAATTGTTTGGAATTGTTTGTATTTTTGTATTTTTTTTTTTTTTGAATGGAAAAAATATATACCATAACCATTTTAACTAAAATAATTAAAAACAATATTTTGCACAATGTGTATGTTGTTGTTGCACGCTGGACAGACAGGTGTATTTCCTGTTTACATCCGGGCATCATTGTAGATCAAGTTGGGCAATATTCAAATGTCGGCGACTCACTACTAAAAGTAACCGTTTATTAATGTCTCAAAAACGCATTTCCGATTGGTTTGTAAAACCGGCTCCAATTCCAAAGCCTCCAAAGAGTCTTAGAAGAGAAGGAGAAGCTCAAGCTACTAGTAATGGTGCTGGCGCTGTTGATGATCTTCCCCGACCCGGTGAGCCGGTTTAACGTGAGAGCAGATCAACTTGAAATCGCCTCGCCTCGCGACGGAGGCGCGCCGTGTCTGGTGGCCTTGAGCTACGTGGCATTTTGGCAAAGAAAAACACAAACGGTCTTTTCAACCAGCTTGGTTTAAAACATGGCAATGGATACATTATGTGGCGGAGAGTGATCGTGTCCTATGCTTTGCATGCGTGAAAGCAGTGGAAAATAAGCTGATAAAAGACGACAGTGTGAGGGGAGGAAATACATTTGTTAATGGGGGATTTGTAAACTGGCGTAAAGCACAAGTAAAGTTCAACGAACATGAGAAATCAGGGTTGCATTGTCACGCCGTGGAGAAGCATGTTGCACTTAAGCAAGTGCCCATCAGTGCTATCTTGTCTGATGCCTGCGCAAAACAACAACAAACAGCAAGAAACGTTCTGGAGCTACTTTTCAGAACAATTCGAATCCTGGGCAGGAAGGGAGTCGCCTTCAGAGGTGATACTATGCGTGATGGAATACTATACGAGATCACTTGTAGCTGCTCACGTCACCTCACGGTATGTAAAAAAAAAAGTTTAATGTTACTTATAAGCATAATATTATAAGAAATTGCCATGCTGCTGCCGAGCAGTTGTGAAACTTGTGATTGATTGATTGAAATTATTTCAGTTTGCAGAATTACATTACATTTCAAGCACAAACTCAATACAAAGACTGTTAACTGTGAGTGTTGTTGTGTTCATGTGTTGTCACTTGTCAGTGAGTGCAGAGTGCGAAAAATAAATTGGGACCCAAAGTGAGAAGTTGTAACTTGTAATACTTTCATTATCATGTCTTTCATCCTCCTAAAGTTGCCTTAGGCTACAGAGTTGTTCTATATACATTTGTCACTGTATGTCTGGTCATGATCAAATCTATATGTATAGTCTTATAAATTAAGGGATGATATTGTCATTGTTATGCGGCGCGCCGGCGCCGTTGGGAGAAAAAAAAGGTCATTCTTTGCACGTGCACGCACATTTTAACATGTGCACGCGCATTTATTTCTCCCATGGACGCGCTTTGCGCGTGCATGGGAACGCAGCGCCCCCTAGTGTAAAGTACTTCCCACGGCTATGATAGGATCCAACAGGAAGCACGGCACATCTCCAGAAATTCTGCTCGTGCTGGTCAAAAATGTTACTTAGGCTACAATGAAAAGGAAGGGATGTCCGCACACTGTTTCACTGCTCCCAGGAATTTTTATTTATTTATTGTCTTGAACAACGTTTCAACCCTTGTGGTTGTGGGTCTTTGTCAGGTATGAGTCCGTCATTCATGACACTGACTTAATATCACCTTTAAAACTCTTACGGTCCTCATTCACAGTCAGTGCTTTAAACATACACAGCCACACAGTTTTACAACCGTGCGTGTTTGTTTTTCAGTTGTTATGAGTTATTTTTGGTTTATTTTGCAACACAAGCTTATTGTTTCAGTTACAGTTAAAGGAGAACACCACACCAAAACACACTGGCCATGCATCTACCTTCATCCCTGTGCCATCATCCATAGTGCCCTTGATTTTTCTCATAGATGCCCCCTCCTCTACATCTCCCTCTGACTCCCCCCTCCCCTCCCACAGCTTGCATTTGCGCATGTTGTCCTCCTTCTAATGTGGGTATTTAGATAGCTCCAAACTTTATTTTTTTTTCACGTATCGTATTATTATAGTATACTGAGACTCACGCATGCGCAGTTTTCACTCTAGGCCAGCCGTTACATGTAATCTCAGACGTAGTCGATTCCAGACGAGATTCTCGCGAGACGCGCGAGACTTCAAGCTCCTGTCAACTCAACTCTGTGCTCTGCTCTTCCACGCCGCCGCCTACCACTTGTGTTTACATTGTTTAATTACATTCGCACGCGTGTCAAGCATTCCTACTAGTTGTCTAGTTTCATTTATTTGAGCAACAACATGCCTCGTTGTATATATCCAGGCTGTTCAACCGCAAAGACTAGGTCAACTCTAAAGAGAAAAAGTTTTCATGCGATAAGTTTTCATGCGATACCTACTTTGAGGAGACGTTGGCTTCTAGCACTACAGATGGATCTCAATAGCTCAGATGAGCAGACTCAAGGACGCATTATTTGCAGCGATCACTTCAAGGCAGATGATTTTCGTCCAAAACAACAAGAAGAAGAAACTATCTGCCTCGCTACATAAAAAGAAGGGTCACGGTCTGACCCAGGACCTTGTAGCTGTGAGGCAACAGCACTACTGAATGCCGATAAATACTATTGACTTCACACTGCACATTGAACACTTTGAATAAAAAATGTAAATGCCAAACTAGTGGGAATTACTACTGCTAAAATGGTGCTGCGTCAATTTATAACTACCTACTCCAGACTTATGTTACTTATCTACATACAAATTATATATATATTTTTTTTTCATTCATTTTCCTGTATTGAATCTGTGTAACACTATATTGTTGTTACTTCCAATAAGAATTGAGCATATTGGCTGAAGCGTGTCATTCTGTGACTCATTTAAAAAATGCACCCCAAAATAGTATGTATGATTGACATTATTTTAAAGGTTTGTCAATAGTACAATATTAATATATATAGTATCAATAGAAATACAATATAATGAATTATATTTGAAATAACACTGGCATTTAGATTAGATAAATAATGAGCCAACAGCATGAATTTCTATGGCAACTGTTATAGTCACATGGAAGGAAATTATAAATAATACAAATAGGTTTTTATAACAGTGACATTTATTAATTATAATGACAACATTATAAAAGCCAGTCGTTATATTGTAATTTACTTTCAATTTGAAAATGGATTGAAATGAACAAGGGAGAGAAACATTGTAGAAATTAGGCTATTCATCTCTAGGAAAAACCAACACTGATATCTCCTGCTTCCTCTAAGAATCCACGATACAGCCCGGATGGTGAGGGGTAGATGCTTCTTATTTTGGAAACCAAACATGATGGCAAAACAATTCTGTTGCCTTTCCCAAGCGTTTCTCCACGGAGGACGAACTCCAACACAATCCTATAGGAGGCTAGTCTGCATTGCCTGTGTTCGAAGAGAAAAGTTTTAGAAAAGGATTACAATAGGATTACAATTTACAACAATGTGTATGCTTGGTAGATATAGGCCTCTATCTGAGGTATAATATTCAGGGGGAGGGGGTGAATAGCCTCCCTGCTTGCATGCATTTATTTATTTTCCAGAATGTCAACGTTCATAAATACAAGTCATGTAATGGTGAATGATTAGATTTAGATCCGTTATTCACTTATGTATAATCATTGTAGGTATTAGTAATTATAATAGTAGGCTACGTTGTTGTAGACTATACTTACTCAACGGATAGGTGCCCGTCTTCTCCTTCTGGTTTTGGTCGTTTGTCCCAGTTTATTTTCTTGGTCAGAAAAAATAATTCCAATACTCCTCTGTCGAGTAGATGGGGTAGAGGTAGATCTGCATTGTCTGTGATGCATGAGCGACGACGAGAAACACCTACTGTCTCTGTGTTTTCATCATCACTATACAGGCTTCGACCTCCACTCTTCCCATTCTCTGCTGCATTTACATTCCACTTCCAATGGCTTTAAATCGCAGTTTCCACATGAACACCAAAATAAATCCTCGGTTCTCTGCCGTACGCCTGGAAGGGGAACAGTAGAACCACCAGCTGCCTCGTTCATCCGTGCCTCCTCCATTAGACGCATATCTTCGTCGGTATACTCTGGCTCGTATAAGTAGGGCTCCTCGCCATATTCAAAATCTTCAGACATATACTCAACATCTTCTTCAACTTCGGCCATTATGAAACTAGTCTAGTTTGTTAATAATACAGAAAGATAAGGACTATAATGATGCGACGCGATCAGTCATCAGATTGCATGTAAACAAACAAGAGGGAGACTGGGAGAGATAGTGGATCACAGTTGAAAGGAGCGCTCCAGCTTGAAGTCTCGCGCGTCTCGCGAGAATCTCGTCTGGAATCGACTACGTCTGGGATTACATGTAACGGCTGGCCTAGAGTGAAAACTGCGCATGCGTGAGTCTCAGTATACTATAATAATACGATACGTGAAAAAAAAATAAAGTTTGGAGCTATCTAAATACCCACATTAGAAGGAGGACAACATGCGCAAATGCAAGCTGTGGGAGGGGAGGGGGGAGTCAGAGGGAGATGTAGAGGAGGGGGCATCTATGAGAAAAATCAAGGGCACTATGGATGATGGCACAGGGATGAAGGTAGATGCATGGCCAGTGTGTTTTGGTGTGGTGTTCTCCTTTAAGTACCGGTTTCTGTTATGACGTCCTGCAATCAAAATAAAACCCTTTAAATGCACTCAACGAGATCTGATTTACTGTCAACACCACCACGCGTTGGAAAGAGCTTCATTCATACCATATCCCTCACTGGCATCTTTTTGTTAAGGTTGCTTTTACAAAAAACAATAATTACATCAGCAGATTTTAGTATGAGACAAACCAAGAGTAGCCGCTATAGAATAAAGTGCCCCTCGTGATAGAGTTCACGTAAATTGCACATTCTCGCTATTTTACGGCGATTCTTTGTTGTTATTATTTACTATAGTCCTAGGAAATTACATCTGGCCACACAAGATAACGGGATCTACTGTATGTGAAGGGGAGTAGCCTACTACAGCTGGGGGATACCATACTGTGTGTTGTAGGCTCAATATGTCACCTCCTCCTTCGCATTAAATATATCCTGTGATCTTTTGTGGCCAGATGTAGTTTTATGGAGTCTAGTAGGACTATAGTAAATAAAAAATAAAAAATTGCTATAAAATGCCCCCGCCCCCCCCTGTCAAAAATAGCTAAAATCACTAAAACGAAAGAAAGCAGCAAATGAAACAAGATTTACGCTCATCTTTCACTTTGTCCGATAACAACCTAAAACATTGCGTTGCGACGATTATAAAAACATTTCATTTCTGGTTGTAGCAACCATAGATAGACCTAGAAAGATCTGACCCTTCCTCATGCAAAACCTTACAGAAAAATAACTACGTAAAGCTGAACTAGATTTCGAACACAAAGTATGTGGAAGTAGTTAAATGCTAGTTAGATGCCAAAAGATAAGTGACTGTAGGGAACTAGCGTGTGCTCGCTGGAGCAAGCCCACAAATAATCCCTAACAAAAAGCAACTAAATCATAACTGAATGAACAAAGTAATGAACCAATGTGCTGTGAAGTTATAGCCAGTGGTTTATTTTGATTGATTGAAATATTTATTAACAGTTTGCAGAATTACAGTACATTTCAAGCACAAACTCAATACAAAGACTGTTAACTGTGAGTGGACGACCCAATTAAGCATCACACTTGTTTACAACAGGGTCCACCAGGTGTTTATTAAAAAAAATCACACCCGTGTGAAGTGAGGGGCGCTAATATATTAAAGTCGAACTCATGTTGCTATGATTAGGTCATGTAAAACAAACAGACAAAACAAACATTAAACTCTCTTTATTGTTAATGGCATTTAATGTTTGTTTAACCCTGTAACACCCAGCGTTGCAATACTACAACATATTTTAATTATTTATTTGTTATTTTTTCACCTAAACGTCATCATTGATGTTCATTGCAATGCCATTGGTCCTGATATTAGCATACCGGTATAAATACCCCCGAGAGGCTGAAATTCACATTTTAACCTATGACCTTTAACCCTAATAAAAGTAAGTAAAATAACTGTAATATATGTTTTTTTGTGATCATTAGAATGTCTAGAACATGTTTTATTCATTATTGTGAAAGATATCCCCAAATGTAAATTATTAATTTATTATTATTTTAATAATCATTATAAATGTGCATAAACTTTGCACAAAGAAAATTCCTCTGATAAGTCCTAGTAGTAAAAAGTAGTAGTAAGGTTGAAATAATTATTTTTGCAAGTAAAAATTAATCTGGGTTTTACAGGGTTAACTAAAAACAAACATTAAACCTGTATATAGGCAATTTTTGCAAATAGGAATACATTTAAAAAAGAATCCCTAAAAACCACATCCAAAAATGTAATAAATGGCAGACAAAGTACTTACATTTCCATCCCTTTATTGGCACACACCTTAAAGCATGTTCGCCAACCTTAATCCGGTCGTTTTCCACAAGTCGGACTATTGACATGTCGGAAAATCATACGCACCCCGCTCCGTAGTATTAACCCATTTTGGTGTTAGGACTATGTTATGCTTTAGCTATTGAAAAATAGCAGATATACAAGCTCATAAACGACTGATATTTTTAGAATCTGATCTCAGGTCAGAATGGGTCAATCAGACCAGTATGTGTCCAGTGGAAACCTCGTATGAATCTGATCTCAGGTCAGAATGGGTTAATATAATTATGGTTTTTGAGTGGTGCAACCATAGGGTGCAGCACTCCAATGCCCAGCAATGTGTGTCCCTTGCTGGCTGGGTCTGCCTGTCCCAGCACGGCAATAGCGTTCGTTCACCACCAAGTGTCACTGTTGCGCTGCTTCCCCCCCACACACAAACACACACCAGAGAGACCTTCTACAGTACAGTACAGTACAGCAGCACTCACTTCAGACAGGTCTGTTTTTTTTTATGCATCTTGACTTTTCTTTTGCCTCGTTTCTACTGTATACCAGGGTACTTTTTCTTCTTACTTGAAATCTGTAACCGCTGTGCCACCTCTGGGCGACTGATTTCCCCCTGCGGGATAATAAAGGTATCTATCTGTGTGACATGGTGATGGTGTGTGTATGGAAAGGAACAAAGGGCACATGGAGTCTTCTTTGGATCTCTCTCAACAGTGCCATGAACATGTGCTGCATTTGTAGGCTACTGGAGGCAGGAATGTAGGACTGCCCTACCCTGCTCAGCTAGGGCATCACAACGGAAATACACTTTGACACATGCAATACAATATTAACCACAAGCCATGCAAGGCTTTTACCCCGTATGAGTTTGCATGTGTTTTTTTAGACCAGTTCTTGCACCAAAGCCTTTGCCACAAACTGTACACAGAAAGGGTTTTTCCCCTGTATGAGTCCTCATGTGTTCTTCCAGATGACTCTTTTGACTACAGCCTTTACCACAAACTGTACAAGTAATGGGCTTTTCCCCTGTATGAGTACTCATGTGCTGTTTTAGCTCGCCACTGTGAACACAGCCTTTGCCACAAATTGTGCACGTATACGGCTTGTCCCCTGTATGGGTACTCATGTGTCTTTTTAGAACAGCCCTTGCACCAAAGCTTTTACCACAAACTGTACAAGTAAAGGGCTTTTCCCCTGTGTGAGTCCTCATGTGCTCTTTTAGATAACTCATGTGACGCCAGCCTTTACCACAGACTGTACACGTAATGGGCGTCTTTCCTGTATGAGTACTCATGTGCTGTTGTAGCTCAACATTGTGAACACACTCTTTGCCACAAACAGTGCAAGTATATGGGTTTTCACCTGTATGGGTACACATGTGCCTTTTTAAAACAGCCCTTGCACTAAAGCCTCTTCCACAAACTGTACACAAAAAGGGCTTTTCCCCTGTATGAGTCCTCATGTGTTCCTCTAGGTGACTCTTTTGACTACAGCCTTTACCACAAACTGTACACGTAATGGGCTTTTCCGCTGTATGAGTACGCATGTGCCGTTTTAGTTCACCTCTGTAAACACAGCCTTTGCCACAAACTGTGCAAGTATATGGCCTTTCTCCTGTGTGATCACTCATGTGCCTTTTTAGAAGAGCCTTTGCACCGAAACCTTTGCCACAGACTGTACAATTAAAAGGTTTTTCCCCTGTATGAGTCCTCATGTGCTCGTTTAGATAACTCATGCGACTCCAGTCTTTGCCGCAGACGGTACATGTAAAGGGTTTTTCACCCGTATGAATCATCATATGTCTTTTCAAATGTCCCTTTAGATTAAATATTTTGCCACACACGATACAACTAAAGCTTTTCTTCTCCGTTTGTTTTGATTTCAGGTCCTGGGACAGGACATTCAGTTTGTTTAAATCTGACTGACTTTCCCTGGTCTCTACCCAATCATTGTCTTCCGCATCTGATTCAGAACTGTGTGAAGAGAGGAGCTGGTCACCACTAGTTGGTTGTGATGGTACCCAGCACTTTACATAAGCTTGTGTTTTCATGTGTTCAGTTGAGGTGTGGTCCTGGGACAGCTTGTTGCTCAAATCAAAGTTTTTTCCTTTCACAAATACATTCAGTTTGTTTAAATCTGACTGACTTTCCCTGGTCTCTACCCAATCATCACTGTCTTCAGCATCAGATTCAGAACAGTGTGAAGAGAGGAGCTGGTCATCACTAGTTGGTTGTGATGGTACACAGTACTCAATATAAGCTTGTGTTTTCGTGTGTTCAGTTGAGGTGCTGGCTACAGGCCCTGTTTCTCGGTTTTCACCATCTTCATTTTCTACTGCTAGTGATGTCAACATTGACCCATCAGCCTCCTCTGGTCTTTGAAGTAGCTCCTCCTGTTCATCTTTAATATGTGGTGGCTCTGATTCCTCCTCGACAGGACTGGAGCTCTTCTCCGCTTCAGGGGAACACTCTGTAGACACAGGGAGGTGCAGAAAGTCTAGGCAAAATATACAAAGAGAAGTTTGAACAGTTTCCTGATTTAAAGCTAAAAGAATGTGATACATTTCTAAATCATAACAGGGATTAAAGTGAATTTTAGAGTCATTAACTACCAGCTGCGTAATCTTTGAAATGTTTCCATTTTTAGAGCACAGTCTATGCACTTTTTATGTTTGTCTTATTCATGCCCCCCCCCGTGACATCACTCATGTGGCAGCCAAGTTTATGGACTTTCTGCATGCCCCCAAAGGTGCCCCCCACTTCACACGGTGCAATTTTTGAGCGCGCTAGACTGCTCCTATGCACAGCTTTGTGTGTCTGTATGAGCACGGAATGTGCTCAGCTGATTGGCTGAACACGGAATGTGATGTATGATGATAAGAGTGCCGCTCTCTTCACACAAGTGTGATTTTTTTATTGAAGAGTGGGCATCGCTTTAAGTTAAACTTGAGAATGCAAGTTGAGAATGCACCTGCCGACAGTAGCACAGCTCGGAATCTGTTCTTTAAGTCGAACTGTGGTGGGAGGGTGTAGCGCGAGGGGTTACCATTTTGTGTGGAAATGAGAGACATACATTAGCATGGCCTGGCACGGCCCAGCAGTCTTTACATTTAACCCTTACACCCCTGGCAATCTGGGAACACATCAGAGGATTGAAAAAAAACAGCAACGTCTGCTGGTTTGCTTATTTGAATTTGCCGCGCCGCCGCCCAATAGAATGTGGATAACAGGATGTTGGGCAATTTGGTCCCTCCTCCTCTTCCGGATATGTTTTCATTCCCTCTACACAACAATGTATGCAAGTTCTGAATGTCCCTTCCGACAAATTCAGTAGCACAGCTCGGAATCTGTTACACCCCTGGCGAGTGGTGTTCCTGAAGAAACAGTGTGGGCTCGAGTAGCTCTCTATTCGATAATGTGACCCATATGGCGTCACAGCCACCCCCTCCCTCTGTTTTCTTAACGGTTGACCAACATGACGTCACAGCCAAGAGGGCAAACGGCCACGGGAATAATTACGATAGCAATAGTGGACTCGCTACTCAGGCCCACAATAAACAGAGAGAGAGAGCTTGCTTGACACTCACCGAGTGTCTTCAGATTGTCTTCAGATTCGACTTCAGAGTCTTCAGGTTCGAGTTTAATGTGGTCTTCAGGTTCCTGTTCAAAAGAAACCGTCCTGGGTGGAGAACTCATCTTCACCTGCAGACTCCACAGCTTGGTCTAGATTCTCTAGAATGAAGGAGTAGAATAAGGACATTAATAAAGGACTTTGATTTGATATGAATATGGACTTTAATAAGAACAATAACATTAAAATAAAAGACAACTCTATCACTATGACAAGAGCAATATTACACAAGTTCTGCCATATCTGGTCTCAATATTTTTTGATAATTTTTAACGTATGTGTAAGTAAATCAATTGCAATGTAAGCTACTTATTTTTGCCATGTTTGCCTAGAGGGAGAACTCCCATGTTATACTCTGCCAAAGAAAGGTTGCCGTGTTACAAGTTCACTATATCAAAATTGAACTTTGACAATATAGTGAATATATTGGCGATTGGATGCGTCAAATCGTCAGTTGTTGTTTATTGGCCGTTTTTTGTAATATTATTTTACAAATGTAATGGACTGTCGAGAATTCAACTCTTCAAATGGAGCCAAATTAAATACAAGGCGTGTGTGAAATGTTAATCAATGTGGGCCATTCTAATGACTATTACACTAGCCCGCTTTTGCAAAACTAATTTCTAGTCTAGGCTACAAAACAGTTCCCGGTAGCCTATACTGGTCTGGGATGGAGGAGAGGATAGAGGGAATAGCTTTTGCTTTCCCGCTAGTACTACTGTACGTGAGAGCAAAGACTTATATTTACTTATATTCTCAAAGACGAGCCGTAAAATTAAATGTCTACAGCTGTAGTTTGTGCAAATCCCAGCTGTGCATTGCAAGCGTGACACCGCAGTCACCCCGTGTCCCACGGTGTCATAACCCATTCTGACCGGGAACCCATTTTGGGTGTTAGCATCATGTTATGCTTTAGCTATTGAAAAATAGCAGATCTACAACATACGAGCTTGTAGGTCTGCTATTTTTGAAAAATCAACTGACATTTTTAGAATCTGATCTCAGGTCAGAATGGGTTAATCAGACCAGTGTGTGTCCAGTGGAAACCTCGTATGAATCTGATCTCAGGTCAGAATGGGTTAATCAGACCAGTGTGTGTCCAGTGGAAACCTCGTATGAATCTGATCTCAGGTCAGAATGGGTTAAGATCCTGCACGCCGCAGACCAAACACGTTGTGAGTTTGTACTGTAGATCTGCTATTTTTGACATGCGACCCTATTTTTGAGGGGAGCTAGCCCCTCCTACATACAGGTTTAATGTGTGTTTTTAGTTCAAAGTTTGTGTTAAAAAAAACGCCATTGACAATGAAGGGAAAATGTACGTCATTACAAACATTAAATGCCATTAACAATAAAGATAATTTAATGTTTGTTTTGACACCGTTTGTTTTACATCACCTTTTACATCAACCTAATCAACATGAGTTGGACTTTAATTAATATATTAGCGCCCTCGGCCTCACTTCACACGGGTGTGATTTTTTTGACATGCGACCTGCTGTACGGTGAGGTATAAATCGAGCTCGAGACAGTACAGGAAAGCGATAGTCACAATTTATTTTCTAGCGTGAATCTGCAATTTTGGGCAAAAGGGGCATGCCAGTCCACAAAAGGTGGTAAATACCACTTTGAAAGGAGTGGCATGCCAAAGACCACTTTTGGAGCTTGCCCTCCCTCATTTTGGGACTGACACAGTGGCCAAAAGGAGTATTTTAGCATATTACAGTGAGAAATTCTCGTCATTTCTGGATTATGGTCAGCTTTATTAATCTATATATTGTTGTAAATCAAACATAGGGTTTGTATTTGTATTTTTGTATTTAGCACAGTATAAAAAAAACAACACAGTGAACATATAAATATGAGAAGGGTAAGGTGCTAGGCTGAGGCAAAACACATATTGCCCCCAAGGAGGGATGAATAGCACTTTACACACATGCACTTTGAATGCATCAGCACTTTTTTCCTGCCAATGTTGTCTGCTCCTTTTATCTTCTTAATGTTTTTTTTAATAAGGCCTTGCCTCTTTTAATGTGTCTATTGTTTTTAAATGTGAAGCACCATGAGCCATGGAGAACGGTATTTTGCTCCCCTGTATGCCCAGTGTATATTTGTGGAAGTAACAGTAAATCTGATTAAATAAATAAATAAAAATAAATAAAAAAACATCTTGCAATGGGTCTGGTCCACAAGATTCTATACACTTTTTTTTGATTGATTGAAATATTTATTAACAGTTTGTAGAATTACAGTACATTTCAAGCACAAACTCAATACAGAGACTGTTAACTGTGAGTGGACGACCCAATTAAGCATTGCACTTGTTTACAACAGGGTCCACATTGTTCAATTCATCAAAACATATTACACCACCAAGATACCTGTGTACCTGGCTAAATATACTTCCTTAATGTTAATGAATTCCACACCCACAACACCAGAGGGAGTTCAACAAACCCAGTGCCCCAAATGGTAAACCCTGTGCAACCCAGATTCGGCACAAACAATTGGGACTAAATTAATTTCGCTCCTATATGCCACAAAAATGTGGAACGCACTACCAACTGTCATAAGAGTAAGACATGTGAATCCCTTGACTCCTTCAAAATCGCTATCAAAGGGCACCTAAAATCTGAATCTCCCACGGTCCCACCCATGATGTTTTTGGCTACATTATAGTGTATTTGTACGTCTCTAAATGTTATGATGAATTGAAAACGGTGGACCCTCTTCTTGTGTAATGCTTTATGTCGTCCACTCACAGTTATAACAGTTTTTGTATTGAGTTGTGCTTGAAATGTAGGCTATACTGACTACTGTAATTCTGCAAACTGTAAATAAATACTTAAATCAATCAATCAATCAGACAGACATAAGGTTGAAAGGGTTCCCTATTCGATCCCGGCCTCCTTGAAGTCACAATTGATGTGTCGTCATTGGTTCCAGGCTGCAATTGCATAAATGCACCATTGCCTGTGTACAGGAATGGTAACGACACTTTAAAGATGAATTGACCATCCAAAGGGACTGTGAGCTTGTAGATCTGACCGCTATAGTTAAGTTACCGTATATATCGTTAGCATTAAAGCTAACTAGCTTCCGCAACTAGCAGCCAATGGAAAACGCCATCCATTGATTGTAACATGGCTAGCATTTGCACCGAAAACAACATAGCAGCAGTAAACCTTTGGGTTCAACATTAAAGCCAAACAATCGATGGTTTAAATGGCAGTAAACTATAGTTGTGAACTTGTGAGTCTGACTCACCGCTGAATGTTACTGTAGTGATCGTTTAGCTTCTGGGTCATGCTGTAGTGCTCAACAAAGGATCCAGAGTTCCAGACAGCGCCTTAATGCATTTCGCCCCCTGGTGGAGGATATGTCTAACTGCCTCTGAATATGTTTGCTTTGACAGACAGAATCATGCATACTACACTTGGTTTTACAGGGTTATTGTAATCTATTAATACATAAGCATAGGCTACATGTAAATTATTATAGTTACAATATATATAACTAGTAAATATATGATTATTCCTATCACAATTAAATTAACCACATGGACCCAAGCCTCCCTATTCTATAACTTTTATGATGATTTCCTGTTTTTGGTTATTTGTACGTCTCTACATGTTCTGATGAATTTAACATGGTGGACCCTATTGTTAACAAGTGTACAGTTAGTATTGAAGTTTTGTATTGAATTGTGCTTGAAATTCTAATTCTACAAAATGTTAACATTTTTGCAACAATAGAATATAACTACTAGATCACAGCGTGATGTATCTTTTTTGTTTTGTCTTATTTTGTCTACTTTAGACCTAGAATTCTCAGGCTAGGAAAGCATTTTCTTAAAACATGTTACATTTAATTTATGGTTGAATCATTAAGTATCGACTTGTGCTTTCGTTCCTACCCCTTCTACATACTGTGAAGGAAAAAAATTCAATCAAACAAACAAACAAACAAACAATCCATCAATCAATGAGATCACGAGCAATACATGTTGGTGACATTTCAAGTGTTATAAATCTGTTATCCATAACTCTACAGTATTCTGGCTTGCCTTGTACTACCACCTACTGGTGTCTTAAGTACATTGCAAGTCAAATTGCAGTATAGATAGATAGAAAGGAACACTTTCCAGATAGAGTCAGGCGGCAGAGAGTTATGTGTGGAACAAACAGCATGTGAAAAACGTCTCATAAACGAGGTACAGTTTACACTCAATATATTGTCATTTAAGTAAACAATTCTTTGACAAGCTTAACTGTGATGTTACTGTGCTTACAGCGAGTCTCTCACTGCACTGGACCAGGGCTAATGTTACTAGTGCTGCTACTCCCTTTAGCACCCTTAGCTCACGGATGCTAACGTTAAAATGTCGATTGTAGACTGCTATAGTTTCTGTTAGCGTGAATCTCCACTCGTTTGCGTCCGTTGCACCGTTCACAGTTCAGACATTCACATTCAAATCTGGTGGGTTTTGTGTTATTAACCTGCCTGGAGTTCTTATCCCTGGCTAATATGACAAATATGACTTAAAACACTAAAGCCTACTTGCCCTCTATAACAAAATAAAAAAGTTGATGATGGTCCAGCCCTATATGGAATATATGGAATGCACATGCTAATAAAAAGTATTTAAAATATTGCTTTGATGCTCATCTTTAGGAAGTATTAAGTTGTTTTTATTAGCATACGGCAGTCCATACATAACATTCCATAGGGATAGACATATGAACATCATCAACTTGCGACAGGAGCAGTTCATATTGACTGAAAGTGTCTTTATTTACGAAAGAAATAATATTTAAGGTGTTTTTTATTTTTTAGATTTTAGTTATATAGGGCAAGTATAATGTTTTAAGGCATAATTAATTGTTTCATTAGCCAGGGATCTTTTGCCCAAAACGTCCACAGACCTCCTGGGAATTACCGCATGTAGTGCCCAGGACGTCTGGTCTAAAAGTGAAAAAAAATGAAAGGGCACATAATGTGTATGTAGGTTACTGAATGATTTATTTTCTCTTTTTCATTCCACTACTGTTGATTTTCTACAGACCACCACAGCTACTGATCTACAGTATCAAGAGAGATGGCCGCCAAAAAATATGCAGCAATGTCAGAGTACCGGCAGGAGATGGACGAACGACGTGGACTGTTTTATGCGATGTTTCAACCCGTCATACACTTGAACAGGATAGGTATGTAGCGTTTACATTACTGGTGGTTTTAAGCCTATAGTAAAGTTAGCTAGCTGCAGGTGTGTGTACTTGAGTTCTCAAATGGGCTGGAAATTTTAAGCCTGGCCCGCATGTTTCCGCATGTCGGTCCGTTGGTGTGTCTGATCTGCATGTGCATCCCTCACGATACAGAGGCCACGATATTGGAGAATGTTTTGAAGGATAAATGCAAAAGATGAATTGCGTATATCGTAAGTGTCAGGCAGAAACTGATTCTGATGTTTGTTTAAAAGCCGCCTCACACACAGCATTTCCTGCCATATCAATATGGTACGATAGGATTATCAGCAAGGAATACAACACGATTATTGCCATATCAATTAATTGAACCCACACCTACTCCGCACACATATAAAACATCCATGACAATAAAAACAACTCGCCAGCCACTAACGGACGAGCAAAACATGTTAGTGGTGTCAACAATAATCGATTCAGCAATGCAATGCGATTCGGCCGTGTGCGATTCTGCATCGGTGCAGCAACGGACAATCGATTATAGCAAAGTCACCTTTTTTGACCCTTGGGAGCATCCGTAGGTCTCTGTTTGTGCATCTAAACCAATCACAGCAACCGGGGTGGGGGGGTGTCCAGGACAGTCTCGTTTGGGATTCGCTTATACAACCATCTGTTTAGTGTAAACACAGAAGTCACACTGCTACATGACACCGGGTGAATAGGGAACTAGGGTCCAGTGCATGTCACTTCATTATTATTAGTCTTCTTCCATGTCAAGTCAAAGTCCATATTATCTTTATTCTTATTATCCTTATTCTACTGCTTCATTCCAGACAAAATTGTGGACCTTAAACAGGAACTTGTAGAACACCTTAAACAGGAGCTTGAAGACCTTAAACAGGAAGCTGAAGACCTCCTTAAACAGGAACCTGAAGACTACCTTAAGCAGGAAGATGAAGACAACCTTAAACAGGAACCTGAAGACCACTTTAAACAGGAGGCTGAAGACAACCTTAAACAGGAACCTGAAGACAACCTTAAACGGGAACCTGGAGACCTTAAACGGGAACCTGGAGACTACCTTAAACGGGAACCTGGAGACCTCCTTAAACTAGAAGCTGAAGACTACCTTAAACAGGAATCTGAAGACCTCCTTAAACTAGAACCTGAAGACCACCTTAAACAGGAACCTGAAGACCACCTTCAGCAGGAACCTGAAGACCATGAAACTGAAGACAACCTGGACACCAGTAAGTTGACTGCAAATCAAAGCTGAGTGCACCTCAATCCATGCCTGACATATAACGCATGTTATAGATATTTGTTTTCTTGTCTGCAAGTTTGCAACCATGCATTTATTAGCTTCCCTCCAACATGGCATAAATAGTGGATCTACCGTTCACAACACGTTGCCACATGACGTTTTGTGAGCTTGTAGGTCGACTTATTGGAAAGTGGTAACTTATTTTTGCCGAACCCTTTTTCTTTCTGAAATTAGGGTTCTGGGTGCACGCATAGGTGTGTATCTGGAACTGGAGGAGTTGAGGAACAAGCTAGGGATATTTTTTTATAATTAATCGACTATCCGCGACCATGACATTTCTTGACTAAATCAAACAATTATTTTAACAATTATTTTTAAATGCTGTGGTTTGTTTCTGTATTGTATCAATTCCCTCTGCAAATGTTTAATAATGTGATTAAATTATCGAGCAGAAAACTAGCAGTGTATTGTTGAAGCTCTTTAGTGATCTACTCTGACTATAGTATGTAAAGTTGCTGAGTAACTAAATATATATATTTATCTAATGGTGATTTCCACAGAGCACCACAGGGAGAGGTCTACACTAGTATCAACAGCGCGACGTGGACTGTTTGATGCAATGTTTCAACCTGTAGTGCAGATGCACAGGATGGGTATGTATGTTTGGATCTAGAGCTGTTCCGATTCCAACGTATTCACTTTCAACACTGACACTACAGCCAAAAACTCTGTAACGACACAAGTTGGGAATGATGCAAATAGGGAACGTATGCTCCACCCTGTTATGCAATACTCGTTATACCCGTTGTGTATCGAAACTACGCGGCCCGGGGCTAAATTGTTATTTTCGTTGTAAACACTTTGGGTGCTACGGTATATAACGAATGAGGTGTCTCTTTTTAAAATATCCACTTGTTTTGTGTTCATTCAACATGTACAGAGACTGCAAACTCAGTACAACAAAAATGTTCTCTCCTCTCTGCACCACAATGTTCAACGTTTTCGTCTCATTTTATATTTTGCCTAGACGTCCTGAACCTCCCTTTGTCTAAAGGGCTTTCCCCTGAAGAGGAGAGGAGCTCCAGTCTGGCCCAGGAGGAACCAGAGCCTCCACAAAATAAAGCTAATCAGGAGGGACTACTTCAACAACCTGAGGAGGCTGATGGGTTGACATTACTAGCAGTGGAAAGTGAAGCTGATGATGATGATGAAAACATACAGACGGAGCCTGGAGCCAGCACCTCAACTCAACACACAGAAACACAAGATGATGTAGAGGACTGTGGAAATTCACAACCAACTGCTGATGACCATCTTCTCTCTTCACACGGTTCTGAAACGGCAGATAGTGACGAGTGGGAGGAGACCAGGGAAGGTCAGTCAGCGTTAAACGCACTGAGGTCACACACTAGTCAAGATGCGGAAGGACAGCTGTCCCAGGACCAGAAATCATCAATACAAACTAAATCCATAGGAAAGAAAAGGTTTAGTTGTACCGAGTGTGGCAACATCTTTAAACATAAGAAATCAATGGAGAAGCACGCTAAGATTCATACACAGCCGAACCGCTTTAGTTGTACAGTGTGTGGCAAAATCTTTAAACGTAAGAAATGTATGGAGCAGCACACTAGGATTCATTCAGAGCCGAACCGCTTCAGTTGTACAGATTGTGGGAAAGTGTTTCAAAGCAAGGAAAATCTGGAGAAGCACATTATGAATCATACAGAGAGGAAACGTTTTAGTTGTACAGAGTGTGGCACAGTGTTTAATCGGAAGGCCGATCTGAATGCACACACACCGATTCATACAGGGAAATATCCCTTTAATTGTACAGTCTGTGGCAAAGGATTTACTGGAAGGAGTCATCTAGAAAATCACATTAGAGTTCACACAGGGGAAAAGCCCTTTAGTTGTACAGTTTGTGACAAAGGCTTTACTCAAAGAAGTTCTCTTACAAGCCACATGATGATTCATACAGGGGAAAAGCCCCATACTTGTACAGTTTGTGGCAAATGTTTTACTAAAAAGTTCTCATTGACAGAACATATGAGAACTCACTCGGGGGAGAAGCCAAAGCCCTTTACTTGTATACATTGTGGCAAAAGCTTTAACGGAGTGAGTAACCTAAAAACACACATAATGTCTCACACAGGGGAAAGACCCTGTATTTGTACAGTTTGTGGTATAGGTTGTGTTAGGAACAGTGATTTAAAAAGGCACATGAAGATTCATACAGGGGAAAAAACCTTCCTTTGTACAGTTTGTGGCAAAGGCTTTAGCGAAAAGGGTGATCTGAAAAAACACATGCGGTGGCATACAGGGGATAAGCCCTTTAAGTGTACGATTTGTGGCAAAGGCTGGGTTACAAAACCATTACTAAAAGCACACATGAGGATGCATACAGGGGAAAGGCCCTTTACTTGCACAGTTTGTGGCAACACATTTAGTCGAAATGATCATTTAAAAGCACACATGAGGGTTCATACAGGGGAAAAGCTGTATACTTGTACAGTATGTGGTAAAGACTATACTCGAATGGATGTTTTAAAGACACACATGAGGACTCATACAGGAGAAAGACCCTTTACTTGTAAAATTTGTGGCAAAGGCTTTCGCCAAATAACTAATCTAAATACACACACTAGGAGTCATGCAGGGGAAAAGCCATTTAGTTGTTCAGTTTGTGGAATAGGCTTTAGTCGAATGGATGTTCTAAAAAAACACATGAGGAACCATACAGGGGAAAAGGACTTCACTTGATCAGTTTGTGGTAAAGGCTTCATTTGTAGGCCTACTCTGAACAGACACAAAATGGACATCTGGAAATAGGAAGGTGCTGCAAGTTGAACAATATATCTTAGTTCTTTAACGCTGCTGTCTTCACAAACATACAAGTTTGCAGTCATTCATTCTAATCCAGGATGGAAATGACACGTCATATGAATCACATAATCTAATCTGACAATAGCAACATGCCTAAATAAAACAATTCTATAGACTTTATTCTCCATTTGATAGCTGTTCACTGTGTTGACATGTTTGTCTTGTTTAAACTGTTACATTATCATAACTCATATGGGCAGTGGCAGAGAGACATTTCTTTTTTAGAATCAGATTATTATCACTTATGTGTATTTTATAGGGGTTTTGTGAAAGCGGCAACACACCAAACTGGAATTTTACTTACGCTTTTCAATGGGAACGGAGTGTTTGTTGCCATGTGTGGATTTCTGCATCGTTATAGAATAGATGGATACTTAAATTAGTTGTATTCTGTTTTGTTAATGGATAATTCCGCAGTAGCTGTTTCTTTATCTCAATCTGACGTTAGTATATCTAATAACGAGTGGTACACATTAACCCATTCTGGGAGGGAACCCCTTTTGGTGTTAGCATTACGTTACGCTTTAGCTATTGAAAAATAGCAGATCTACAAGCTCATAGCGCGCCACCGAGTGGCGCGCTATGAGCTTGTAGGTCTGCTATTTTTGAAAAATCGAAGAGCGGCTGACATAGAAGACATTTTTAGAATCTGATCTCAGGTCAGAATGAAAACTGCCGGGATGTAGAAGACATTTTTAGAATCTGATCTCAGGTCAGAATGGGTTAAATATTACATAACATCCAGGGCGCAGTGCAGCTCAGACCGGCCATGCTGGCCTGTTGGAATGAGACATGTCTGTACGTCTTATTACAAAAGACATGTAGAAAAGAATTCGAGCAGTGTCCAAAAAATATATATATATATATATACATTTCCGCTCAATCTAAGCGATTTTGCCTAAGACCATAAGCACAAATTGCGTTTTACGAAAATGGCTATTCCGGAATGTAAAGGTGTGTTCAGACT
This sequence comes from Protomyctophum bolini, assembly GCF_963924005.1. Taxonomy (NCBI): domain Eukaryota; kingdom Metazoa; phylum Chordata; class Actinopteri; order Myctophiformes; family Myctophidae; genus Protomyctophum; species Protomyctophum bolini. Next base: position 3,317,400 of record NC_137877.1, on the reverse strand, counting down.
TGGATGTTTAGAGCGGCGCGATTACATACAAAATCAATGCAAAAAACGAGAATTGACGCGACGCGATCTGGCGCAGCACAAACTGGAGGAACCGAGGCGAATATACATATTCAGGTCTCTGAACGCAGCTTTAGAAAAGGGAAAACGAGAGGGACATGTGCATTTTTCTGTTATTTTATTTTAATAAACAAGGTTTCACATTACGTCCTTACGTGTTTTCTATATCCTTAACATTTCTGCTGTTATCTAAAGGTGCGTCGTTCACCCCCTTTAATTCTAAATATGTTGTACTTGTGGGGGCGCGTGGGAGCAGCTCGGGGTGATGACAAGTAGTGTGGGCGTGTCTCTGGTGTCATAGCCATTATCACCCAGTGCCACCCAGTACTTAGGCCTACTTTAAGTAGTCACAGAATATTCATCTCCACTGCTATCGCTTCCCCAAACGGAAAAATGTAAAGTTTGAATCATGGGACCAGACCAGTGTGTTGCCCAGTGGAAACCTCGTATGAATCTGATCTCAGGTCAGAATGGGCTAACCAACGTATGCATATTTTTTTAAATAAATGGGACCATAATTTTCCAAAAAGAATATTATGACATGAGAAATGAGACTTTAAACTAGTGACTGGAAGCAGAAAGTATTCATGACCATGTTTATTAAGGTAATACAGTCTAGGTGAAGTTGGACCTCTATGGGGATATGGGGTTTTTTTGGGCCCAATGACAGCGGCACAACAGGCCATTATATGAACTTTCAGGATGTCCCGATTTCCTTAGTGGCTTCACAAAATATCTGTCTGACTGCCCCCCTGGTTTGCACGCAAAAAAGAATGCCCGCTTCCTCATCGAAGAAGAAGAAGAAGACATTCATCCAAAGCAGTTTTTAGTTTAGATACTGCCGCTGTAAAGAGAACCTTTTGTGTTTGTGTGTCTAAAACATGTTCTAATTGAATTAACCGAAACTAGAAAACTAAAACTCAACAATGCAAATGTTAAATAAGACTAGAATTAGGCCTACATTTGTTTTCCCACCATTACGGCATCGGCAGTGTGTAAACATTTTCTATTATTGCCTACACTTTTTTCAGCTCTTATAATTCAAGGCATTCCGTGAGAAGATTGACAAAATGTTTCCTACAGTCCTATTAATATAAGTTATAAGTTCTTATAAGTTCTTTACGATATTTTCTAATTATGGTCTTGTCACAACACTTAGCCATCAGACACTGACAAAAGCTGACAACGCTGAGAAGCTTGATGAAAGATAGAGTTTCTGTAGATTCAGGTAGATCAGAGGACTGGCTAGCATATCGCTCTTTAAGAAACTAAGTGAACACATTATTAAATAAACAGAAAAAAGCCTAAACTACCACTCTAGAATTGAAGAAATTATACATGATGGTAAGAAACGCTGGAGTATTCTCTCTCAAATCATGAGTAGAGATACAGTAAAAATGAGCAAAACACCATCATTTATTGAATCGGGTGAACGCTTCATCACCAAGCCCCAAGAATTAGCTGATTATTTCACAACAATTATTTCATAAGTAAAGTTGATACTTCACTTTTGTAAACAAACTATAGAAACTATTACCTAAACATAATTCACCGTATGTACATTTACCGTGGGCATTCAGTGTTGGTCCATTTCCAGAGGTCTCTCCAACAGAGGTCTCTCCCAGCTCCTCTCCTTTGAAAGGTAGGCCTAATCATCATTACTAAGTCCTAATCTGATGCATTTACTTCATATCCTTCAAACCTAAATGACACTACAGAGGAAAAACATACCTTTTATCTCTAGGAAGGTTCCTGGTCCAAACTCAAGGGAACCTATACACCCATTACTCCACAAAAGTATCTTTCCAGTGTCCCCTAGCCTCTGAGTTTTTATTTTAAGATGACATGATTTAACTAATTTGTCCATATCTCCACAAAAACACGAGCCTCATTGTCACAACTGTAATTGGAGTTGTCAATGTTGTCTTGGTATTTTGCTATTATACATTGTTTAGTAAAAGTAGTATTTGCTGCTGTCAATAAGTTGTACTAACAACTTGCGAGACTTGCGTCCCCTTCAATGTAACATTGAAGTGTAACTTCCTGGCCCAGCTGTACTGCTTGATGTGAAAGCGTCTGAGAGATACCCGCTTGTTGAGCCACACCTGCAACACAGGAATAGGTTAAAAACATTTATGGGGTTCGTAATAATGCTGTTATTTTGGCCAATTTGTTCTGCAAACTTTTAGTTTCACATAAAACAATAATAAGATAAAAGACTCATAACTCTCAAAAACATTCACTAGGCCTATAGCCTACATTTAAAATGATCCTCAAAATTCTTCTTTTTTAAATGCATGTATACGGTATGCAATCATACAGATGCAACTGTATCCATCCTTGTCCTTGCTTGGTTCAGTGCTGTCACTGCTGTCTGCTTCACTGTGACTGGCTGCTGTCTGCTTCACTGTGACTGGCTGCTGTCTGCTGTCTGCTTCACTGTGACTGGCTGCTGTGTGCTTCACTGTGACTGGCTGAAGGAGTCAAAATGATTTGCATGTCTTAATGACTGTTGGTAGGGCGTTCCACATTTTGGCATAGGAGAGAAATGAATTTAGTCCTTCTTGGTGGTGTATGGAATCTTGTGGACCAGACCCATTGCTAGATGTAGAACTCTGTCGTTGACCCTAAGCCATCCAGCCTGTGGGCACTGGGTAGGGGTGAGGTGGGTTCGGGGGGTGAGGTCAAGTAGAGAGAGAGAGAGAGAGAGAGAGGGGGGGGGGGGGGGGGGAGGAAGGACAGGCCAGTTCTGATGAGTCAGATTAACTGACTGTAGTTTAAACTGTAGTTTTACAATGAGTCCACTAGGTGGTGGACCATGAACATATTACATTTAAAAAGAGTATATAGCCTACATAGGGACATGTAAAAATGTGTTTGTAAGAATAAGAGCCATTTGAGCCACCATATTGTTTTCCATGATTCCTGTCAATTTGCCAATCTATGTTGCCATGGTTACAGGTATTTAACCCTGGCCCTAATCAGGCACAGGTGTTACCAGTGGCAGAGGTAAACCAGTTTTTGACTGTGTTCATCATGAGGGCTGGTGATCTGTATCCCTATCCTGTGCGTTTGATGATTTATGTTATGTTTATTTTGTATGACAAAGTATAGGACTTTAAGCAGCTAATAAATATAGTTTAATTTCTACTCAACAGACACTTTTGGACATCAGTTATTTGATCACACGTCTGAACTTCCTCGGCAACCCAGTATCACCCAAGTATAGGTTACAGTGTGTTTACAACCAGTATCACCCAAGTATAGGTTACAGTGTTTTTACAACCAGTATCACCCAAGTATAGGTTACAGTGTTTTTACTTAACCAGTATCACCCAAGTATAGGTTACAGTGTTTTTACTTAACCAGTATCACCCAAGTATAGGTTACAGTGTTTTTACTTAACCAGTATCACCCAAGTATAGATTACAGTGTTTTTACAACCAGTATCACCCAAGTATAGATTACAGTGTTTTTACAACCAGTATCACCCAAGTATAGATTACAGTGTTTTTACAACCAGTATCACCCAAGTATAGGTTACAGTGTTTTTACAACCAGTATCACCCAAGTATAGGTTACAGTGTTTTTACAACCAGTATCACCCAAGTATAGGTTACAGTGTTTTTACAACCAGTATCACCCAAGTATAGGTTACAGTGTTTTTACAACCAGTATCACCCAAGTATAGGTTACAGTGTTTTTACTTAACCAGTATCACCCAAGTATAGATTACAGTGTTTTTACAACCAGTATCACCCAAGTATAGATTACAGTGTTTTTACTTAACCAGTATCACCCAAGTATAGGTTACAGTGTTTTTACTTAACCAGTATCACCCAAGTATAGGTTACAGTGTTTTTACAACCAGTATCACCCAAGTATAGGTTACAGTGTTTTTACAACCAGTATCACCCAAGTATAGATTACAGTGTTTTTACAACCAGTATCACCCAAGTATAGGTTACAGTGTTTTTACAACCAGTATCACCCAAGTATAGGTTACAGTGTTTTTACTTAACCAGTATCACCCAAGTATAGATTACAGTGTTTTTACAACCAGTATCACCCAAGTATAGGTTACAGTGTTTTTACTTAACCAGTATCACCCAAGTATAGGTTACAGTGTTTTTACAACCAGTATCACCCAAGTATAGGTTACAGTGTTTTTACAACCAGTATCACCCAAGTATAGGTTACAGTGTTTTTACAACCAGTATCACCCAAGTATAGATTACAGTGTTTTTACTTAACCAGTATCACCCAAGTATAGGTTACAGTGTTTTTACAACCAGTATCACCCAAGTATAGGTTACAGTGTTTTTACAACCAGTATCACCCAAGTATAGGTTACAGTGTTTTTACAACCAGTATCACCCAAGTATAGGTTACAGTGTTTTTACAACCAGTATCACCCAAGTATAGATTACAGTGTTTTTACAACCAGTATCACCCAAGTATAGATTACAGTGTTTTTACAACCAGTATCACCCAAGTATAGATTACAGTGTTTTTACAACCAGTATCACCCAAGTATAGGTTACAGTGTTTTTACAACCAGTATCACCCAAGTATAGATTACAGTGTTTTTACAACCAGTATCACCCAAGTATAGGTTACAGTGTTTTTACAACCAGTATCACCCAAGTATAGGTTACAGTGTTTTTACAACCAGTATCACCCAAGTATAGGTTACAGTGTTTTTACAACCAGTATCACCCAAGTATAGATTACAGTGTTTTTACTTAACCAGTATCACCCAAGTATAGGTTACAGTGTTTTTACAACCAGTATCACCCAAGTATAGGTTACAGTGTTTTTACAACCAGTATCACCCAAGTATAGATTACAGTGTTTTTACAACCAGTATCACCCAAGTATAGATTACAGTGTTTTTACTTAACCAGTATCACCCAAGTATAGGTTACAGTGTTTTTACAACCAGTATCACCCAAGTATAGATTACAGTGTTTTTACTTAACCAGTATCACCCAAGTATAGATTACAGTGTTTTTACTTAACCAGTATCACCCAAGTATAGGTTACAGTGTTTTTACAACCAGTATCACCCAAGTATAGGTTACAGTGTTTTTACAACCAGTATCACCCAAGTATAGATTACAGTGTTTTTACAACCAGTATCACCCAAGTATAGGTTACAGTGTTTTTACAACCAGTATCACCCAAGTATAGATTACAGTGTTTTTACAACCAGTATCACCCAAGTATAGGTTACAGTGTTTTTACAACCAGTATCACCCAAGTATAGGTACAGTGTTTTTACAACCAGTATCACCCAAGTATAGATTACAGTGTTTTTACAACCAGTATCACCCAAGTATAGATTACAGTGTTTTTACAACCAGTATCACCCAAGTATAGATTACAGTGTTTTTACAACCAGTATCACCCAAGTATAGGTTACAGTGTTTTTACAACCAGTATCACCCAAGTATAGGTTACAGTGTTTTTACAACCAGTATCACCCAAGTATAGATTACAGTGTTTTTACTTAACCAGTATCACCCAAGTATAGGTTACAGTGTTTTTACAACCAGTATCACCCAAGTATAGGTTACAGTGTTTTTACAACCAGTATCACCCAAGTATAGATTACAGTGTTTTTACTTAACCAGTATCACCCAAGTATAGATTACAGTGTTTTTACACCCAGTATCACCCAAGTATAGATTACAGTGTTTTTACAACCAGTATCACCCAAGTATAGATTACAGTGTTTTTACTTAACCAGTATCACCCAAGTATAGATACAGTGTTTTTACAACCAGTATCACCCAAGTATAGATTACAGTGTTTTTACAACCAGTATCACCCAAGTATAGGTTACAGTGTTTTTACTTGTGGGCCAGCCATGTTTCCATCAGAGTTTAGAAGCACTCGTTTTCTCTAAAAGCAACGTCCTGCTGCCTCTTGCATGCATTATGTGCTAATTCAAAACAGGTGGTACCCAGGGGCAGTTGAGTGATATCTAACAAGCGCTTTCAAACTCCAGCACTTGGAAAAATAAGCAGCTGCAAGGACCCAAAGTAGCTCATAACAACATGTCTACAGTGGACTTTTATGAAACAAACACACAGCTGCAATGTTGGTGAGTTTGACGTTGTGTAGGCCTAATACAATCAGAGAGGACTTTTCTGTTTGGATGAATGGGCTGCCATTGCACCTATAGGTAGCACGTTGCCATTAACTTTAATATAATATGGTAAAATGGACGCGGTCTGCGTGATTCTCTCTCTCCCTCTCTGTCACGTCGCAGCCATCAGATCTACAAGCTCACAGCGCGGTGCGATGCGACGCGCTGTGAGCTTGTAGATCTGCTCTTCTAGTGTGGGCGGAACGAGGAAGTGTCTCGTTCCATCCCCCCCAAACAACAGTCAGAAGATCATTTGGGCGATCTTTTCCCTCTGTGCTCTCCAGCTCTGCTCTGCTCAACAAGGACAAGGTGTACACAGGTATATATAAAAGTATATATTTATGCCGTTAGTATGTTGTGTTTACACTTAACCTGTGGTTAACAATAAGCCTATACTACATGTATATCTGAATATTGAATACTTTAGTGTTTCCAATACTAAACTAAGCAACAGCTACATATCCTTAAATATTTTCAATAGCCTGTACTTATGTCTTCTGTAATCTCAGCATCATTGAAATTCTGAAAATGAAGACTTTGTCCTTTTATAAGAAAACAAATATACCGGTAGGTTAAATGTACTTTTCTGAGTTTAAGTTAGTGACAGTGCAATATATATATTTTTAAACAATGCATTTATTTTCCTTTTTTACACACACACAACTGACAATACAAACATACAAAAAACAACAATGAACATTACAAGACAATTACTGGTATAAAGAAAGCAAAACAACAATAACCACAACAAAAACAAACAACAACAGCACTACTCCTCTTCAGCTCCATCCATTAAATGTGACAATTTTTTGTTCTTTATGTAACTTATAAAACATCCCCACACCTCCTGAAACTTTTCTTGTTTGTCCTTAAGAATGTAATGCAATCTTTTCCAAAGGTAAACATAAACATAATTCCTTGAACCGCTGTGTGATACTTGGTTTGTCTGGCCTCTTCCAGGTCAATGCTATCATTCTCTTAGCTTGTAAAAGACATATATCGATAAACATTTGTTCATTACTCTTTGTGACAGACGCAATATAATTAGTATTATACACCAAAGACAAGCCCCTTGGCATTTTATCTGTTGATTTATCCTCCATTTTCAATTAATCTGAACATTAAAGACATGACATACAAATACACACTTCTATGAAAAAAGGAATAACTGTTAAATGAAGTGTATCTCAGTGTCTGTCTGTCTGTCTGTCTGTCTGTCTGTCTGTCTGTCTGTCTGTCTGTCTGTCTGTCTGTCTGTCTGTCTCTGTCTCTCTCTCTGTCTGTCTGTCTATCTCTGTGTCTCTGTCTCTCTCTGTCTCTCAATTTTCAACAGGCTTTATTGGCATGACATTTTACAAGTGTTGCCAAAGCACAATCACAGATATGACAAACAACAACATAACAACATAATATCAATGAAAAGAAAATAATAATACTTGTGACAGGAATTGACATATTCTGCAGCCAAAACTGCACATTGTTTCTGTTCCCCCAGAAGGAGTGGTAATTTCTCCCTTTCTGTCATACTTCGGAATTCTGGGAAATTTGTTTCAAATTTTGGGAAAAACTCCTCTAATATTTGTGTAGTTTTTACATTGTGTTAAGTGTAATTCTGTCTCTATAGCTCTGTCATCACAGTGTGTAGTTTTTACATTGTGTTAAGAAGTGTAACTCTGTCTCTATAGCTCCGTCATCACAGTGTGTAGTTTTTACATTGTGTTAAGAAGTGTAATTCTGTCTCTATAGCTCCGTCATCACAGTGTGTAGTTTTTACATTGTGTTAAGAAGTGTAATTCTGTCTCTATAGCTCCGTCATCACAGTGTGTATTTTTTACATTGTGTTAAGAAGTGTAACTCTGTCTCTATAGCTCCGTCATCACAGTGACAGCACAGGCACAGCCTCTCCTCTGGGCAGCCAGGTATGTCTGTCTGTCTGTCTGTCTGTCTGTCTGTCTGTCTGTCTGTGTCTAATCCAAAGCAGCACAGGCTGTCGTGTGCTGTGCTGTGCACAGCAAACAACGAACGGCATTTTGCATTTATAACTGAAATAAACTCAGAGGCTTCGTGGAAACGGCACACGCAAGTGTAAAGGAACGGCATTTTGCTTCTCTTGCCGTAAAATTAACTGAAATAAAGCGCCATTTAATCGAGGCTTTATGACAGCAGCGAGACGAGTGGTTGCTGCGCGAGGCGCACGCCACGCATGGCTCGCAATCATAGCTGCCTGGGAGAAATGCGAGGCCCTGTGCGTTAATAATTAAATTGTTAATATACAAAACTATACAAAGATGATCACATTTCTAAGGACAAACCTTATTAGAAAAAATATTAATAGCATAGCATAGCAAAGCCTTTTGAAATGTGTATAGGTTACTGAATTGCAGGTGCTGCTGCCAAATGTAAATATATACGGTATTTTTTTTTGTTGGGTCAGCCCTACTGTCCGTGCACATTGTCAAAGTCTTTCTCAGGTTTGTATCAGTTACTGTGGTTAGGTAGTCTGCCACAGTATACTGTCTGTTTAGAGGCAAATATGTTTCTAGTTTGTTGTGATTGTGTGAGTTCGTTCCAATATGTGATGCATTTATCTTTTTCTTTATATATAATCTAATAGTCTCTGTCTCTCTCTGTCTCTCTCTCTGTCCCTCTCTCTCTGTCTCTCTCTCTGTCTCTCTCTCTGTCTCTCTCTGTCTCTCCGCCCATCTCCACTTTATCTAATCAGGACACAGAAGTCATTTTATTATCCAGTCCAAAGTCTACAGTACAGAAGCAGAACCAAGGGTGGTGTACAGTACAGAACCATGGGCGGACGGGATTCATGACAGGTAAAGATTCAAACAAACATTTGATGACTATACGCATAACATCTTTATGGTGTGAATTTGTCCCCAGTGGGACAATAAAGGAAGATGAGATTTCATAAGTTGAAGCAGTGAATTATTATTCAAAGGATTTACTCTTGTTTTATTTCTTAAGATTTATGTTTTGGGGCTTTTATGCCTTTATTGATAGGACAGTAACTCACAGCATATGGGGAGTAACACGCAGCAAAGGTCGTCGGGATCGGGATTCGAACCATTGCAGCCTAGGGCGCCCGTACCACCACACCGGTGACCCGGGGTGTCTTGTTTGTCATTTCTATCGTCTACTCGTGCTTATGAGAACACCACAGACAGTTTGAAGTTGCTCGAAACTCCTTCAACTTGTTTTGTTTCATAAATATGTTAGTAACAACATATCAAAAGGTCCTATAAGAAATCCCAGTGGCGGAACATATTGAAAAATGCTGAAATAGGTCATGAATCACTCATCATGTACTTAATTATCTGTTTTGAATCTCAGGTATGTTTCCATTGGCATTGCATAGTTGACTCATCAACATAGAGTACAGTACAGTACAGTACAGTGCCACACCTTAATGTTCTGACAACAACTATTTAAGCTACAAAACTAGTTTAGCCTGTAGAACTCTCCTCATGTCCCCAAGTAACACTGTCCTCTGAAAGGCCATCTGCAGTAACCTAATATGAAGTATTACTGCACACCCATTCAGCTTTAATAACCTAACCTTTAAATCTGCATTTCACGCTTTGTTTGTATGTACAGGATTTACTACGACGTGGCTCTTTTGTTAATAACCTAATATGAAGTATACGGCACACCCATTCAGCTTTAATAACCTAATATGAAGTATACTGCAGTAACTGCACACCCATTCAGCTTTGCAGCCAAGTGTCCCTTTCTCTTGCAACTGTACTTACTGTATAAGACCCATTTATTGAAATCCCAAACATGGAATGTACTGTACTTGGACCATGCATTGTGCCACATACAGTAATGCCTGTCTCAGGACGGCCACCTGCCAGTATACAGTGGATAACTTCCCAGTCTTGCTGGGTAAGTTAATTGGGTAACTACTGTATATATCTATAACTACTTTAACCCTGACATCCTGATTTTGGGCATGTCATTATAGGCTAAGAAGAAAGGACAATTGCTGATCTACAAGGTCACAACATGCCGTAATGTGTTGTGAGCTTGTAGATTGGCTTTTTTTGATAAGTGACTTATTTTAAAATGTGTAGCGCAGTGGAATAGAGTAGACCATATATGCCACGTCAAGAGTCTATTAGTACTGTAGGCTATACATTTGTGTTCTGGTAATATCATTGATCATTTAATTGTTTTGCATGTCCGTGGCAAAAATAAAACATTAATGCAAATGTCGATCACATTCACAAGCTGGCATAGTGAGGGTGCAGATAGTGCTGTACTATCATGGTTATTGGTGGTGAAGGCAATATACTAATAATGTTAGTCTGGATATATCAAATCCTGTGTTGAGGATCACATGCACTTTATGAACAAAATAACACCCAAACCAGACAATTAATTAAAAGGTTTCATAATTACAGTCTGCTTGAGGTGTAATGCAGCTTTAAACAACATAGCAGACAGTGGCACTGGTACATATCTGAACTCATCATCTTCTCCTCCTACAGTGCGTGTCAACCACATTAATCCCCATAGCCGACATTGGAATGGCCCTTTTGTTTTTCATACCAATCGTCGCATAGAAGCGTCATGGTTTTGTTATGCGTACACACCCATGGCGCTGTGCCAAGATAACTCACAAATCAAGACAAACGCACGCACACGCAGTCAAGTTGTCTACCGATGTTAACCATCTCAAACCCTCACCCTATAACCTAACCTCCCACGGGACAGCACACCTAAACCTAACCTAACCCTTAACGCACCCCTCAACAACCTTAACCCGGTCGTCTTAACGCACCCCTCACCAACCTTAATCCGGTCGTGTTAACGCACCGCTCACCAACCTTAATCCGGTCGTCTTAACGCACCCCTCACCAACCTTATCTAACCAAAGGATGTCTCCCGAGCCACTTCCAATGTGATTGAACTAGCCATTTTGTTTCTTAACTTTGTGTCTTATATCTTTATGGGTCCAATAAGCCGTGTCGGTCTGTCTCTGCCCCAAAAAGCAAGAATTTCAAACCCACAAAACGTATAATATTTGTCTCTTTCCTTTCGTTATTTTAATCCATTGGATGATATGCCCCAATCTCTTAACTTCATGTTTTCGTCAACGGACATGGAGAAAACGAATTAGAAAGTAAATAATAAAGCTGTCATTGGTCAAAAGCCAGTGCCCCTCACGGGGCCAGAGGGCTGAGCAGAGCCTTCTATAGGCTCTGGGGCCGACAAATATTAGCCCCAGTGTTGAGTAAATCAACAGAGGTGTGGCAGCGCCAGGAGAGTGTGACCCAACTTGATGTGTTTTTAAGAGTCTGTTTAATTATTTAATAATTTCGTTTCATGAAGGTTCACAATTAATACTGTGAATTAGTTGCACTAGCAAAGTGTAACATGCAGTGAGAGGACGGAACGTTTGTTCTTCTAGCCCAGGTTCTCTGGGGTCCCAATATAAGGAGCGCAGCTTCTGGTTCCCCTCAGTTACGTTCTGGAAAGAAAAGCAACACTCATTGCTCCGTCTTTATCCCTGTTTATTCAGGTTCAGTTTTATTAATGAGGTACTCAGCAGCCCTGAGACCCGTAACAGAGGCTTGTCATCAGTGGCGGAGGGAATGTCCCACGGGGCCCTGAGGCCAGATTGACTACTACCACACACCCCCCCGGCCGCACGGTGATACCACGGTGATACCACTTCCGACTGAACCCCTCAACGTGGCTCAGCTATACCAGTTATACCAGCATACCTGAATCAATGAATACACATAATGTAGCCTCACAGGTTGCATATTGAAAATCACGTCACATGTCAAAATGTATATGATATCCATAACCATTCATTCCTAACGGAGCTAATAAAATACTGGAGGGTGTATAAGGCCGCTACTCGCATACAGTTCAAGTTGTGCCGCCTGCCGTCTGTACATTCGGGATTTGTTGATTAAATAGTGTCTTAATGTTTCAATTCAAGTGGTAAAGTTCACGTGGGCATGTCCGTCCGTCTTTCTGATGCTGTTGTTGTCTTAAGTTGGTATTCCTGTCATGCGACTTCACCCCACCTCCACTAAGTAAGACTCAGTGCATGTGGATGGAGCTGTTGTGTTTGTATTCCACCTTTTACTCCATCTATCTTGCCCTCTTTTGAAAGTGCCTGTGGTAATCTTTGGGTCTTGTTTTGACTGTTCAAAGAATCAAAACTCACCTTTTATCAGGCGATTGCAGAGCAGTACTGTACAGCCACCGGACAGACCAGAGCAAATCAGTCTACTCTTAACGTGCAGCCAAGCAGCCCAGTTTAAACACTCGATTTCCTGCCTGCGCCGTGAAGGGGCCTTCACAATACAGCGTCACCCTTTACCTCCCAATGAACTACATGTTACACTGCTTATTATTGACAGGAAATGTAGCTTTATTCACGGTAACTTAACAGCGTGTTTGTGGGAGAGAGCGAGAGAGAGAGAGAGAATACAGTTTAATACCACGCATGCGGGAGCGGCCCCCTGAGCCCTGGCCTGAGGCGACTGCCTCGCCTATATCTCCGCGCCTGCTTGTCATGTCAGGAACAAGGAACTGAAAAATGTTACTCTGGGGAAATTGAAACGATAAAGTTCCGTGAGTTGTTTAACAGGTTCTTCCCAGACCGTGCACGCCATAAAAGACATTAAGATGAATTGCAGTCGTGCCTTTTAGATGCGCGGTGAGACGAGAAAAAAGATGAGGGGGAAAATAGACGAGAAAAATAAAGGTTAAATGTACTTTTCTGAGTTTAAGTTAGTGACAGTGCAATATAATTAATATTATACACCAAAGACAAGCCCCTTGGCATTGCATCTGTTGAATTATCCTCCATTTTCAATTAATCTGAACATTAAAGACATGTATGACATACAAATACACACTTCTATGAAAAAAGGAATAACGGTTAAATAAAGTTACAAATGACAATACGACAATTATTGCAGATTTGCAGTTTGGCCACACAGCCTTATTTATATCCTACCAAAACGTTTGAACTGATGCTGGAAAAACATGCAGGGAAGATGGCCCATTTTTTGCATTTCAATTCATTCAGTGAGTGAGAGAGAGAGACAGTCATTTGAATGCTTAGCATAGTAGCCTAAACCCACCATCACAACTTGTTTAGAAGTCAATTCAAAACATTAGCATCTATTCTAGACACTCACTGGCAGACAGTTGATCACAGCCTGACAGAAGTGGGTATGGGTAAGGGAGGGAGCAGTGCTCCACCTTGTGGTACCAACTGGCATTGGCTGTGCATCAAAAACGAGGGAACTGTGCTGAAAACATAAACTGTGCTCACAGTAAGACGCACAGAGAGACAGATGTCATTGAATTGAGCATTATCTATACACAACAAAGTTCTTCTGAATTCAGGTTCAGGTTCTTCTGAATGTGATCAATTGTGAGGGATTCACTAGACATTATAACCACAGACTGGTTGTTAGAGGGTTTCACTAGGACATTATACCCACAGACTGGTTGTTAGAGGGTTTCACTAGACATTATACCCACAGACTGGTTGTTAGAGGGTTTCACTAGACATTATACCCACAGACTGGTTGTTAGAGGGTTTCACTAGACATTATACCCACAGACTGGTTGTTAGAGGGTTTCACTAGACATTATACCCACAGACTGGTTGTTAGAGGGTTTCACTAGGACATTATACCCACAGACTGGTTGTTAGAGGGTTTCACTAGACATTATACCCACAGACTGGTTGTTAGAGGGTTTCACTAGGACATTATACCCACATACTGGTTGTTAGAGGGTTTCACTAGGACATTATACCACAGACTGGTTGTTAGAGGGTTTCACTAGGACATTATACCACAGACTGGTTGTTAGAGGGTTTCACTAGACATTATACCCACAGACTGGTTGTTAGAGGGTTTCACTAGGACATTATACCCACAGACTGGTTGTTAGAGGGTTTCACTAGACATTATACCACAGACTGGTTGTTAGAGGGTTTCACTAGGACATTATACCCACAGACTGGTTGTTAGAGGGTTTCACTAGGACATTATACCACAGACTGGTTGTTAGAGGGTTTCACCAACCTGGGATTCCCCAAAAGGAGGTAAAACACCATATATGGCGGAGAAACCGTTACTTTTACCCATAGAGTGCTGAGTGACATGTCTATTGTATCATGAAAACACATCCCATGGTTTTGTAAAAGTAACTCTACTGCACCAATAATATTTGTGTCCTTCGATGCATCTCCTTTGTGTTGACATAAATAAATGGTTAAAATGTGCATGTGTGTGTGTGTGTGTGTGTGCGTGCGTGCATGCCTGTAATCTTGACAGGTTTCCTGAAGACCAAAGATGAGTCAGTGTGAGGAGAGAGAGGAGGAGGAGGGAGCTGTCAAACATCACATCCACAGACCAGAGTCTCCACATACAAAGTATGTTAATCCTGCTATTTGATTTTACTTATAAACATCACTGTTACATTTTTCTAACTTCAGTAATGAACCTGGACCTCCACACACACAGTAGTATGTCTGCACTAGCTGTAAACGCCCGAGTGATGCCTGGTCGATGCCAATATACAAAGAGTTGCAATAATCTATTCTTGATGAAATCAAAGCATGGATAACCATCTCCAGCTGTTTTTAGGGGAGGTACACCCTAAAAAGTGAGACTGGGCTGAAGTAATATTGAATGAATAAATATGTATTCATGTTGCTTATAAAAAGGACTGTGTGCCGTTTACAATGAAATTGAGCTGAATTAAACGATATAATGCACTGTATTTTACTCAACTTTCTTTGCATAAAATCAGGTAGGAATCACTGAGTAGAATTTAATTGTATTGTTGAGTCATTGCAATTATGCAGGAATTATGTAAGTTTTATTCATATGGGAGAAGGTGTTTTCATACCAATTTTAGTTATTTATGAATTGCATTAACACAATGTTGTCTGAATAAAATCAGCTCTCCATAACTGACTAGAATTTAATTATATGTGTCACTAAAAACGATAGATGTCGAAAATGAGTAGATTTTACTCATTGGTTGTATGTAGATGTTAATCACTGCCCCAATCAGTTCAACACGGTGCAGGTGTTGGAACTTCTAGCTGCTGGCCTGCTGCTTGTATTTTCTTTCTGTCGTCTGGAACTATATAAACTTGGACCATTTTCCCCAAAGAAAGGTAAGATGTTTATTATAAGTTGCTGTAGCAGCTGAACATTGTTTTGTGTTACTGTCTGCAAGTTTAGTTTAGCCCTGGCTGAAACTGAAACATGTCGTCTGTCACCCGTCTGCTCTGTCATGATTGATGTGACTTCATGTATAACATTCATCCAGTGTGTGCATGTGACTGTGTATCCCTTGGTTTAAAGTTATAAAACCCAAATCCGTCACGAATTTAATGTAATCAATCTATGGAGCGCGCATACAGTCTATATGGGAGCTCGCAGCTCACAACTGGATGATGAGGCTCTGTGATGCACGCAGACAGTCACTGTAGTCACAGCCAGATATACAGCACAAATGAGAACATGTGTCCCGACCCAAAAACACTGAGTTAAACTTGCTGCGTGCTGAAAATGCGAGCTGATCTACAAGCTTACAACCCGTCACGTCCGTGACACGTTGTGAGCTTGTGGATCAGTTATTTTCAGCAAGCAGAAATATGCAGGCTGTGAGTGAGAGCTTTCACAAGTTGGGGGTTCATTTTCCCATATAAAGACTAAATAAATAAAAACTATTACACATTCGGTGGCATTTCACATTGCAAAAGGGTGCAGGAAGGTTGGGCACAGGGCACCTAAACGTTGTGGGCACCTCAGTGTTGGCTATTTTTTCCAAAATGTAAAAATATAACATAAAATTAATAATGATGATAATAATAATTAGGAATTAATTTGGATAAGCCCAAAGTGATTTGGGCTTACTTTAAGGTTTGGACTTTATTCTGTGGTTCTATGGCTATGGGTTGTGGCAATAATTTTGGTCTACCATTCTGAAATTTAATTTAATATCTGGACAGCTGACAGTAGGCAAAACTGTGACCTGAACTAGTTTATTTGAAAGTGAACTTTCCTAACACTGCATGTACAGTAACATTATAGGCTGGCTGATGCCTTTTAATGGGCATATGCTAATCTACTTTCATTTTTGCAGGACTCTGCTTGTGATTACACCCACCGCTCACATTCTTGTTCTTGGACATGACTCAGGTGAGTAATTATGAATTACATGTGACTGCATTTAATTTCTTCAATTTGTAGACTCAAGTTGCAGCCTACCTATAGCCATAGGTCCATAGACCTATAATGCCGTTTCTGCCATTGCATTAGATTAGAGCTACTGTATGGGGCTTCCGACCTAATGCAGAACAAAAATCACACCTGTGTGAAGTGAGGGGCGCTAATATATTAAACTCTAACTCATGTTGATTTGGTTTGGTGATGTAAAACAAACGGTGCCAACACAAACATTAAATGCCATTATCAATGAAGAGACATTATGATGTAATGAGTTACATTATGATGTAAATGTTCCCTTCATTGTCAATGGCGTTTGCAAAACAAACATTGAACTAAAGACTAAAGGCTAGCGCCCCTCAAAAATGTAATTCTAATTGAGTGTATAAAGAAACCAAACTGACCCTTACTCGTCCATTTGATCTACAAGGGTCAATTTGGTTGCCAGCTTTCCATCATTTAGCTGGGGACCATCTGGAACCCCCATTATGATTGCATGGTGGCCACATAATAACACACAGGAAACACTGCTATGTTGTACCCTGTTATGTGTATATAATAGTATTGATTACATTAAAAAAGTTCATCTAAATATCTCTTCAGATGCAGTTTCCAGGATTCCAGGAGCAGGGTTCCTGGTTAAACTACTGACTGAATCATATCAATAGGTATGTATAATGTACATGCAATTCAGTGGTTCTCAAACCATTCCTGTCAAAGACCCCCACATGAATGTACATTGGGCCGCAGACCCCCATCTAAAATAATGTTAAATTGGCTATTGTTGAAAAAATAATATGTGGTATATGTGGTTTGAACATATACGGTACATCATTATGAGTCCTAGATTTACACTTCAACTTATTGGTTTTGCGCCAGGCTTGACACAGTTCTTGTAGCCATTTGATAAAGGTTAAAGGGATATTTCACTTTATCTTTTGGTTGTCATTTTATCATCTACTCAGGCTTATGTGACCACACCAGACAGTACGGTCAGATGATTTAGCTATCAGCATGAATGGAGTTCATAAAATGGTATTGTATGTTTAGGTAAGATAGTTCCATTGTTTTGTCTTTCAGATCGTGGATGAGTTCCTGAGGATAACAACGCTGTCCCTTGAATCAACATTCATGTCCAAGCTCGACGAGTACACTCCTAGTCTAATGGACCTCTTCAACACCAAGGGTGGAGCCATGGGGGTGAAGTTACAGGCCATACTACTCACGGTATTGTTCAAATACTCTTTGATTATTATATTTGCTATTTTATTTCAGGCATTTTGTGATCATATTACTATGAGATACGACTGTATGATGCAGGTTGGATTTAAAGATTAATCTACAACCAGGATCATAGTAGCTTCTCATACAAAGTGGAAACGGGGAAACTAGTCTGGCTAGACATACCATTGGTCCGATATCTCAAACCCTCACCCTCACACCTAAACCTAACCGTAACCCTCTCCCAACCCTTAACGCACCCCTCACCAACCTTAATCTGGTCGTTTTAACGCACCCTGGCCTGTCCCTCACCAACCTTAATCCAGTCGGACCAATGCTATGTCTAACCAAAGTATGCCCCCCCATAACAAAAGCGGCTCCAACACACCTCAAGCCAAGTTCAGTCTTGGACTGGTAAGTGTAGAAGAAGGAAGGCACTGGTGCAAACTCTGACAATTAGAGCCTGTTTTAATAACATGATTGGAAATGATGTGACTTTTCAAGGTCAATACTTAGGACCAGTGCCTTCCTTCTTCCTAACAAAAGTTGCCTACCAGTACATATAAAGCTCCCTGCTTAACATATTCACGTTTTGTTTGTAAATCCAGGGGTGCCCTAAAGGTAGATCGGCTGTAAAATATATTATTGAAGGGCGCTATATGCAGGTTTAATGTTTGTCTTTCATAAAAATGCCATTGCCAATGAACAGAGTTTAATGTTTGTTTTGTCTGTCACTGAGCAAATCGGCATATGATGTTATGTTATGATATTGCGATGATGTAAGATGATCAGGGTTGGTAGTACCCCTCACTTCACATAGGTGTGATTATTTAAATGTTAAAAGAATAATCTGCCACTTGTTTTAAATTGACAACAAAAAGGGGCTGTCAGCTCAAACCCAAAATGCAATACTTTTCTTTTCAAGTATTTTGAAAGTAGCTCTCAAATCAAAAAAGGGTGGGCACCTCTGGAACTTTAATCCATACAGTATGCAAGATGTAGTGGTTGTAGGAGGTGTATGTGTAGGCTCATGTGCTATACATTTTCTTTATTTACTGGGAACAATGACCTCCTGAAGTCAGCTGGTGTCCTAGACAGAAAAATGACAGGAAGTGTTTTCATTGGATATAGTGACATATTACCTGAATGATTTTCATAGGGGTTTCCTTTTAAGCCTGATATGTTAAGAAGATGCACTTTTAGTTTGAATCAGTGTTTACAACAACTTTAGATCAGTGGAATCTTTTGCATTATGAACTTGAATCTTTGTTTCCTTTTGTAATTTCAGTCTCCAAGCAACCCTGACATCAACAAGACCAGAGAGGTCATCATTCGCTGCTTGATGGTTTATCTGGGAGAAGACACTGGACTACTTTTGTGTGTATGATGTAAGTCAAAGTGCATCTTAAAATATAGCATGTGACTTCTGTCTACCTGGCATGTCTTGGTGGTGGTGGGGGGGTCTGCCCTTAAGTCAGACCTCCCGTTAGTAACTGCATAATATAGTAAATTGATTTATCCCTGCAATTCTTGACAAACTGAGTTTTGTTCAGTAATACAGTATAGTTTACATCCTTTGTGTGTTTAAAGGTTTTGTTTTCAGTACTACTTCTGAAATAAGAGGGTTTAAATGCTCATCCTCGTTTAATGTCTATATAATTATTTAGACCCACGAATGTCAGAGTTCCTCCAGACCTTTTACAATAAGGAGCGATGTTGATCCTGCTGAGGATGATTCAAGCATCAGGAATGAGAAGTGCCATATAGAGACTGGTTGACTCCCCCCCTGTCAGGTGAAAAGGAGCAACTTGGACACTCAGGCATGAATGAAGCATGAGTTCAAGTCCGTTGCTCTCCCCATGTCCCCCATATATGGGGACTAGGTTGGCGGCGGGTGTGTAGAGCCCAGGATCACATTAGATAATTGACACAGGGGTGAAAAATGTGTTACAAAATCGTGGGATAAAATTAAAAAAATATATATATATAACTTTCCCCTCTTTGACTGTCTGACAATTTCAGCATGCTGATGACCCTGTGGCAGAAGACCTTGATCTTACCAAGATGACCATCTACAGCATCAGAGCTACCTCCGAGGGTCCAAGTAACGTTGGACTTGTCATAGATGGCATCAAAGTAGTGCGTAATGTGGGCAACTTTTCAAGGGCCTGTGCCATACTCATTGGATTGACATACGTTGTCAATTTGGCATATCCCAAAGAGCTCAAATATACATTTGAGTTCTTCCAGAAAGTCCTGCTGGACCTCGATTCCCTAAAGCTGACCCCAAAGGTGCACAGCCTTGAAAAGAAAATAGATTAAGAAGCCCTATGCTCATGGGGTTTGGGTTAGTGTTAACGTTGATAAATAACCTGGCTCAGGGAACATATACATACTGTATGTGTATAAGGAAATGACTGTATCACATGGTGACTTAAATGTTTTAGTTTTCTGGAGGTGGTGGTTCTACGAAATCTAAATATCTTCTAACTACTAACTTGGGGTAGTGGCATCATATTTTGATTTAATATTGGGACAGGCTTTTGCACCTTGTCCGAAAACACATGAGTGTTTTAGATTAGTTTTTTACATGCCTAGGTTGTCCCGGTAATTTGTTTTATATATATATATATATATTTATTTATTTTGTTTTCTTGAAAATGTCTGCCTCTTTCACAGGTCAAATTGTGTGTGTGAGTGTGAGTGTGTGTGTGTGTGTGTGTGTGATGGTTTTATTGTACCATGTTGTATTATTTTTTGTTGAATAAGTATAATGTATATTGTACCATGTTTATAATGTATACATTGTTTACTTGAGTAAACTGCAGTTGTGTTGAACACATTTACAATGGTATTCATATTCATCTGTACCTGCAATGTTTAAACCTGAGTTTTAATATTATTGACACCAAATTACCTTTTTCTTTTTAAATATTTATTTATGAATTTGTTCTGTCCTATTTGTTTGTTAAAAAATTGATAATTGTTTTACTCATCATTTCTTTGAAATTGATTTATTTTTACTTACTATTTCTTGAAATTGAGTATTTGTTTTACCAATTGTGTGATTTACATGTATAATGTTTTTCTGAAATTGTTGTTTTAATTGATATCACATTACTTTAAATCTATTATTATAAATGTCACTTTTGTTACCATAGTGTATAATCTGCTCAATACATTGAGTAGATTATATACTGTATATGTATATATGTATGTATATATATATATATATATATATATATGGTAACAAAATGGACATTCATAAAATATTTAAAGTAATGCGATATCAATTAAAACAATACATTTCAAAGAAAAATATTATAAATTATAAATCAATTATAATCACACAATTAGTAAAAAATACTCAATTTCAAGGTAATAGTAAGTACAAATAAATCAATTTCAAAGAAATGATGAGTAAAACATAATCAATTTCTAACAAATAATTAGTAAATGTTAATCAATTTAAATCAAATAAGGAGTAAATAATAATCAATTTTAAACAAATAATTAGTCAATTTAAATCAATTTCAAATAAATGATGGGTAAAAAATAATCAATTTCTAACAAATAATTAGTAAATGTTAATCAATTTAAATCAAATAATGAGTAAATAATAATCAATTTTAAACAAATAATTAGTAAATTTAAATCAATTTTAAAGAAATGATGAGTAAAAAATAATCAATTCCTAACAAATAATCAATAAATGTTAATCAATTTCAATCAATTAATGAGTAAAACTTAATCAATTTCTATCAGAATCCAGTCAAATTATGAGTAGAAAATAATCAATTTCAAATAAATAGTTAGTAAATATCAATCAATATCTACAAATATCTAGTAAATATAACTCATTTTTCAGAGCTTAAATTCTATTCAATGTTATTAGATGTCACACTGTGACAGCATTTTTAATGAGTAAACCCTAGTCATAGTTTTTACAGTGTAGGATTTGACCGTGGCGATGATTGGAAGAAGAGAGTTTTAACGACGGAGCTGATTTGTTTATTAAGTTTAAAATCTTTATCAAAAATAAAACCAAGAGGGAGGACAGTGGCACAGTCGGTAGTGTTGTCACCTCACAGCTAGAAGGTCCTGGGTTCGATTCCCGCTGTGGGCGTTGAGGGCGTGTTCTCTCCTCTGTGTATCAGAGCCCATTCCCGAGGCGGGTTTGGCGAAAGGGCCTTTCTGTGTGGAGTTTGTATATTCTCCCCGTGTCCCCTAGGGTAGGTACCCTCACATGTTCTCCCCGTGTCTCCTAGGGTAGGTACCCTCACATGTTCTCCCCGTGTCTCCTAGGGTAGGTACCCTCACATGTTCTCCCCATGTCTCCTAGGGTAGGTACCCTCACATGTTCTCCCCATGTCCCCTAGGGTAGGTACCCTCACATGTTCTCCCCGTGTCCCCTAGGGTAGGTACCCTCACAAAAACATGCAGTAATCCTGGTCGGAATGTGTTAAGGAGATAACCGTTACAAATGCTCAATTCAACAGACCCATTCAGGATTCTAAAAACGCCTTCTCAATCCTGACCTAAGTTTTAAGGGTTTATAGACTTTAGAGAGGTACTTGTCTTTATCTCCTTGGGTAAATCATTCCATTGCACCGTTTGTACTACATGGAATACAAGCTACTGTTATGCTAATTACTGTCTGTTATTTACTTAGTATTTTTTCTAGTAGTAATATTCACTGTCTCTGTTGTTTATGTATCGTTATTTCTGTCTGTATGATTCCAGAAGTGTCCACCACAGAGCAGAGTCTCCAACTCCCAGCCTTCTGTCTGTGAAGAGTGACAAGTCTAAAGGAGAACCTCCTGACTTCAGTAACGAACCTGGACTTCCTGATTCACAGTATGTCAACCCTCCTATAAATATATACAACACTATAACACTGTAACACTATACAATATACACTATACACTATAACACTATACAATATAACATATTTTATTGTGCCGGTGAGAAGGCGGGCAGCTGTGTTCTGCACTAGCTGTAAACACCTGAGTGATGCCTGGTCGATGCCAATATACAAAGAGTTGCAATAATCTATTCTTGATGAAATCAAAGCATGGATAACCATCTCCAGCTGTTTTTAGGGGAATGTAGGATTTGACCGCGGCGATGATTGGAAGAAGAGAGTTTTAACGACGGAGCTGATTTGTTTATTAAGTTTAAAATCTTTATCAAAAATAAAACCAAGAGGGGGGACAGTGGCACAGTCGGTAGTGTTGTCGCCTCACAGCTAGAAGGTCCTGGGTTCGATTCCCGCTGTGGGCGCTGGGGGCGTGTTCTCTCCTCTGTGTATCAGAGCCCATTCCCGAGGCGGGGTTGGCGAAACGGCCTTTCTGTGTGGAGTTTGTATATTCTCCCCGTGTCCCCTAGAGTAGGTACCCTCACATGTTCTCCCCGTGTCCCCTAGGGTAGGTACCCTCACATGTTCTCCCCGTGTCCCCTAGGGTAGGTACCCTCACATGTTCTCCCCGTGTCCCCTAGGGTAGGTACCCTCACATGTTCTCCCTGTGTCCCCTAGCGTAGGTACCCTCACATGTTCTCCCCATGTCCCCTAGGGTAGGTACCCTCACATGTTCTCCCCGTGTCCCCTAGGGTAGGTACCCTCACATGTTCTCCCCGTGTCCCCTAGGGTAGGTACCCTCACATGTTCTCCCCGTGTCCCCTAGGGTAGGTACCCTCACAAAAACATGCAGTAATCCTGGTCGGAATGTGTTAAGGAGATAACTGTTACAAATGCTCAATTCAACAGACCCATTCAGGATTCTAAAAACGCCTTCTCTCAATCCTGACCTAAGTTTTAAGGGTTTAGACTTTAGAGAGGTACTTGTCTTTATCTCCTTGGGCAAATCATTCCATTGCACCGTTTGTACTACATGGAATACAAGCTACTGTTATGCTAATTACTGTCTGTTATTTACTTAGTATTTTTTCTAGTAGTATTATTCCTTGTCTCTGTTGTTTATGTATCGTTATTTTTGTCTGTATGATTCCAGAAGTGTCCACCACAGAGCAGAGTCTCCAACTCCCAGCCTTCTGTCTGTGAAGAGTGACTGGTCTAAAGGAGATCCTCCTTACTTCAGTAACGAACCTGGACCTACTGATTCACAGTATGTCAACCCTCCTATAAATATATACAACACTGTAACACTGTAAGTAACACTATACAATATACACTATAACACTATACAATACACTATTAACATATTTTATTGTGCCGGTGAGAAGGCGGGCAGCTGTTTTCTGCCCTAGCTGTAAACACCTGAGTGACGCCTGGTCGATGCCAATATACAAAGAGTTGCAATAATCTATTCTTGATGAAATCAAAGCATGGATAACCATCTCCAGCTGTTTTTAGGGGAGGTAGGATTTGACCGTGGCGATGATTGGAAGAAGAGAGTTTTAACGACGGAGCTGATTTGTTTATTAAGTTTAAAATCTTTATCAAAAATAAAACCAAGAGGGGGGACAGTGGCACAGTCGGTAGTGTTGTCGCCTCACAGCTAGAAGGTCCTGGGTTCGACTCCCGCTGTGGGCGCTGGGGGCGTGTTCTCTCCTCTGCGTCATCAATGCCCATACCCGAGGCGGGGTTGGCGAAACGGCCTTTCTGTGTGGAGTTTGTATATTCTCCCCATGTCCCCTAGGGTAGGTACCCTCACATGTTCTCCCCATGTCTCCTAGGGTAGGTACCCTCACATGTTCTCCCCGTGTCCCCTAGGGTAGGTACCCTCACATGTTCTCCCCGTGTCCCCTAGGGTAGGTACCCTCACATGTTCTCCCCGTGTCCCCTAGGGTAGGTACCCTCACAAAAACATGCATAACCGTTACAAATGCTCAATTCAACAGACCCATTCAGGATTCTAAAAACGCCTTCTCAATCCTGACCTAAGTTTTAAGGGTTTAGACTTTAGAGAGGTACTTGTCTTTATCTCCTTGGGTAAATAATTCCATTGCACCGTTTGTACTACATGGAATACAAGCTACTGTTATGCTAATTACTGTCTGTTATTTACTTAGTATTTTTTCTAGTAGTATTATTCACTGTCTCTGTTGTTTATGTATCGTTATTTCTGTCTGTATGATTCCAGAAGTGTCCACCACAGAGCAGAGTCTCCAACTCCCAGCCTTCTGTCTGTGAAGAGTGACTGGTCTAAAGGAGATCCTCCTTACTTCAGTAACGAACCTGGACTTCCTGATTCACAGTATGTCAACCCTCCTATAAATATATACAACACTATAACACTGTAACAGTGTATAGTACCCTGACATGTTCTCCCCGTTTCCCCTAGGGTAGATACCCTCACATGTTCTCCCCGTGTCCCTATAGGGTAGGTACCCTCACATGTTCTCCCCGTGTCCCCTAGGGTTGGTACCCTCACATGTTCTCCCCGTGTCCCCTAGGGTAGGTACCCTCACATGTTCTCCCCGTGTCCCCTAGGGTAGGTACCCTCACATGTTCTCCCCGTGTCCCCTAGGGTAGGTACCCTCACATGTTCTCCCCGTGTCCCCTAGGGTATAGTACCCTCACCTGTTCTCCCCGTGTCCCCTAGGGTTGGTACCCTCACATGTTGTCCCCGTGTCCCCTAGGGTTGGTACCCTCACATGTTCTCATTTCACATGGGGTAGGTACCCTCACATGTTCTCCCTGTGTCCACTAGGGTAGGTACCCTCACGTGTTCTCCCCGTGTCCCCTAGGGTAGGTACCCTCACGTGTTCTCCCCGTGTCCCCTAGGGTAGGTACCCTCACATGTTCTCCCCGTGTCCCCTAGTGTAGGTACCCTCACATGTTCTCCCCGTTTCCCCTAGGGTAGGTACCCTCACAAAAACATGCAGTAATCCTGGTCGGAATGTGTTAAGGAGATAACTGTTACAAATGCTCAATGCAACAGACCCATTCAGGATTCTAAAAACGCCTTCTCAATCCTGACCTAAGTTTTAAGTGTTTAGAGAGGCACTTGTCTTTATCTCCTTGGGCAAATCATTCCATTGCACCGTTTGTACTACATGGAATACAAGCTACTGTTATGCTAATTACTGTCTGTTATTTCTAGTAGTATTATTCACTGTCTCTGTTGTTTATGTATTGTTATTTCTGTCTGTATGATTCCAGAAGTGTCCACCACAGAGCAGAGTCTCCAACTCCCAGCCTTCTGTCTGTGAAGAGTGACTGGTCTAAAGGAGACCCTCCTTACTTCAGTAACGAACCTGGACTTCCTGATTCACAGTATGTCAACCCTCCTATAAATATATACAACACTATAACACTGTAACACTATACAATATA
Organism: Protomyctophum bolini; assembly: GCF_963924005.1. NCBI lineage: Eukaryota > Metazoa > Chordata > Actinopteri > Myctophiformes > Myctophidae > Protomyctophum > Protomyctophum bolini. The sequence goes on along the minus strand of NC_137877.1, from coordinate 3,291,431 downwards.
CACTATACACTATAACACTATACAATATAACATATTTTATTGTGCCGGTGAGAAGGCGGGCAGCTGTGTTCTGCACTAGCTGTAAACACCTGAGTGACGCCTGGTCGATGCCAATATACAAAGAGTTGCAATAATGTATTCTTGATGAAATCAAAGCATGGATAACCATCTCCAGCTGTTTTTAGGGGGAGGTAGGATTTGACCGTGGCGATGATTGGAAGAAGAGAGTTTTAACGACGGAGCTGATTTGTTTATTAAGTTTAAAATCTTTATCAAAAATAAAACCAAGAGGGGGGACAGTGGCACGGTCGGTAGTGTTGTCGCCTCACAGCTAGAAGGTCCTGGGTTCGATTCCCGCTGTGGGCGCTGGGGGCGTGTTCCCTCCTCTGTGTCATCAATGCCCATACCCGAGGCGGGGTTGGCGAAAGGGCCTTTCTGTGTGGAGTTTGTATATTCTCCCCGTTTCCCCTAGGGTAGGTACCCTCACATGTTCTCCCCGTTTCCCCTAGGGTAGGTACCCTCACATGTTCTCCCCGTGTCCCCTAGGGCAGTGGTTCCCAAAGTGGGGTCCGGGGACCCCCAGGGGTACCTGAGGGAGTTCCAGGGGGGACCCATCTATTTTGTTCGTGTTCATAAAGTGCTAAAGTGTTTAAAGCAGTGGTTCCCAAACTTTTTCATGTCAAGGACCCCCAAATTGACACTACTTAGCCCGTGGACCCCCATTTGAAAAGATATGCCAGGGACCCCCATAAGAGAAGACGTACACATTTAGACGTCTATACATTTAGACGTCTACATTTAGACGTACACATATATACACATTTAGCGTCTACATTTAGACGTACACATTTAGACGTCTACATTTAGACGTCTACATTTAGCCTAGGGGACACGGGGAGAACATGTGAGGGTACCAACCCTAGGGCAGGGGTTCCCAAACTTTTTTGGACCAGGTACCCCTTTTGGGGTAGATATTTTTCCAGGTACCCCCTCATCCTCGCAACACGGATAACAAATAAATGTATACGTCTAAATGTAGACGTCTAAATGTAGACGCTAAATGTGTATGTGTACGTCTAAATGTAGACGTCTAAATGTAGACGTCTAAATGTGTACGTCTTCTCTTATGGGGGTCCCTGGCATATCTTTTCAAATGGGGGTCCACGGGCTAAGTAGTGTCAATTTGGGGGTCCTTGACATGAAAAAGTTTTGGAACCACTGCTTTAAACACTTTAGCACTTTATGAACACGAACAAAATAGATGGGTCCCCCCTGGAACTCCCTCAGGTACCCCTGGGGGTCCCCGGACCCCACTTTGGGAACCACTGCCCTAGGGTAGGTACCCTCACATGTTCTCCCCGGGTCCCCTAGGGTTGGTACCCTCACATGTTCTCCCCATGTCCCCTAGGGTAGGTACCCTCACATGTTCTCCCCGTGTCCCCTAGGGTAGGTAGGTACCCTCACATGTTCTCCCCGTGTCCCCTAGGGTAGGTACCCTCACATGTTCTCCCCGTGTCCCCTAGGGTAGGTACCCTCACAAAAACATGCAGTAATCCTGGTCGGAATGTGTTAAGGAGATAACTGTTACAATTGCTCAATTCAACAGACCCATTCAGGATTCTAAAAACGCCTTCTCAATCCTGACCTAAGTTTTAAGTGTTTAGAGAGGCACTTGTCTTTATCTCCTTGGGCAAATCATTCCATTGCACCGTTTGTACTACATGGAATACAAGCTACTGTTATGCTAATTACTGTCTGTTATTTACTTAGTATTATTTCTAGTAGTATTATTCACTGTCTCTGTTGTTGATGTATTGTTATTTCTGTCCGTATGATTCCAGAAGTGTCCACCACAGAGCAGAGTCTCCAACTCCCAGCCTTCTGTCTGTGAAGAGTGACAAGTCTAGAGGAGAACCTCCTGACTTCAGTAACGAACCTGGACCTCCTGATTCACAGTATGTCAACCCTCCTATACAACACTATAACACTATAAAATATACACTATTACACTATAACATATTTTATAGTGCCGGTGAGAAGGCGGGCAGCTGTGTTCTGCACTAGCTGTAAACGCCTGAGTGACGCCTGGTCGATGCCAATATACAAAGAGTTGCAATAATCTATTCTTGATTAAATCAAAGCATGAATAACCATCTCCAGCTGTTTTTAGGGGAGGTAGAATTTGACCGTGGCGATGATTGGAAGAAGAGAGTTTTAACGACGGAGCTGATTTGTTTATTAAGTTTAAAATCTTTATCAAAAATAAAACCAAGAGGGGGGACAGTGGCACGGTCGGTAGTGTTGTCGCCTCACAGCTAGAAGGTCCTGGGTTCGATTCCCGCTGTGGGTGCTGGGGGCGTGTTCTCTCCTCTGCGTCATCAGTGCCCATACCCGAGGCGGGTTTGGCGAAAGGGCCTTTCTGTGTGGAGTTTGTATGTTCTCCCCGTGTCCCCTAGGGTAGGTACGCTCACATGTTCTCCCCGTGTCCCCTAGAGTAGGTACGCTCACATGTTCTCCCAGTATCCCCTAGGGTAGGTACCCTCACATGTTCTCCCCGTTTCCCCTAGGGTAGGTACCCTCACACGTTCTCCCCGTGTCCCCTAGGGTAGGTACCCTCACATGTTCTCCCAGTGTCCCCTAGGGTAGGTACCCTCACATGTTCTCCCCGGGTCCCCTAGGGTTGGTACCCTCACATGTTCTCCCCATGTCCCCTAGGGTAGGTACCCTCACATGTTCTCCCCGTGTCCCCTAGGGTAGGTAGGTACCCTCACATGTTCTCCCCGTGTCCCCTAGGGTAGGTACCCTCACATGTTCTCCCCGTGTCCCCTAGGGTAGGTACCCTCACAAAAACATGCAGTAATCCTGGTTGGAATGTGTTAAGGAGATAACTGTTACAATTGCTCAATTCAACAGACCCATTCAGGATTCTAAAAACGCCTTCTCAATCCTGACCTAAGTTTTAAGTGTTTAGAGAGGCACTTGTCTTTATCTCCTTGGGCAAATCATTCCATTGCACCGTTTGTACTACATGGAATACAAGCTACTGTTATGCTAATTACTGTCTGTTATTTACTTAGTATTATTTCTAGTAGTATTATTCACTGTCTCTGTTGTTGATGTATTGTTATTTCTGTCCGTATGATTCCAGAAGTGTCCACCACAGAGCAGAGTCTCCAACTCCCAGCCTTCTGTCTGTGAAGAGTGACAAGTCTAAAGGAGAACCTCCTGACTTCAGTAACGAACCTGGACCTCCTGATTCACAGTATGTCAACCCTCCTATAAATATATACAACATTATAACACTGTAACACTATACAATATACACTATAACATATTTTATAGTGCCGGTGAGAAGGCGGGTAGCTGTGTTCTGCACTAGCTGTAAACGCCTGAGTGACGCCTGGTCGATGCCAATATACAAAGAGTTGCAATAATCTATTCTTGATTAAATCAAAGCATGAATAACCATCTCCAGCTGTTTTTAGGGGGAGGTAGGATTTGACCGTGGCGATGATTGGAAGAAGAGAGTTTTAACGACGGAGCTGATTTGTTTATTAAGTTTAAAATCTTTATCAAAAATAAAACCAAGAGGGGGGACAGTGGCACGGTCGGTAGTGTTGTCGCCTCACAGCTAGAAGGTCCTGGGTTCGATTCCCGCTGTGGGTGCTGGGGGCGTGTTCTCTCCTCTGCGTCATCAGTGCCCATACCCGAGGCGGGGTTGGCGAAAGGGCCTTTCTGTGTGGAGTTTGTATGTTCTCCCCGTGTCCCCTAGGGTAGGTACGCTCACATGTTCTCCCCGTGTCCCCTAGAGTAGGTACGCTCACATGTTCTCCCAGTATCCCCTAGGGTAGGTACCCTCACATGTTCTCCCCGTTTCCCCTAGGGTAGGTACCCTCACACGTTCTCCCCGTGTCCCCTAGGGTAGGTACCATCACATGTTCTCCCAGTGTCCCCTAGGGTAGGTAGTAGGTACCCTCACATGTTCTCCCCGGGTCCCCTAGGGTTGGTACCCTCACATGTTCTCCCCATGTCCCCTAGGGTAGGTACCCTCACATGTTCTCCCCGTGTCCCCTAGGGTAGGTAGGTACCCTCACATGTTCTCCCCGTGTCCCCTAGGGTAGGTACCCTCACATGTTCTCCCCGTGTCCCCTAGGGTAGGTACCCTCACAAAAACATGCAGTAATCCTGGTCGGAATGTGTTAAGGAGATAACTGTTACAATTGCTCAATTCAACAGACCCATTCAGGATTCTAAAAACGCCTTCTCAATCCTGACCTAAGTTTTAAGTGTTTAGAGAGGCACTTGTCTTTATCTCCTTGGGCAAATCATTCCATTGCACCGTTTGTACTACATGGAATACAAGCTACTGTTATGCTAATTACTGTCTGTTATTTACTTAGTATTATTTCTAGTAGTATTATTCACTGTCTCTGTTGTTGATGTATTGTTATTTCTGTCCGTATGATTCCAGAAGTGTCCACAGAGCAGAGTCTCCAACTCCCAGCCTTCTGTCTGTGAAGAGTGACAAGTCTAAAGGAGAACCTCCTGACTTCAGTAACGAACCTGGACCTCCTGATTCACAGTATGTCAACCCTCCTATAAATATATACAACACTATAACACTGTAACACTATACAATTTACACTATAACATATTTTATAGTGCCGGTGAGAAGGCGGGCAGCTGTGTTCTGCACTAGCTGTAAACGCCTGAGTGACGCCTGGTCGATGCCAATATACAAAGAGTTGCAATAATCTATTCTTGATGAAATCAAAGCATGAATAACCATCTCCAGCTGTTTTTAGGGGAGGTAGGATTTGACCGTGGCGATGATTGGAAGAAGAGAGTTTTAACGACGGAGCTGATTTGTTTATTAAGTTTAAAATCTTTATCAAAAATAAAACCAAGAGGGGGGACAGTGGCACGGTCGGTAGTGTTGTCGCCTCACAGCTAGAAGGTCCTGGGTTCGATTCCCGCTGTGGGTGCTGGGGGCGTGTTCTCTCCTCTGCGTCATCAGTGCCCATACCCGAGGCGGGTTTGGCGAAAGGGCCTTTCTGTGTGGAGTTTGTATGTTCTCCCCGTGTCCCCTAGGGTAGGTACGCTCACATGTTCTCCCCGTGTCCCCTAGAGTAGGTACGCTCACATGTTCTCCCAGTATCCCCTAGGGTAGGTACCCTCACATGTTCTCCCCGTTTCCCCTAGGGTAGGTACCCTCACACGTTCTCCCCGTGTCCCCTAGGGTAGGTACCCTCACATGTTCTCCCAGTGTCCCCTAGGGTAGGTACCCTCACATGTTCTCCCCAGGTCCCCTAGGGTTGGTACCCTCACATGTTCTCCCCATGTCCCCTAGGGTAGGTACCCTCACATGTTCTCCCCGTGTCCCCTAGGGTAGGTAGGTACCCTCACATGTTCTCCCCGTGTCCCCTAGGGTAGGTACCCTCACATGTTCTCCCCGTGTCCCCTAGGGTAGGTACCCTCACAAAAACATGCAGTAATCCTGGTCGGAATGTGTTAAGGAGATAACTGTTACAATTGCTCAATTCAACAGACCCATTCAGGATTCTAAAAACGCCTTCTCAATCCTGACCTAAGTTTTAAGTGTTTAGAGAGGCACTTGTCTTTATCTCCTTGGGCAAATCATTCCATTGCACCGTTTGTACTACATGGAATACAAGCTACTGTTATGCTAATTACTGTCTGTTATTTACTTAGTATTATTTCTAGTAGTATTATTCACTGTCTCTGTTGTTGATGTATTGTTATTTCTGTCTGTATGATTCCAGAAGTGTCCACCACAGAGCAGAGTCTCCAACTCCCAGCCTTCTGTCTGTGAAGAGTGACAAGTCTAAAGGAAAACCTCCTGACTTCAGTAACGAACCTGGACCTCCTGATTCACAGTATGTCAACCCTCCTATAAATATATACAACACTATAACACTGTAACACTATACAATATACACTATTACACTATAACATATTTTATAGTGCCGGTGAGAAGGCGGGCAGCTGTGTTCTGCACTAGCTGTAAACGCCTGAGTGACGCCTGGTCGATGCCAATATACAAAGAGTTGCAATAATCTATTCTTGATGAAATCAAAGCATGGATAACCATCTCCAGCTGTTTTTAGGGGAGGTAGGATTTGACCGTGGCGATGATTGGAAGAAGAGAGTTTTAACGACGGAGCTGATTTGTTTATTAAGTTTAAAATCTTTATCAAAAATAAAACCAAGAGGGGGGACAGTGGCACAGTCGGTAGTGTTGTCGCCTCACAGCTAGAAGGTCCTGGGTTCGACTCCCGCTGTGGGCGCTGGGGGTGTGTTCTCTCCTCTGCGTCATCAATGCCCATACCCGAGGCGGGGTTGGCGAAAATGCCTTTCTGTGTGGAGTTTGTATGTTCTCCCCGTTTTTCCTAGGGTACCCTCACATGTTCTCCCCATGTCCCCTAGGTTAGGTACCCTCACATGTTCTCCCCGTGTCCCCTAGGGTAGGTGCCCTCACATGTTCTCCCCGTGTCCCCTATGGTACCCTCACAAAAACATGCAGTAATCCTGGTCGGAATGTGTTAAGGAGATAACTGTTACAATTGCTCAATTCAACAGACCCATTCAGGATTCTAAAAACGCCTTCTCAATCCTGACCTGAAGTGTTTAGAGAGGCACTTGTCTCTCTAAACCCTAAATGTCAGGGGGTAACCGGCTAGTAACCAGATCCTTTTTAGTAATAGTACAACATAAACATTACAGAGACTGTAGTTGTTACTGTACAATACTTTAAAACAGTTGTCATGTTGCACACATGCCTAAAATTGCTGTTATTTGCGCCGCCCAGCTTGTCACACTCTAGGCTGCATGAACAGCGCTGCTCGGGCGCTGTTTTCTGCCCCCTCAATGTCCCAAAGTTCTCTGTTGTACTCCGTCTCCCCACACTGGCACGGTTAGCCAAGTTAGCCATGTGCTATCGATGTTGGAGGGTTTTCTCGTCAGCGAAAAGTCAACAAACAGAACACGGTGACATGCATGCTGATCTTCCTTAATAATAAAAAAAGGCTTAGCCCATGATGCGTCCAGTGGCTTTATAGTTAGGCTATAGGCTGCTCAGATCTGGACTGGACTTATTTATGTTTTGGAATAGAACCGGCGGACCTCTGTACTGTAGACACGCATATGCATGCATGCAGATGCGATGCGTTGTTTATTGATGATTAAGCCTACAACAATTTATTTATATTGTTAAATGTTGCTTTAACAACATTTTGTTTGTCTTTTAAAAAGGAGCATAAATAAATGTATACCATTCGTCTACCAACTTTATTTATGTAGCCTATACATGCATATTACATTTGGGGTAGCCTATTAAAAAAATAAATTAATAAAATCAACAACCGTTAATTAACCGGATAATGCCATCGGCTACCCGGCTGGAAAATTAACCGTTGGATACATATGTATCTATATGTATATATTCTATTGTCTTCATCTATATGTATCTATATGTACAGTATATATTATATTGTCTTCATATTTATGTATGTATATATTCTATTGTCTTCATCTATATGTATCTATATGTATATATATATTCTATTGTCTTCATCTATATGTATCTATATGTATATATTCTATTGTCTTCATCTATATGTATCTATATGTATATATTCTATTGTCTTCATCTCCACAGAGAGACATTCAGAAACACACCTGGACAGAAGACATTCAGTCGAACCACACCTGGACACAGTAAGACTGGACACATTTTACACTGACATTTTATTTCAATGAATGAAATGTTTAAATAGCAGCAGACTCATCAGATTAAATATACTCGTTGTATTCCTGTCTCATTGTCCAAATACAAATACTGACGATAAACGCATACATTTAGACTAAAAAAACGATCCAATGTTGTATATTTTAGCCAATTTTCTCATTTGTTTTCCTTTTACAAATTCAGATTTTCTGTAGGATATATACAGTGGGGTTCCTTTCCTTTTCGCCGGCCCAGTACCCATAGTTACCTCTAGGTATTTAAAAGTACCTGGGTACCTATGGAAGTCACACCTCTGATGGGTGTGGTTTAGTCTTAAGGGGCGTTTTCTTTTCACCCACTGTGTAATATAATAAACAGACAGTAGGTGGCAGTAGGGCAGTAGGACAGAGGCCAGTGCAGTATACAGCTTGCAAATTTAATGAAAATTTGAAGGGATGTGCCAGGGACCCCCCATTTTGGGGGATGTGCCGGGGACCCCCATTTGGGGGGGTGTGCCGGGGACCCCCGTTTGGGGGGATGTGCCGGGGACCCCCCGTTTGGGGAGATGTGCCGGGGACCCCCATTTGGGGAGATGTGCCGGGGACCCCCATTTGGGGAGATGTGCCGGGGACCCCCATTTGGGGGGATGTGCCGGGGACCCCTGTTTGGGGGGATGTGCCATGGACCCCCGTTTGGGGGGGATGTGCCGGGGACCCCCCGTTTGGGGAGGTGTGCCGGGGACCCCCGTTTGGGGAGATGTGCCAGGGACCCCCATTTGAGAGGATATGCCAGGGACCCCATAAGAGAAGGTTTTTACATATATATATATATATATATATATATATATATATATATATACATATATATTAAATATATATATAGTAAAACGTAAAAGTAAATATACTTTTAAAAACACACATGACAGCACTCAAGCAAATAACTTTAAAGAGAAAGAAAAGGACAGAGACAGAGCCTCATTTAAAAAAAAAAAGCTCATTATGCAATGTGAAATGCCACCTAATCCTTTTCCTTGTCTTTATTATGGGCCAACTTGTGAATGCTGCATGCTTTTATTGTGAAGGGTCTCAGTTCTCACAGCCTGCTTATTTCCACGTGCTGAAAATAGCTGATCGACAAGCTCACAACGCGTTGCGTCCGCAACGCGTTGTGAGCTTGTAGATCAGCCATTTTCAGCATGCAAGCATAACACGTGTACGACGAAGAATAAATCAGGCATCACTGCGCTTCTGTGAAGGGAGGGAGATATATTTTGTTGGCCGAACGAGGCCATCGTGTTTGGACATCTATGGACAGCTATTTTTCGTGGCACATTATGTTTAATCACAACAACGTCACGTTTAGCCTACTTTACCTCCTCAGTGTTTGGGTCGGGACTGTATGTGTCTGCTGTCTACGTGCATATGTGCTCTGCACGCTCCAGTCTTTCTGGAGGGAGCGAAATGTAGCGTCTTCTGGATGCATCTAAGCATTAACATTTCAATGGCCGAGGGTCGTTAGAGTCTATTGTTCCGTGTTGTAGTTATCGCACGTCTAATGGTTAGACGTGTGACAACAATGACGCAACAATAAGAAGCCTGCAGCCCAGTAGCTATAATATTGCTTAAGGGGGAGAGTTAGTGTGCCGCCTGATTTGACAGAAAGTAACACTATAACTTAATTTCGGTCAAATTACGCGGAGCACTTGGACACATCAAGCGGAGCACCAAAGCTCTGCGACACACATGTTGGGAAACACTGGTCTATGGAGTATGGAGGGGGGGTCCTTGGCGTGTCTCTTCAGGTGGGGGTCCCTGGCATATCTCTTTAATCTGAATATTATCTTGATGATTATTGATGAAATGTGCCTTGTGCCTTGTGCCCTCAAAAAGTTTACCACACTAAAGGCCAAATGGGACTCAACCTTTTTTTGGGACTCATTTGAATGACCACCTGTGCATCCCGGGACCCATTACATTGAAAACCTATTTACATCACTGATACAGCGTGACACAAAAGCACCAAAAGTAGAAGATCCACAAGCTCGAGATGTGTGAGTGAAGTGACATGATTTGAGCTTGTAGATCTGCTACTTTAGCCCTTTTTTAATTTGAATCCTTAACAGTTTTGGACATATGGGATTTCCACCCGACAGAGACGATAAGCAGAGCTTGCGGATCTGCTTTTTCTGTTGCTTTTGTGTGATGCTATAGTATGGTAGAGCATACATTTGCAAGACATAAAATATAAAAAAATGACGACAAGCGTTTTCTGCTGACAGCTACATTATAATAGTGTGGTGTGTGTGTGTGTGTGTGTGTGTGTTTCTCATGGTATTTAAATGTCTAAATACAGTCTAAATGGTATTTCTTAATTTTTTGTTACCTTGTACTGTTAAGTAACTTGAAAAATAACCATAAAAAAACGCGCACGAAAATATCGTGATAATATTGTGTATCGTGGTAAGCTTGAAAAAATATTGTGATAAAACTTTTGTCCATATCGCCCACCCCTACCTTGAGCAAGGCATTGAACCCCTACCATGAAATGTTCTATGAGCAGGGCCTGGCTGTAAACAAGTTCTTGAGCTTAATCCAGTTACCCTGGGTAAACATGGTAACTTTGCTTTGCTCCTACACAGGTAAACGGCAGGGGGTGGGAGAAGCACTTGGTCTTTGAAATCAAATTAGGCCTGCACTCCCCCTCCCCCCCTACACACACACTTGCTTGGCTCAGTCTTTGAACAATCCATTGAACTTTAGGCCTGCCTAGGCTGCTTAAACTATCTAGTCTTAGCCAACTAAAAATTTACACTGGCATACAATAAACTAAAACATAATTACTCAGACTCTTCAACAAAGATGGCAAAAACAAACATTATTTGTTCTGTATACTTATACAATTGTATAGCCTACTGAAAAGGCTGAAAAGGCCTAGGTGGGCTGCAGGGGGTGGGTAGCCACTAGCCAGCCACAGTCTCTCCAATACAGTGTGGGATCTTCACACCTCTCAGACCGGGGATATAGGGGGGTTGAGAGTAGGGCTGCACGATTTTGCAAAAAAAAATAACCTCGATTATATTCTCTGAAACCTCGATTTTGGTTTTGATTTCGATTCTTTTTCAGTAAAATAAATACATTGTCTCAAAATATGTTTTTTTTTTTTTTTTAAATGCAAACAAATGTGAATTTTCCTATTGGAATAAAGTCCAAATCCCTGGTTACAAGACAAATATGCCTTAAAACATTACACTTGCCCTCTATGAATAAAAATTAATAAAAACATAAATATTTTATTTCTTTCATAAATAGATAATCTTTCAATCAATAGGGACTGCTCCCATCGCAGGTTGATATACAGTGGGATCTATTTTTCTTTAGAAACAAGGCCAACTAATTATAATTATATACATGGCAACACTGCTGGTTGACTAATGGGGGAATGAAGGGAAAACAGCGCCCCCTAAAGTCACAAAACTAAAGCTTTGAAGCCCATTTTCTCTGCTTGGTCTATTTTTCTACTACTCCTGCAAGACCTTTTTCTAAAAGCCATATCTCCAAAACTGGTGGGTCAAACTGAACAACTTATATGTCAATTTGAAGCTATGATTCCCTGCTTTCATATGACACGATAAAAATGAAAGAGAGATATGCCAGGGACCCCCCCATTTGAAGAGATATGCCAGGGACCCCCATTTGGGGGGATGTGCCGGGGACCCCATTTGGGGGGGATGTGCCAGGGACCCCCATTTGGGTGGGGGGGTGTGCCAGAGACCCCCATTTGAAGAGATATGCCAGGGACCCCCATTTGAAAAGATATGCCAGGGACCCCCATTTGAAAAGATATGCCAGGGACCCCCATTTGAAAAGATATGCCAGGGACCCCCATAAGAGAAGATTTTTACAGCTATAGCAGTGACTCTCAACCCGTTTAATTTCAAGGACCCCCAGTTTGACATGCATTAGTCTATGGAGTATGGACCCCCATTTAATGGCATTTATATCTCTGGGACCCCCAATATTTATATTGTAACATCAATGATAATTTAACTTTAGAGTGTAGAAATGGAACCAAATGGACCCTAACCGCTTACTCAAATAAATATTACTTGTAACAGTATGTATTTCAATGTATTTCAATATTACAGTATTGATACTTTAGTTTACAGTACAAAATGTACTGCATATTGCTAGAAGCTATTAAGACTGCTCATCATGGGCCGACGCCACCTGGTGGTTGAATAGCCACTCCACATATTAAAATAAACCTGTGGGTGTGGCTGAGAATCTGGGGGTGTGTCTGTGGGTGTGTCTAACATGGGTACCCATCAGTACTGATCAATGTCATTTTGAGATTGAGGCGGGGACGAATAGGACTGTACCGTACATAGTAGTTTTAATGCTATGGATTGTTCAATGTAAAGTTGTAAATGAAGCATAATGTTTAACATGTATTAATTGTCTCCTCATTTCAGATGTCCGTCTGCCGGGGTATTTAAAGGTCTATAGGGTCACTTTGGACGGTCTTGAACATGTGACATTCGTCACTGAACATCCCTCCCTCTCCAACATCTACACAGACCTCCACCTATCAGCGGGAGTGAGTGAAGGGGTTAATCAGCAACATGAGGTGTGGCAGCTTGAGACCGCCTCCAGCATGAAGACCCTCTATGACGTCCTAATCAAGTGCCGTTCCATCTTTAAGACCGTCCTCCCTGGCAGAGACACACCCAGCAGCAGAGTTCTGACCAATGGCATCGCTGGCATCGGAAAGACATTCTCCGTGCGTAAGTTCGCTCTGGACTGGGCGAGAGGTTTGGAGAACCAAGATATAGATCTCCTGGTTCTCTTCGCATTCCGGGAGCTGAACTTGGTCCGAGATAAGCAGCACAGTCTTCTCTCACTGATCCATGGTTTCCATCCAACGTTAGAGAAGCTCACAGCAGAGCAGCTCGCTGCCTGGAAAGTTGGCTTCATCTTCGATGGTCTCGATGAAAGCAGGTTTCCGCTGAAATTCCAGAACGTTGACGTCGATTCTGACGCCTTCGACAACAATGACGTCGTCTCTGATGTCACGGTGACATCATCGGTGGGCCTGCTGCTGACGAACCTCTTCAAGGGGAATCTGCTCCCCTCGGCTCTCTTCTGGATAACCACTAGACCTGCAGCAGCCAATCAGATCCCTCCTGAATGCGTTGACATGGTGACAGAAATACGAGGGTTCACAGAGCCCCAGAAGGAGGAGTTCTTCAGGAAGATGTTCAGTGATGATGAGGAGCTGGCCAGCACCATCATCTCACACGTGAAGACATCCAAGAGCATCCACATCATGTGTCACATCCCAGTCTTCTGTTGGATGACCGCTACCGTTGTGGAGGACCTGGTGAAGACAGGCAAGAGAGGACAGATGCCCAAGAACCTGACCGGGATGTACAGCCACTTCATATCGCTCATGATAAAAAGGATGATGACAAAGTATGATGAGACTGACAGGGATGTTCTTCTGCAGCTGTGCCTGCTGGCGTTTGTACATCTGAAGAAAGGCAGCGTCACGTTCTACCAAGAAGACCTGGAAGAGTGTGGTCTCGATGTGAACCACGCCGCGCTGTACTCGGGAGTGTGCACAGAGGTCTTCAAAGAAGAGACCGTTCAATCTCAGAGAAAGATCTACAGCTTTGTTCATCTGAGCATCCAGGAGTTCCTGGCTGCAGTCTACCTGATGCACTGTTTCACACAGAAGAAGAACATGAAGGTACTGAAGACATCCCTGGGAGGAGGAGGAGAAGAAGACGTCTTCCTGCAGAGAGCCATCGCAGAATCCATGAAGGGTATGGGAGGAGGAGGAGGAGGAGGAGGAGGAGGAGGAGGAGGAGGAGGAGGAGGAGAAGAAGAAGACGTCTTCCTGCAGAAAGCCATTGAAGAATCCATGAAGGGTATGGGAGGAGGAGGAGGAGGAGGAGGAGGAGGAGGAGGAGAAGAAGAAGACACACAGCAGAACATGGAGGTACTGAAGACATTCCTGGGAGATGATGTCAGTTCCTTGGAGGACTTCCTGCAGAGAGCCAGCGAAAAAGCCCTGAAGAGTAAGAACGGCCACCTGGACCTCTTTGTCCGCTTCCTTCATGGCCTCTCGCTGGAGTCCAACCAGAGTCTGTTAGGAGGCCTGCTGGGTCACACAGAGAACAGTCCAGAGAGCATCCAGAGAGTCATCAACAACCTGAAGGAGATGAAAATGAAAGTATCGAGTCTCTCTCCTGACAGATTCATCAACATCTTCCACTGTCTGATGGAGATGAACGACCACTCAGTACATCAGGAGATCCAACAGTACCTGAAGTCAGCGGACAGATCAAAGACAGAACTGTCTGAGAGCCAGTGTTCAGCTCTGGCCTTCATGCTGCTGACGTCAGAGGAGGTTCTGGAGGAGTTTGACCTGCACCAATATGACACATCATCATGGGGGAGATCCAGAATACTCCCAGCTGTGAGGAACAGCAGAAAGGCTCGGTTAGTAGTCATGTGGATAGAAAACCTGTTAGTGTGTGTGTGTGTGTGTGTGTGTGTGTGTGTGTGTGTGTGTGTGTGTGTGTGTGTGTGTGTGTGTGTGTGTGTGTGTGTGTGTGTGTGTGTGTGTGTGTGTGTGTGTGTGTGTGTGTGCGTGCGACAGCATTTTTGCCTAAATGGAACTGACTGACGCACAGAGAACAAAGTATAAATAAGATAACATTCATAGATCAATGCAAGTTACACACTGTAGTATTAAACCATTTTGGGCGGGAAACCCCTTTTGGTGTTAGCATTATGTTATGCTTTAGCTATTTTAATCGAAGAACGACTGACATAGAAACATAGCTTTTTCAGAAAACTGTCAGGATGTAGAAGACATTTTTAGAATCTGATCTCAGGTCAGAATGGGTTAATACAGATTATTCTTATATGACCTGTCAATATCTGACCAACTAGACTGTTCTTATATGACCTGTCAATATCTGACCAACTAGACTGTTCTTATATGACCTGTCAATATCTGACCAACTAGACTGTTCTTATATGACCTGTCAATATCTGACCAACTAGACATTGGTACATTTACATTACACTTTATAGTTCATTTCATTGAACATGAATTTGATCTAATCTGTGTTGATGATCACTGATTTTACATCATCTACATTTACAGACTTGTTGGCTGTAACCTCAACGAGGCACGATATTCGATTGTGGCTTCAGCTCTCAGCTCTAATCCTTCACATCTGAGAGAATTGGACATCAGTTATAATGAGATAGATGATCCATCCATGGACCTGCTCACTGCTGCATTGAAGAGTCCAAACTGTCATCTGGAGATACTGAGGTCACATTATTATTTACATTAGTTCTGTTTTATTATTTATAGTTTGATTCTTAATAATAAGAGTGTTAATAAAGTTGACATCATGGTATCCCACTGATTAGAATAATAATATGGTCAGAGTTTGTGTTGTCTAGTTCACACTCTCACATCACAATGCTACGGTACAGTAACTACAATATGTGATCCATCATGGCTGCTAGGGGATTATCATTATCAATGCTACGGTACAGTAACTACAATATGTGATCCATCATGGCTGCTAGGGGATTATCATTATCAATGCTACGGTACAGTAACTACAATATGTCATCTATCATGGCTGCTAGGGGATTATCATTATCAATGCTACGGTACAGTAACTACAATATGTGATCCATCATGGCTGCTAGGGGATTATCATTATGTGAACTAATGGGGTACAGTGATTACAGTATGTAGTCATGTTGGCACGCACGCACACTTACACACACACACACACACACACACACACACAATTCCTATGTTGGAAGATTAAGATTATGATGATTTACTTCACATTATCCCTGCCTTCTCTTTCCATCTCTTGGGGTCTTTACTCCAAACCTCTGATATTCAGTCCAGATATTTCATGTGTAATTACAGACTTGCTGGCTGTACCTTCACACAGACAGGATTTGAAGTTCTGCTCTCAGCTCTCAGCTCTAATCTTCTCCATCTGAAAGAATTGGACCTCAGTTTCATCTGCCTGCAGGAATCACAACTGCTCCAGCTCTCTGCGTTACTGAAGAGTCCACAGTGTGGACTGCAGATCCTGGGGTAAAGAATGTGTGTTCTCTCTGTGTGGATCTCTACTTGAACATCAACAGCACTTTGTTAAATGTGTATTTCTCTGCAGGTTGTCAGGCTGTGGAGTCACAGAGGAAGGCTGTTCTTCTCTGGCTTCAGCTGTGACCTCCAACCCCTCCTCCCAGCTGAAACAGCTGGACTTGAACTTCAGCCACTTAGGAGACTCTGCTCTGAAGAAGCTGTCTGCTGCCCTGGAGACTGTCAAGTGAGTAGACTTGTGTAGAGCGGCCGTCAAAGGTTCCAGGTTAAATTCCCGGCTCCTCCTGGCTGCTACATGTCGAAGTGTCCTTGAGCAAGACTCTGAACCCCTAACAGCTCCCGATGAGCATGCATGTTTTCCTCTGCCATCGGTGGGTGAATGTGAACTACATTGTAATGTAAAGCGCTTTATAAATGCAGTTTCCCATATTATCATATCATATTACCATAAGATCCATGGTTCATTCTATAGATTTAATATACAGTAGATAGTGTCTATGTTCCATGGTTCTATAACATAGATTTAATATACAGTAGATAGTGTATGTTCTATAACATAGATTAATATACAGTAGATAGTGTCTATGTTCCATGGTTCTATAACATAGATTAATATACAGTAGATAGTGTCTATGTTCCATGGTTCTATAACATAGATTTAATATACAGTAGATAGTGTATGTTCCATGGTTCTATAACCTAGATTAATATACAGTAGATAGTGTCTATGGTTCTATAACATAGATTAATATACAGTAGATAGTGTCTATGTTCCATGGTTCTATAACATAGATTAATATACAGTAGATAGTGTCTATGTTCCATGGTTCTATAACATAGATTCATATACAGTAGATAATGTCTATGTTCCATGGTTCTATAACATAGATTAATATACAGTAGATAGTGTCTATGTTCCATGGTTCTATAACATAGATTAATATACAGTAGATAGTGTCTATGTTCCATGGTTCTATAACATAGATTAATATACAGTAGATAGTGTCTATGTTCCATGGTTCTATAACATAGATTAATATACAGTAGATAGTGTCTATGTTCCATGGTTCTATAACATAGATTAATATACAGTAGATAGTGTCTATGTTCCATGGTTCTATAACCTAGATTAATATACAGTAGATAGTGTCTATGTTCCAGGTATATATATCCGAACATTGATATATTATTGTTTTAGGGTCTATTTTTTTATGTCCAATGTATTTGTATTTGGTTCATAAAGTTAACATAACTATAACTAAATGCATTTGAAATTAAATAAAAATGTTACTTTTCAGGATTCCAATTAAAAAATAGCAAAACAATAATTCACGATTTCAGTTCAAATAATAGCAAAAATAGCTGATCCACAAGCTCAAAACGCGTCACATTGTGGCGTGTTTTGAGCTTGTAGATTGGCTGTTTTTGCTACGACAGTAGTGTGCAATGTAATGTGTAATATGTGTCCCTCTGGGGTGAGGGTGGAAATATAGCAGAACTCTGACTAGGGAGATAGGTGGGTTATTGTTCCGAGTTTTAATTAATGTAGAATGTAATTAGATGTAATTACTTACCTCTGTCATCGGTGTATGAATGTGTGTGAATGGGAGAATGTAATGCACATACAGTAGTAAATCGCCTTGGATAAATGTGCTATATAAATGCACCATTTACAGACAGTACATGTGAGGGACTTTAATAGTTTATTTTAAACCAAAAAGGCTCTTTCACACACTTATGCCGCAGTGTGCCAGTGATCACCCTCCTTATTTGTGCCTAAGGTTGCCTATATAGACAATTTTAAAATAGCCAATCACAAGCTCCGTTGTAACCAAATGGACCCAAAACAATCTCAGATTTAAAGGTGCAATAGACCACTAGATGTTGCTCTCTGAACACCTGTTTCATGAGGGTTCTTGCTTGACTCACATCTGTTCTGTAGGGCAGCAATATTATGCAGTTTGCAACGCTGCAATATGGTAGCCTGGCCAGTGTTCATTTTGACAGCTAATTCCAATTTAGTCTTTTGAATAACACACGCTTTAGTTTTAGTCCTATTTTACTCATCTGAAATCGTCTAGTCTTAGTCATCAAAACTGGTGGCAGCTGCCTCCAAGCGTCCTTTAGGGGGGAAAGTACAAAGTCTTGAAAGTCTTGATATCGGAAGGTCGCCAGTTCGTATCCCCGTACCGGCACGTTACAATTACCACCGCTGAAGTGCCCTTGGACAAGGCATTTGAACCCCTACCATGAAATGTTCTATGAGCAGGGCCTGGCTGTAAACTAGTTCTTGAGCTTAGTCCAGTTACCCTGGGTAAACATAGTACCTTTCCTTTCCTTTATGGTACCAATGTGTGTGATGTTTGGACAGAGTCTGTGGGAGAATGATGACAAAATGTGTTTAGTAATTTCTTTTTTCTTTTTTTTTATTCATAAACTTAAATTATTTATATAGCAGCATCAATTATTTTAAAATTTTGAATACTGTCCATACTGT
Source organism: Protomyctophum bolini (assembly GCF_963924005.1). Taxonomy (NCBI): domain Eukaryota; kingdom Metazoa; phylum Chordata; class Actinopteri; order Myctophiformes; family Myctophidae; genus Protomyctophum; species Protomyctophum bolini. The sequence continues at coordinate 3,273,033 of NC_137877.1, read as the reverse complement.
ACAGAACCCAACAATGGGTTCCCGGCCTGAGGGGGTAAAACACCAAAAGGGTTCCCGCCCAGAGCAGAGGTTTTGACTTGATTCATTGTTGTTCTACTTCCTACAGTGTGAATCATGGAGGAGAACACTGGACTAAACCTCAACTCCTTACAACACGTGAGTCTGTCTGTCTGTCTGTCTGTCTGTCCTTCTGGGATCTATCCTCGGACCCTCCTTTTCCCTCTACACCAAATCTGCTGAAAATATTTTGTGGAACTAGGGGCGTTCCAGGGGGTCCGTGGAGGGTTCCAGGGGGTCTGTGGGGCGTTCCAGGGGGTCCGTGGGGGGTTACAGGGGGTCCGTGGAGGTTTCCAGGGGGTCCTTGGGGGGTTCCAGGGGGTCTGTGGAGGGTTCCAGGGGGTCTGTGGAGGGTTCCAGGGGGTCTGTGGAGGGTTCCAGGGGTCTGTGGAGGGTTCCAGGGGTCCGTGGGGGGTTCCAGGGGTCTGTGGAGGGTTCCAGGGGGTCTGTGGAGGGTTCCAGGGGTCTGTGGAGGGTTCCAGGGGTCCGTGGGGGGTTCCAGGGCTCATAGCGCGCCACCGAGTGGCGCGCTATGAGCTTGTAGATCTGCTATTTTTCAATGGCTAAAGCATAACATGATGCTATAACACCAAAAGGGGTTCCCGCCCAGAAATGGGTTAAACACTTTATCCATATTTTATACGTTGGCTATGTTACGACACAATTAGTCTAGGGGTAATTAAGTGTAACATTGAATGGACCGACAGGACACCAGCTTCAAAATGCGAACATTTATTTTATATATGGATGAATAAATAGGGAAAAGATGAATGTTTTACAGAATAACAGATTAAACTCAAAAGAAAACCTAACAAACAGACACAAAATAATACTACAACTAAAGCAAAACAAATTCCTTTCCGAAGGGAATAAATTAAGGAATAACTATAATCAAAAGTCCACAACTGTGTGGCGGCTGGGAGAGAGAGGGTTCCGGCCTGTCTCCCCGTTGTCTTCTAGAACAGACTGACTCATATAGTATAGGTGAGTAGGAGAGAGAGGGTTCCGGCCTGTCTCCCCGTTGTCTTCCAGAACAGACTGACTCATATAGTATAGGTGAGTAGGAGAGAGAGGGTTCCGGCCTGTCTCCCCGTTGTCTTCTAGAACAGACTGACTCATATAGTATAGGTGAGTAGGAGAGAGAGGGTTCCGGCCTGTCTCTCCGTTGTCTTCTAGAACAGACTGACTCATATAGTATAGGTGAGTAGGAGAGAGAGGGTTCCGGCCTGTCTCCCCGTTGTCTTCCAGAACAGACTGACTCATATAGTATAGGTGAGTAGGAGAGAGAGGGTTCCGGCCTGTCTCCCCGTTGTCTTCTAGAACAGACTGACTCATCTTATATACAAGTGAAAAGGTGTACCCATACTCATTCTTCATGCTCTATCTCCGACCGAACCACACTTTTACCACACATCTCTATATGCAAAATAAATTCGCCACCCTCCCCGAACTGACATAGCCTATTTTTTAGCCGTTCAAGTTTCTTATTTACTCTGCAAATATTACTTTTATGAAAATCACGATCGAGCCAGCAGATAAACGGGTGCCACAACACGCCGAGAAACAAGGAATTTAACCACGCTACTTGCATACACTGCAACTCGCTTACAATTCGCAAACCTGGCAACACTGCCTGCCTCTTACGTCACCAGCTCTGCTCCTCCTGGCCTCCGTAGTCCGTCGCGCTCACAATCTGTCGCAGCCATCTTGCTTTTCTTTTGGATGGGCGAGTGGACATTTAATGCTAATAAATTAATTATAGGTCCAGCAAGCAAATCATGATGGTCTGATTGTGCTCAATAGGTCACAATAACATTCCGAAATTAGGTGTTGTGTTTTGTATGGCATTTTCCCCAGTAGTAGTTGCATATCTATCTCAGCTTTTGCCTGATAGCACACATGCTAACGTCAGCAGCCATAGCAACATACAGTGTGCGCAGACATAACATGAGTTGTTTACAACACAAACACACGGCCTTTTCACCACGCAATACACACAACAGCTCGGGAGTTATTAAACCGAACGTGGACGCTGTTTCAGTGTTACATTTGCTGCGCATATCGGAATAATTGTAACGGCATGCATGATAAATGTAACAACGCTAAAAAACACCATTAAACATATCGTTTTCACCTTAAAGCTATTACATTTCATTGAAGCAACTCCTTAGCATTGTTTTCATACCATGGATGTGATAAGATAATGTATCAAACATAAGGGAAATATTAAATAGGATCGGGTGTACCAGTTTGGCCATTTCTTTTTTTTCAATGGGGCAATACATTGATTAAACAAACGTTTGATTGATTGAGTTGTACAACGTTATACAACCCTAAACTAATTTTAGAATACACTACACAATACAATACAATTTTAGAACATATTTTGCACGTTCCATTTTTTTACTCAGAGATCCCTTTAGCTACACATGTAATATTTCCAGGCAACGGACCTACACATGTCAGCTACCATAAACCACTTCAAGTTATTAGGACGAAATAACTGACAGGAGTGACGGTGCTGTGCTGTGAGTAAACTAATAGGGGAGAGCCGCCAAGGATGTAACATTTTGCACGTTTCATTCTTTTACTCAGAGATCCGTTTAGCTACACATGTAATATTTTCAGGCAACGGACCTACACATGTCAGCTACCATAAACCACTTCAAGTTATTTTTTTGATAAAACAGGTCGGGAGTTATTCAACCGAACGTGGACGCTGTTTCAGTGTTACATTTGCTGCGCATATCGGATCAATTGTAACGGCATGCATGATAAATGTAACAACGCTAAAAAACACCATTAAACATATCGTTCTCAGCTTAAAGCAATTACATTTCATTGAAGCAACTCCTTAGCATTGTTTTTATACCATGGATGTGATAAGAAAATGTATCAAACATAAGGGAAATATTAAATAGTATCGGGTGTACCAGTACCAGTTTGGCCATTTCTTTTTTTTCAATGGGGCAATACATTGATTAAACAAACGTTTGATTGATTGAGTTGTACAACGTTATACAACCCTAAACTAATTTCAGAATACACTACACGATACAATACCATTTCAGAACATATAATATTGGCCAATATGTCAAATATGTAAATATTACATATAATGGCATTGAATGGAAGCGGACCATTTGTAACACATGTTACAAATGACCCGCTTTTGCAAGTTTTCTTTGCAGTTGCTTACAGACCAGAATGAACGTGAATTCCGTCTAAACACGATGCAAACTAATGAAGAACATAAGCATGAACACATCCATGTGGATTTTTATTCACCAACACCAAAGACAAAAATTGTACCACACATATACTCCAGGTGTAAAATTAGACGCATTTTGAAGGTAAACACTTCAAACTTCAAACTCCTGGCCACGTAGAGTACGTTGCTGTACACATACTGACGCGATGGCGTCATGGTGGCGTTGACCAATCAAGATATAACGTCCATGTTACAACCGTGAAGCGTTACAACCTTGGCGGCTCTCCCCTACATTTGTTACTAACATTAGGTTGTGGCGAAGTAGACACGTGGCCAGCAGATACTGTGTTTTGGACAAACAGGCTAGGTATTGGTGTTGATTTGGGTCAACTGGACAAACAGCGTGGTGTTGTTTTGTGTCTGTGTTTGTGTTGGAGCGCCTCAGTGTGGCCGTACAGGTCATGTGCAACCTCTTCCACAGAGAGATGGAGACACTAAATCTCAGCTGGACAAACATGTTTGCATGCATGCATCGCTGCCTTGCATGCTGTGTGCTACTGTTGAGTCTGTCACTTACTTTGACTGATTTATGGCATTGTCTTTCTGTTAAAATCCAACTATGTTAATTTAAGAACTCTGGGCATATAGGTCATTGTTTATTCACTGTGCACACGTGTAGCCTATTGTATGTCAGACTGTATGTCTGTCCCACAGTCACAATCCTTTAGTACTTAGGCTGTGGAAATATTCAGGACAAAACAATGGTACATTTCCAATAACCCATTCGTTACTACATGTGGAGTCAACTCCCGCCATTTATTTCTTCCCATAGTGCGTGGCAAAGTCGCTCTGGGATGAGTGCGCGCGTAGCGCGCACGAAATTCTAGTATAGTATAGGTGAGTAGGAGAGAGAGGGTTCCGGCCTGTCTCCCCGTTGTCTTCTAGAACAGACTGACTCATATAGTATAGGTGAGTAGGAGAGAGAGGGTTCCGGCCTGTCTCCCCGTTGTCTTCTAGAACAGACTGACTCATATAGTATAGGTGAGTAGGAGAGAGAGGGTTCCGGCCTGTCTCCCCGTTGTCTTCCAGAACAGACTGACTCATATAGTATAGGTGAGTAGGAGAGAGAGGGTTCCGGCCTGTCTCCCCGTTGTCTTCTAGAACAGACTGACTCATATAGTATAGGTGAGTAGGAGAGAGAGGGTTCCGGCCTGTCTCCCCGTTGTCTTCTAGAACAGACTGACTCATATAGTATAGGTGAGTAGGAGAGCCATGATCAGGAGCACTCCCACTCCAGACCGACAGCCAGTCAGGGCCCATCACTCCCTGACAGACGGGCCAGCCTCAGAGGTGTCAATCATCAATCAGTCCACCTGGGGAGGATTAGGGAAAACACACACAGGCACCACTCCCCCCACCCTAGTACTGTGTAGTTGAGAACAATATGAGAACTTCTGATAAATATTCATATATATCCTCCCAAATATACACTATAATGATATAATGATCCCCGATCATCACCGACTATTTAAAAATCACACACGTGTGAACTGAGTGGTGCAATTTCCCCCCCCCCCCCCCCCCCCTCTCTCTCTCTCTCTCTCTCTGTCTCTCTCTCATGACACAGCACTACCCCTCCCTCTGTTTCTGCCGCCCCCTACTGGTATAAATCAGTAACATACTCAGGCTCATACACACAGGTGTACACACAGGTAGGTACATGGACATTGCTGATTGTAGGAGTGGTTGCACCACTCAAAAAATAGCAGATCTACAAGCTCACAGCGCATCACTGCGTGCCGCGCTTTTAGCTTGTACATCTGATACTGTGTGTGTGTGTGTGTGTGTGTGTCATTGGAGGGTTCCAGGGGTCCGTGGGGGGTTCCAGGGGGTCTGTGGACGGTTCCAGGGGGTCTGTGGACGGTTCCAGGGGGTCTGTGGACGGTTCCAGGGGGTCCGTGGGCGGTTCCAGGGGTCCGTGGAGGGTTCCAGGGGTCCGTGGAGGGTTCCAGGGGGTCCGTGGGGGGTTCCAGGGGGTCCGTGGGGGGTTCCAGGGGGTCTGTGGAGGGTTCCAGGGGTCTGTGGACGGTTCCAGGGGGTCTGTGGAGGGTTCCAGGGGTCTGTGGAGGGTTCCAGGGGGTCTGTGGAGGGTTCCAGGGTTCTGTGGAGGGTTCCAGGGGTCCGTGGGGGGTTCCAGAGGGTCTGTGGAGGGTTCCAGGGGTCTGTGGAGGGTTCCAGGGGGTCTGTGGACGGTTCCAGGGGGTCTGTGGAGGGTTCCAGGGGGTCTGTGGAGGGTTCCAGGGGTCCGTGGAGGGTTCCAGGGGGTCCGTGGAGGGTTCCAGGGGTCCGTGGAGGGTTCCAGGGGGTCCGTGGAGGGTTCCAGGGGTCTGTGGAGGGTTCCAGGGGGTCTGTGGACGGTTCCAGGGGGTCTGTGGAGGGTTCCAGGGGGTCTGTGGACGGTTCCAGGGGGTCTGTGGAGCGTTCCAGGGGGTCCGTGGAGGGTTCCAGGGGTCTGTGTAGGGTTCCAGGGGGTCTGTGGAGGGTTCCAGGGGGTCTGTGGAGGGTTCCAGGGGGTCTGTGGAGGGTTCCAGGGGGTCTGTGGACGGTTCCAGGGGGTCTGTGGACGGTTCCAGGGGGTCTGTGGAGGGTTCCAGGGGTCCGTGGAGGGTTCCAGGGGTCTGTGGAGGGTTCCAGGGGTCTGTGGAGGGTTCCAGGGGGTCTGTGGACGGTTCCAGGGGTCCGTGGAGGGTTCCAGGGGGTCTGTGGACGGTTCCAGGGGGTCTGTGGACGGTTCCAGGGGTCCGTGGAGGGTTCCAGGGGGTCTGTGGAGGGTTCCAGGGGTCTGTGGAGGGTTCCAGGGGTCCGTGGAGGGTTCCAGGGGGTCTGTGGAGGGTTCCAGGGGTCCGTGGAGGGTTCCAGGGGTCCGTGGGGGGTTCCAGGGGGTCCGTGGGTCGTGGGTCGTTCTTCGATTTTTCAAAAATAGCAGATCTACAAGCTCATAGCGCGCCACTCGGTGGCGCGCTATGAGCTTGTAGATCTGCTATTTTTCAATGGCTAAAGCATAACATGATGCTAACACCAAAAGGGGTTCCCGCCCAAAAATGGGTTAAACACTTTATCCATATTTTATACGTTGGCTATTTAAAAATAGCAGATCTACAAGCTCACTGCGTGCCGCGCTTTGAGCTTGTACATCTGATACCTTGTGTGTGTGTGTGTGTGTGTGTGTGTGTGTGTGTGTGGTCGTGCTCCGTGCACGTATCATTCAGTGAAGGATGTATTTAATGTGTACTGTGTTGTTTTCTCATCAGATTTCCAGCGTCTCACTCTGGACACAAACACAGCACACTGTGGCCTCTCTCTGTCTGAGAACAACAGGAAGGTGACCCGTCAGGATGGTCAGCGTCATTCATATCCTGACCATCCTGACAGGTTTGATGGAGTGCCTCAGGTCCTGAGTTCAGAGAGTCTAGATGAACGCTGCTACAGTGAGGTACAGTTCAGTGGAGGGGTTGGGATAGGAGTGACTGACGGAGACATCAGTAGGAAAGGAGCCAATCGGGACTGTGGGCTTGGATGGAATGAACATTCCTGGAGTCTGTTCTGTTATGATGATCAGCGTGGTGACTGTTACTATGTCATACACAATAGTAAGACGACTTTCCTTCATATCCGTCCCTCTGGCTCCAACAGAGTAGCCGTATATCTGGACCGTCCCGCTGGGACTCTGTCCTTCTACAGAGTGTTAGAGGACACTCTGACTCACCTGTACACCTTCCAGACCACCTTCACTCAACCGCTCTATGCTGGGTTCTGGTTGGGCCCTGACTCCTCTGTGTCTCTGTGTGAGGACAGACAGGCTGTGAGGACAGACAGACAGGCAGACAGGCTGTGAGGACAGACAGACAGACAGACAGGCTGGGGTCACCATTAGGGTCATCTGGGGTCACGGTTAGGGTCATCTGGGGTCACGGTTAGGGTCACCTGGGGTCACCATTAGGGTCATCTGGGGTCGTTGACATGTAAAAGTAACACAGTGGTTCTCAACCTGTGGGTCGAGACCCTCTTATTTTCTTAAGATTCATTTTCGGCTTTTCTATTGTATTCTATTCTATTCATATTCTATAACAATCATATACCTCAAGGAAACATGCACACGCACACACACACGCACACACACACACACACACACACACACACACACATAGTGTGTGTGCATTGGGTCCAGATGGTTCAAATGGAACCAAATGGACCGCGACGGGGCACGGCACCTCCCATAAACATCCACCCAATCCACTTCTCTCCACCTGAGTCGTTCCCTGAGAGACAAAGACTTTGAGAAGCTGTCCAGTGTGTCGCAGCGTGAGCTTGTAGAGCGGCTATTTTGTGTAAAAACTGTCATTACGACCGCATCAAGGCCCGCCAAATGTTTTATTCCAAAGACTGACTAAAACTAAAATAGAAATGTGCTGCCCAAAACAACACTGTTGTCACAATGCTGTTATCTTATATAACTATATATTTGTTGTTATATTTGAGATGTGTTGATTAAAAAACATATTTACATTTCATGCTGTTGAACGCCTTCTTTGACCCTCCCATGAGCCTTCTTTGAGGAGCGCTAGTCCCTCCTATGAGCAGCTTTTCAGGGTGAGTGTGACCCTCCTATGAACAGCTGTTCAGGGTGAGTGTGACCCTCCTATGAGCAGCTGTTCAGGGTGAGTGTGACCCTCCTATGAACAGCTGTTCAGGGTGAGTGTGACCCTCCTATGAGCAGCTGTTCAGGGTGAGTGTGACCCTCCTATGAGCAGCTGTTCAGGGTGAGTGTGACCCTCCTATGAGCAGCTGTTCAGGGTGAGTGTGACCCTCCTATGAACAGCTGTTCAGGGTGAGTGTGACCCTCTTATGAACAGTTGTTCAGGGTGAGTGTGACCCTCCTATGAACAGCTGTTCAGGGTGAGTGTGACCCTCCTATGAGCAGCTGTTCAGGGTGAGTGTGACCCTCCTATGAACAGCTGTTCCGGGTGAGTGTGACCCTCCTATGAACAGCTGTTCAGGGTGAGTGTGACCCTCCTATGAACAGCTGTTCAGGGTGAGTGTGACCCTCCTATGAACAGCTGTTCAGGGTGAGTGTGACCCTCCTATGAACAGCTGTTCAGGGTGAGTGTGACCCTCCTATGAACAGCTGTTCAGGGTGAGTGTGACCCTCCTATGAACAGCTGTTCAGGGTGAGTGTGACCCTCCTATGAACAGCTGTTCAGGGTGAGTGTAACCCTCCTATGAACAGCTGTTCAGGGTGAGTGTGACCCTCCTATGAACAGCTGTTCAGGGTGAGTGTGACCCTCCTATGAACAGCTGTTCAGGGTGAGAGTGACCCTCCTATGAGCAGCTGTTCAGGGTGAGTGTGACCCTCCTATGAACAGCTGTTCAGGGTGAGAGTGACCAGAACGCAAACATTGAAGCTAAAAGTGAGGGCAGGAAGATTGAAGACGGAAACGGTGAGGACATTCCGGATGATTTGATTGGTTGAACACGGAAAGTGATGTATGATGAATGATAAGAGCGCCCCTCACTTCACACGGGTGTGATTAAAATGTTTATTCTGTAATGATATATAATTATTCAAATATTTGAGGCACATTTTCACGATTTTAAAAAAATAGCAGATCTACAAGCTCACCCCTCTGTAATTAAATAATTACTGTGCTTCAACTCAGTACTCAACTACTTACATAACTACTCATTATCAAAATGTATCTCTTGTATATACACATCATCCATATAAAAATATCCATTTTAAACACATAAGCACCTGAATTATCCATTTTCCTTCTCCCTGTATTTTGTGAAAATCACATTTTACTTTAAACAGATTTATGCTAGAACATTGTTTCTGCTCATCCCTCAAACTGTTCCACAGTTACACCCCTAATCCAAACACAAACACTTTTATTGTGGTATTTCTGTTTAACGTTTTAAAATTAAATAAATCCCTCAAATTATAACCCCCCCCCCCCTCCCTATCCTGAAACAAATTCTGAATATTTGCTGGTAAATTATGGTTCCTATAGCCTTGTACATTATTATTGCTGTTTGATAAGCTATAAGTCAGTGAATTTGAGCAGTTTTCTGTAAAAAATAGAGAATTAGTATGTTCCAGATAGCTGACCGTATGAATGGTTGATACTGAATACTGAACTGAATTCTGATAGTTATTTCCATATAATGAAAATATGGCAATACTAATTGAATTGAACAGTAGAGAGTGTGAAGTGACTTGGAATGGAGAACCTGCTTTGCCTTATTTATGACTGCTATACTTTGTACTTGACGTTAGTAAATAATGTGTGGTTTCCAGCTAAGCCTGTCATCTATTGTCACGCCCAGAAATGTATTTCCACGGACCCGGTCAATATAATAATATAATAAATGTATTTCCACGGACCCGGTCAATATAATAATATAATAATATAATAAATGTATTTCCACGGACCCGGTCAATATAATAATATAATAATATAATAAATGTATTTCCACGGACCCGGTCAATATAATAATATAATAATATAATAAATGTATTTCCACGGACCCGGTCAATATAATAATATAATAATATAATAAATGTATTTCCACGGACCCGGTCAATATAATAATATAATAAATGTATTTCCACGGACCCGGTCAATATAATAATATAATAAATGTATTTCCACGGACCCGGTCAATATAATAATATAATAAATGTATTTCCACGGACCCGGTCAATATAATAATATAATAAATGTATTTCCACGGACCCGGTCAATATAATAATATAATAAATGTATTTCCATGGACCCGGTCAATATAGCAATCCCATCAATATGTATATGTACCTGTGTGTTAGTCCTTTGGTTACCAAATAGTATAAACACATTTAAAGATAATTTATTATAATCAAACCATGACTTTAATTTACTTAATTCTTCATTGATGTCAACCTGCAGTTCATCCAGATTATCACCAGAGCAAAATACAGTGCAGTGTCGTCTGCAGAAAGTACTATAGTGACAGCAGCTTTGATATACTTTGTAAATATCATTGATATAAAGAATAAATAGTTTGGGCCTCAGTACTGACCCCTGGGGGACACCACAAGTCATTTCCAGACAACTTGAGCAATAGGTGCCCGGCTTCACAAACTGTCTGTTGCCGTCTGTCCAAGTAACTTTTAATCCAGTTTATTGTTTATTGTGATGGATAGTGTCAAAAGCTTTTTTGAGGTAAATGAATATTCCTATTGCATACTGCCGATTATCAATTGCGTCTGTATTGCATTCTTTCTATGGATTCCATCAGTGCCTGAGATGTTGATCTGTTCTTTCTGAAACCATATTGACTCTCTGAGAGTATATTAAATCTGTCCAAGAATGAACCTATGAAGTCTGCTGTTAAAACGTTTCTCCAATATCTTTGAGAATTGTGGCAGTAATTGTGGCAGAAGTGGTGTTTATTGCTACCATTTTTATACAGTGGAATGACCTTTGCTAAATCATTTATTGGTCTGGAAATGAACCTGTTTGCAATGATACATTAGGCCTACATATGTGTGTAAATGGCCTAGAAATCCCCCCAATGACCTGTTTGACCAGTGACATGTGTCAATATCATTATAGTCAGTAAATGTTTTGTTTTGACTGTTTTTGACTATGTCCAAAATGTCCAATTTCCTTCACTTCACTCAAGAAAACATTGAGCAAGGATTTCTATCAACCATTCCCCCCCACATGTTCACCATCTGATCCTCGGTCCTGAATTCTACTGCCTATAGATCAGGGCCCACATTAACAAAACACTGATTGAATTGAAGCGATCTTTTTAATTACTTATCTTTACACAGAAACATTACTTTTTACATTTTTACATAATGTGTGTCTTATAGCATCGTTTAAATGCTTAATTTATAGGAGTTTTTTTTTGCAAATTAATATTTTTTTCAATACTCTAGAGGGTACTCTTATTTTGAAGAGATCGTCTTGAATTTGCTAGCTGATTAGATTTGCCAGAAAATAGTGCCGGGCAAATAGCTTGCAGGTGTGAGAGCAACTTTGATTGACAGTTTGCCACAAGACTCCTCTCCACACCTCAGCAGGTAAATATAATAAAGTGTTTCAATTAGAAATGACAACATTGGTTGTTGTTGTTGTTGTTGATTTGACCACCAATGAATATTCAACACAATTATTTTAAAGAATTTCTTTTTAGACAACTGAAATACAAATATATATTATAAACCGACTGTGGCAGTCTGTTTGTATATAGTTACGTGTTCAAGGCATGTGTGCAAATCCCTCCTGAAAATGGCACACGTTTTACAAGGAAAAAAAGCTTATTTCCCAAACCTTTTAATTCCTATATCACCTGTTTTTCATTGTTCTGTGAAGCACTATTGTGTGTGTGTGTGTGTGTGTGTGTGTGTGTGTGTGTGTGTGTGTGCGCGCGCGCGCGCGCGACTGTGCGAGCGCGCGTGTTTACGTGCGTGCGCGAGTCGCACTACAAAATTAAAACGAATTCAGATAAGAGAACCTGCTTGCGTTGTCGAAACAACATTACCCAAAATGCAATGCTTTGAGTTGTCGGAACAACATTACCCAACATGCACTGCTTTGAGTTCTCGGAACAACATTACCCAACATGCATTGGTTCCGTTTCCGCATCTCGCGGGCTTTGTTTTTGCTATGGCGGTCGGCTTCGAAATCCGAATCTCCCTGTTGTCTTTCTTTAAACTTATTTTCGATGTTTATATAATGCAAAAATCTTTTCTCCTGGTGCTACATTACGGGTAACTACCGGCATGTGTTATTATAGTTTGGCATTGTTACTTTGCAACTTCTCCAAGCCTGTTTGTTGTATAGCCTGTAGATATAATTTGTTGCTAAACTGAGTTTCACAAACACTGGGGGGTTAAAGTAGGAGTTAACCTTCAGTAAACGGTTTAAGTGGATAGGAGCATTTGGTACTATAGACATACTGTCTACAGTTGACTAGTTATATGACATTGCATCATGTTGTTATTTAACCAGGGGGATCCACCCTTGTTAGCCTTATCTTCACGGGACATGATATGCCTAATAAACGTTTGTTGTTGCAACTTGCCAGAGCAACAAACACTCCTTTTTAAACTGCCAACATATCCCTTTGCACTGGTATGACAACGAGCTGTATAATTAACTAAAACCATAAGCAGTTCCACGTAAAATTTCTCTTCTGTCTGGAGGAGACGGGTTACTTGACTGACTCCTCAACCTGTCACTATAATCTGTGTTTATAAGCAGTTCCACGTAAAACCTCTGATTTCTCTTCCGTCTGGAGGAGACGGGTTAACTTGACTCACTGACTCCTCAACCTGTCACTATAATCTGTGTTTCTAATCCCCCCCCCCCCCACCCCGGGATTAGGCGGAGGTTGTCGTCGAGGAGGCCAGCGTGATGATGTCATCTCCAGGTGGGCTGTACTCCTCCTCCTCCTCCTCGCAGTCAGACTTCCTCGCCCGCTGGATGCCGGGCGGCAGCAGCTCCTCGCGCTCCGGGGTGATCCTGAACGCCGCCTCCTCGCCGGTCCTGGCCCAGTCCCTGCGGTCCCACAGCGTGGCGTGGCGGGCCCCGCCACGGGCCCCCAACGCCATGATGACGACAACGACGCCGATGGGCCCCGAAGACGACGACGACAACGACTCCTTCGCCTCGGACTTCGCTCCCCTGCCCGGCTCTCCCCCCTCCTTCGCCTCGGACTTCGCTCCCCTGCCCGCCGGCTCTCCCGGCTGCAGTAGCAGCAGCAGCTGTGCGAGTGTGGATTCTGATTCTGCTGTTCTGCAGGACGACGCACCCGGACCGCCGCCGACCCGGTCGCCGACCCGGTCGCCGACCCGGTCCTCCTCCTCCTCGGAGAGAACGGTGTTTAAGGGTGGCGTGCAGCAGCCTGTGCCGTTCGGAGAGGTGCTGGCGAGCCAATTTAACCAATCGGAGGAGCTACCCCTGAGGGTGAAGCTGGAACAGGTGAGGAGGAGACCAGTGTTGTTTTTGGCAGCCGATTTAGATTTTAGTTTTTAGTCATTAGTCTCTTGAATAGTTTTCATTTAGTTTCGGTCACATTTTAGTCACCTGGAATGTGTTGGTGTTAGTCTGGTTTTAGTCGACTAAAATATCATAATGTTTTAGTCGACTAAATCTACAGTTGATTTAGTCGACTAAAATGTATTTTGGCGGGCCTTGATGCCGTCGTAATGACTGTTTCTTTTTCTCAACCAAGTGTAAAATGACTTATACTGGATCTCTTGTCCACTATAGTCCCTTCCTAACATTTTAGTCTAGTTTTTATTTGTTGACGAAATCGTCCGTATGTTTAGTCTTAGTTTTAGTCACCATAGCTTAGTTTTAATTTAGTTTCCATTTAGTTTTTGTCGGTGGAGAAAGGTAGTCGACGAACACTTTTCGTCTTAGTTTTAGTCGACGAAATCAACACTGGTGAGGACAGACAGACAAACAGTAGCGCCCCCTTTTTTTTCCGGGACCCTAGTTTACATTTTCTGTTTAGGTAAACTAGAGTCCCGGAAGGGGCCTATAGGACAGACGGGTGTTCTTACTTTTTCAGTCTGTAAACTAAAATTGAGATCACGGGGGTTTTATCACCCTGCTTTATTTTGTTCTTATTAATTAACCCATTTAGGCCTAAAAACGCCTCTAAATCCTGACCTAAGGTTTCTGAAAAACTTCAAATATTTATATAGCAGCATCAATTTTTTTTTGAATTTTTTGAATACTGTACATACTGTACAGAACCCAAATATAGGTGCCCAGCCTGAGGGGGTAAGATACCAATAGGGGTTCCCGCCCAGAATGGGTTAAAGTACTACTGTACTTTATTTGTACTATACTTGAAAATATTGTGTTATTTTTCATTGTCTAAAATGTAGGCTTTTTAGTTTGGGTTCTATAGAGAGGAGAGAATAGACTTGAAGCCTGAGGGAGGAGGTCTCCCAACTGAAACGTTAAATAAAATAAAAATCACACCCGTCTGAAGTAAGTGGTGCATCTCCGTGGGGGCACCCCCGGGGGGGTCCCTGAAACTTCCAGACCCACAGGAACGCGCCCAAGGTGCCGGCCCGGTTCCCGGCGAGCTGCCCCGTGTCCGAAACGGTCGAGAAATGACCGTTATTGTGTGGGGGTCCCTGTACTGTACTGTACTGTACTGTACTGTACTGTACTGTACTGTACTGTACTGTACTGTACTGTACTGTACTGTACTGTCACACCCGAAATCATCATATATATACAGTTGACCCATTCTGACCTGAGATCAGATTCATACGAGGTTTCCGCTGGACACACACACTGGTCTGATTAACCCTGATTCTGACCTGAGATCAGATTCTAAAAATGTCAGTTGTTCTTCGATTTTTCAAAAACAGCAGACCTACAAGCTCATAGCGCGCCACTCGGTGGCGCGCTATGAGCTTGTAGATCTGCTATTTTTCAATAGCTAAAGCATAACATGATTGCTAACATCAGAATGGGTTAATGTGTGTGTATGTGTGTTAGGCTGTGCAGCAGTGACACTTATATTCTCTCCTCCCTATGCTGCCTTGGCTTTATCACCTACACACACTACACACCTGCTTGGAAAGGAAGCAAAGCAGGTGTGCGCTTAGTCTCATCTTCACTATAGGTTTAGGTTCTACAAATACTACTGTTACTTTGCATGTAAACAAACGCTGCATAAGGGGATTAGGGGCCGCAGGAGGAGAAGAGTACATGACATGTGTTCTACTTCTAGGAAATGTCCATGTAGTGAGAAGTTCAAGTCTGTGACTGAGCCGACCTCATTAGCATGACGATCCCAGACACGACACCCATGTGCAGTCTTACTGAGCGGACATGTTTTATTAAGACACGACACCCATGTGCAGTCTTACTGAGCGGACATGTTTTATTCATTTGACCCATGTGCAGTCTTACTGGGGCGGACATGTTTTATTAAGACACGACACCCATGTGCAGTCTTACTGGGGCGGACATGTCTTATTAAGACACGACACCCATGTGCAGTCTTACTGAGCAGACATGTCCTATTCATTACCCATGTGCAGTCTTACTGAGTGGACATGTTTTATTCATTTGACCCATGTGCAGTCTTACTGAGGCGGACATGTCTTATTCATTAGAATTTCTATTGCATGGAGAGGCACATATAATAAGGTGTGTCGTATTTATTCAATGTTTTTTTTTATACTTCTGCTCCAAGTCCACGATATTCCCAACTAGTACTTTGACTGTTTGTCTTGCTGCCTGACGTGAGAGATCTCTTATCTGTTATGTGATCTATCTACAATTGTGTGTGTGTGACTGTGTGTGTGTGTGTGTGTGTGTGTGTGTGTGTGACTGACTGTGTGTGTTTTTTGTAGTTGCGTCAGTGGCAGCAACACATGCAGGAACAGCTCAGAGCCAATCAGCTTGAAGAGCTTCACCGTCTGCAGGAAGACCAGCAAAGGCTTCTGGGAAGAGACGGGTCACATGACTGTGGTATGGCTTCATATAAATGATATACGGGTCACATGACTGTGGTATGGCTTCATATACATGAGAGACGGGTCACATGACTGTGGTATGGCTTCATATACATGAGAGACGGGTCACATGACTGTGGTATGGCTTCATATAAATGATGGACGGGTCACATGACTGTGGTATGGCTTCATATACATGAGAGACGGGTCACATGACTGTGGTATGGCTTCATATACATGAGAGACGGGTCACATGACTGTGGTATGGCTTCATATACATGAGAGACGGGTCACATGACTGTGGTATGGCTTCATGTAAATGTCATGGATTTATTTATTTTCTTTAAATTAACCCATTTTGGACTGCAGTCGATTAAAAAAAAGTCTTCTAAATCCTAATAGTTTTCAGAAAAACCCATGTTTCTATGTGAGTGGTGCTCAACCTTTTTCATGTCAAGGACCCCCAGAATTATCTCTATTGAGCCACGGACCCCCCCCTAGAAGCAAATATTTTAGTTAAAAAAGTTCGCTCTGAAATATATATTCAAAGATTTCCACCACATTTTCACGACTTTAAAAAAATAGCAGACCTACAAGCTCGTAGCACGACACTCGGTGGCGTGCTGTGAGCTTGTAGATCTGCTGTTTTTCAATAGCTAAATTATAACATAATGCTAACACAAAAAAGGGGTTCCCGCCCAAAATGGGTCAATTGAAAAAGTTTCTTTATTCCCTCTTAATATTAACAAATTAGCTAAATTTATTTATTTAAGCCATATTTTGTATTATACAAAACACGCAACATTTACTATACATAATTAAAAAATAATATTATTATAATCGATTATTTCTTTCTCTTAATTAAATACATTATTATTTCTGATTACCCGATTACACCTGTGAATGTTATCCTACTAAATGTCAATGTTATCCTCAAATAAATGTTAATGTCGTTGGTATTAAATGTCACATTACACAGAGATTTAATTATTAAATGTTAATGTCTTTGGTATTAAATGTCACATTACACAGAGATTTAATTATTAAATGTTAATGTCTTTGGTATTAAATGTCACATTACACAGAGATTTAATTATTAAATGTTAATGTCTTTGGTATTAAATGTCACATTACACAGAGATTTAATTATTAAATGTTAATGTCTTTGGTATTAAATGTCACATTACACAGAGATTTAATTATTAAATGTTAATGTCGTTGGTATTAAATGTCACATTAGACAGAGATTTAATTATTAAATGTTAATGTCGTTGGTATTAAATGTCACATTACACACAGATTTAATTATTAAATGTTAATGTCGTTGGTATTAAATGTCACATTACACACAGATATTTAATTATTAAATGTTAATGTCGTTGGTATTAAATGTCACATTACACACAGATTTAATCATTAAATGTTAATGTCGTTGGTATTAAATGTCACATTACACAGAGATTTAATTATTAAATGTTAATGTCGTTGGTATTAAATGTCACATTACACACAGATTTAATCATTAAATGTTAATGTCGTTGGTATTAAATGTCACATTACACACAGATTTAATTATTAAATGTTAATGTCGTTGGTATTAAATGTCACATTACACAGAGATTTAATTATTAAATGTTAATGTCGTTGGTATTAAATGTCACATCACACAGAGACTTCAGAGCTGTCGGGAACAGAAGGAGACCGGAGCAGCGTCCAAGGTAGCTCTCCCTGCAGAGAACCCGTGCTCCGTTCCAGAGAAGATGTTCCATTCCACGCGTTCCGTTCCAGAGAAGATGTTCCATTCCACGTGTTCCGTTCCACAGAAGATGACCAAGAGCAGAGCTTTGATGATAGTAGTCATTACGAGGACTGTGACTCGACATTAGTGTCCCACCACAGAGATCAAGACAAACACTCACATGACAGGTACATGTTTTATCTGTTTAACACATGACAGGTACATGTATTATCTGTTTAACCCAGGGTTGCCTACACATTTTTTTACTTGAGAGCTACTTTCAAAATGACCAGCTCAACAAGGTCTACCCGGCCAAAAAATGTTCTTATTCCGTTTTCTTTTTAGGTTTTGTGATCTACCTTTTGTGCACCCCTGGTTTAACCCATTAAAGCAGTGGTTTTCAACCCCTGGTTTTAACCCATTAAAGCAGTGGTTTTCACCCCTGGTTTAACCCATTAAAGCAGTGGTTTTCAACCCTTTTCATATCAAGGCCCCTTTCGGGCATTAGTTTGGGTCTGAACTATCCCTTCAAGACGCTCTAAATCGGTTGTTCTCAAACCTTTTCGAGCCAAGGAGGACCCCCAAAATTATGCATTTAGCCGCGAGCTAAAATCTCGTGCCAGCCTAGATAGATACCCCCAGAAGGTTTGTGTTAAAACAAAACAAAAATGTACGCGCGCCGTGCCTAATATACCCGAATGTTTGAACACGGCTCCGTGTGTGTGTGTGTACGTGTCCCCTCTCTCCAGGCCCATCAAGCCAGGCATTGGGGGTCAGACCCAGACGTTTGAGGAGCTGTTGGAGGAACAGCTGAGGTTGGAAGAACAGAGGCTGAATTCTGCCCAGCAGCAACAGGTTACTCACACATTGAAAATGTTTTGTGTGTGCGCACGTGTGTGTGTGTGTGTGAGAGAAAACCTTTCAGACCACATGATTGTTACAATTTTTTTTTTTAACTAAATCACTGTGAACCTTTACTGTTTGCAGTGAGTCATTTAGCTAATAATGGTAGTATGTGTGCTTCCCATAACCCAATCTTGAAATACAGTAATCCTAACGTACTGTAAATGTTTTTGTTTTGTGTGCTTTCATTGTTCATTTGTTTATTTAAAAGGATCCCCGTAACACTGTTTGTACATCTCTGTAAATACATGATCATTAATTCCTACAACAGTATTGGCAAATTAACCCATTCTGGGTGGGAACCCCCTTTTTTGGTGTTAGCATCATGTTATGCTTTAGCTATTGAAAAATAGCAGATCTACAAGCTCATAGCGCGCCACCGAGTGGCGCGCTACGAGCTTGTAGGTCTGCTATTTTTGAAAAATCGAAGAACGAACTGACATAGAAACATAGCTTTTTCAGAAAACTGTCAGGATGTATAGAAGACATTTTTAGAATCTGATCTCAGGTCAGAATGGAAAACTGTCAGGATGTAGAAGACATTTTTCAGAATCTGATCTCAGGTCAGATTTCTTCAACATGCCTTTCCCTGTGTTGATCCCTGCAGAGCCAGAAAGCAGCCGAGGCTGCCAGATGCCCTCCTAAGAGAGCCTTCCTGAGGCGCGGCGAGGGCCTTTCCAGACTACCTAAAAGCAACCGCAAAGCTTCCTTACCCAACGGCACCACCGGGGAGACGCTGAGGGAGCCCAACCCGCAACCCCAAAGGGACAGAGCGGTCCCTCGTAGAAAGTCCGAGCCCGCAATGACCCAGAAAGCCACCGGCGGCACCACCAACAGCGGAGCCCAACGACTTCCTCCTCCTGTCCAGCGCAAAACCGCCGTGCTCAACAAGGAGAACCGACCCAGAGGTCCCTCCTGCTCGCTGCCTAGTCGAGAGGTCCGAGCCAACGGCAAGCCCGTGGCGCCGAGGTCCACCAAAGTCCTGGGCAGCCACCAGAGACAGAACACGGAGGGAACGGCCCCGAGGAAACCCGGGATTCGCGGCGGCGGTGGCGGCGACGACGACAGGCGCCCCCCGCCGAACGCCGTCACGAAAGAAACGGTGGCTGTCGTCGGCGCCAGAGAGGACACGTCGCACGGTACCCGACAGAGGCGAACGGAGTCGGAAGGAGGAGGGGTCCACCACGGGGAAGGAGGGGTCCACCACGGGGAAGAAGACGACTCTTCCTTTGAGCTGGCGCTGCGAGAGAAGCTGCAGCGTTGGGATTCTGCCCGCGGGATGGAGAGCATGGAGCTGGGAGAGTTTGAGCTGCTCGAGGAGGCTGCAGAGGAGCTCTCCTTCTCCTCCAACTCCTCCTTCGTCATGAAGGTGCCTGTTCTTATAATAATAATAATAATTATGATTATGATTATGATGAGGAGGAGGAGGAGGAGGAGGAGCTCTCCTTCTCCTCCAACTCCTCCTTCGTCATGAAGGTGTCTGTTCTTTTATTAATAATAATAATAATAATAATGATTATGATGAGGAGGAGGAGGAGCTCTCCTTCTCCTCCAACTCCTCCTTCGTCATGAAGCTGCCTGTTCTTATAATAATAATAATAATAATAATTATGATTATGATTATGATGAGGAGGAGGAGGAGGAGGAGCTCTCCTTCTCCTCCAACTCCTCCTTCGTCATGAAGGTGCCTGTTCTTTTATTAATAATAATAATAATAATAATAATGATGATGTTGAGGAGGCTGCAGAGGAGCTCTCCTTCTCCTCCAACTCCTCCTTCGTCATGAAGCTGCCTGTCAAAATGACCAGCTCAACATGATCTACCCACCAAAAACGTATAAATACCATTGCTGAAAATGGCTTTGGAATATAGTGGCGCTGGCATTATATATATTTAAGACAAATGCACTTGGAATGGGAAAGGGGAGAAATTAAAGTGGTAGAGTTTTTTTTCCTTTTTTGTATTTCATTTGTAATCTACTGACATTTGTGCGCTGCAGCAACACGCCTGGAAACAAAGTATTGCGTTGAGCTGACGGGCCCTTTTTTATGTCAGTCAATCAAGTGGCAAGATGCCAAAAATAGTTTTTTAGATATTCAATTAAATTAAATTATTAAATATTCTCTAGGGGCATGTCATGTGATCTACCTTTTGGGCACCCCTGCTGTAGCATGATACAAGCTGGGTGTGAAACGCAGCCACCAGAGAGAAACTATTTATAGGTAGTATTGATGATGACCGTTAACAATTTTATTGCGTTCTTTCCAGAGTAGGTCTCGTTTACGTCTTGGTGATCTGTGTAGTAATCCCAGACAGATTGGGAGCCAGAATAGAATACAAAACTACTATCTGTTTCCCCTAGTACATAAGTGTAACTGGTTTTGACAATTTTCTCGTTTCTTTTTTTGTCTCCTCTCCCAGTTTCCTAGTTGTGTTTTTCTGACCGTATAGACTGCTACTGGCCGATGGTTACAGACTCTCTCTCTCTCTCCTTTTCTCTCCTCGACTCTCAGGTCCTTCAGATGGATCAGAAACACCGCCGGCTCCTGGGAGGAGGAGCCAAGGGCCTCTACCAGCGCCGCCTCTCGTCCACGCCCATCAAGTCACCCAGGCCTTCCCCTCCTAAGGCGCTGCTGCAGAGGTCCAATAGTCTGGGCAGCACCTCCAAAGGCAACACCGCGGACTCACAGGCAAACAAAATGGCTGCAGATGTTTATGATTATGATGATGATGACGAAGAGAGCGACGCACCGAAGCACGGACCGGGATCGTCTTCCGACGCCTCTTTCTGCACCAACTCGGAGTTCGGGGACGACCAGGAAGTAGCGGTTCAACCGCCGGCCCCACCACCACCACCACCGGTGCCACTGCCTACCTTTCCTAGCGGCGACCAAATCTGCTTCCAGGAGGCGCCCCTGGTGGCCAACCAGCCGTACGACAAGCGGTCGTACCAGGACCGCGACGGCGGCGGCAGCATCAGCGGCGGTGGGAGGCTCGCTGCGTTTTCAGACGCGGGGGGAGGCGACCACGGAGACGGCTCCACGCTGACGGAGGACAAAGACGACGTGTTCGACGATGACGACACGTGGCACGATGTTGACGAGGAGGAGGAGGAGGAGGCCGGCGGCCTGGCCAATGACAGCAGAGGACCCAGCCCCGTGTCCATGCCGACGACCAATGGGAGCGCTCCTCCTCCGGAGAGGGCTCTGAAGAGGAAGGTGGCGATGAACAAAGGGGCGGGGCTGGATAACGGCTCGGCCGTTCGGGAGCTGGATTGTGTTCCTCCTCCCCCCTCCTCCTCCTCCTCCTCCTCCCAGCTCATGACGAGGCTGTTCCCCTCGCTGAAGCCCCCCCTCCCCCCGCCCCAGACTGTGCCCCCGCCGCGGCCCCGCCCCCAGCCCGCAGCGGCTGCTGCTGAAGACGCCCTGGGTGAGACAAACGGGGTTAGATGTAGGCCTGACGTTCGCTCTGAATGAAGAATATATATATTCAAAGATTTGTGCCGCATTTTCCAGATTCTTTTCAAAAAATAACAGACCTAGAAGCTCGTAGCGCACCACTCGGTGGCGCGCTATGAGCTTGTAGATCTGCTATTTTTCAATAGCTAAATTATAACGTAATATTCTATGCATGTCACCCTAGCATCTCTATGAGATGAGATTCAATTTATTGTCAATGTACACTACAAGTACAGCACAGCACAATACTATCACTATATTTGTACAAGAATGCAAATCTAAGAAATCTTCCCCCAATTCCGTGTTTACACGCCTGATGTCTGGGTGTGCATTTGTGAACATTTTCAAAAACAACCACTGTAGTGAAGATTTTCACAAAAGGATGGTGTATATACTTAGGCCTTTTCTACTATGATCTGGCTTCAGATCATAGCATTGGTGCAATGCTGCATGAGTTGTATGAAGTAATGTTATGATACATGTGTCCTTTTTCTTGACATGTCCTTTTCAAGTTTTCACCTTTTATATCACAGTAATCGGTGTCATGTACTGTATATTGATCTAGTAGTTTTAGAATTGGGAGACATGAATGGAGGACCATACCACATGATTTCTGAAGCCTAGTGTCCGTGTCTGTGTCCAGGCAAGGAGGTTCAGTTTCTGAAGCCTAGTGTCCATGTCTGTGTCCAGGCAAGCAGGTTCAGTCCAGACTGAGGTTCTGAAGCCTAGTGTCCATGTCTGTGTCCACTAGGCAAGCAGGTTCAGTCCAGACTGAGGTTCTGAAGCCTAGTGTCCATGTCTGTGTCCACTAGGCAAGCAGGTTCAGTCCAGACTGAGGGAGAGGCTGGTGGAGCTGGAGTTGGAGATTGAGCGCTTCAAGAAGGAGAACGCTGCCCTCACCAGACTCAGACAGGACAACGAGAAGCTACAGGAGAACCTCAGGTACTACAAACCGTTTTTACAAACCGTACTACACAGACTGTTTTTACAAACGGTACTACAAACTGTTACCAACCGTACTACAGACTGTTTTTACAAACCGTACTACAGACTGTTTTTACAAACCGTACTACAGACTGTTTTTA
The DNA here is from genome assembly GCF_963924005.1 of Protomyctophum bolini. Lineage (NCBI taxonomy): Eukaryota > Metazoa > Chordata > Actinopteri > Myctophiformes > Myctophidae > Protomyctophum > Protomyctophum bolini. Next base: position 3,250,040 of record NC_137877.1, on the reverse strand, counting down.
CAAACCGTACTACAAACTGTTACCAACCGTACTACAAACTGTTTTTACAATTAAAAGCTTACTGTATGATGGTCACTCTACGGTAGGTGACCCTATTGTCTACGGTTCATTACTTCATTCCATTCACTCTGATTTCACTCGTTGGTTTTGTGTGTGCGCTCCCTCCCTGTGCAGGAAGGACCGTGCAGCGTTCGAACAGACCAAGGCGGAGGAGATGAGCAAGTTTGAGGACTACAAGAAGGAGGAGAGCAGGAGGCTGCAGAAGGAACGGCGCGTGTTTGAGACACACGCCGCCACACTGAGGGCCATGCCCGACAAGAAGGAGAGAGAGGAGATCCAGGTGAGAGAGAGACTACCACACTGAGGGCCATGCCCGACAAGGAGAGAGAGAGAGAGAGAGGAGATCCAGGTGAGAGAGAGACTACCACACTGAGGGCCATGCCCGACAAGAAGGAGAGAGAGAGGGGAGATCCAGGTGAGAGAGAGACTACCACACTGAGGGCCATGCCCGACAAGGAGAGAGAGAGGAGATCCAGGTGAGAGAGAGACTACCACACTGAGGGCCATGCCCGACCAGGAGAGAGAGGAGATCCAGGTGAGAGAGAGACTACCACACTGAGGGCCATGCCCGACCAGGAGAGAGAGGAGATCCAGGTGACGCACAGACACGTCTCCACACGTGACCCATGGGGTCCACATATTGTATTTGTAAACATTTTCAGTAGGGGTACACGATTATGAAATTATGACCGATATCTGATCTCCGATTATTTGCAGGGTCATATCTGCCGATAATGAAACAATGAAAACAAGCCTGTTAAAAAACTATTCAATCAATCAATCAATCAAATAAATAAATAGCATAATACTTTTCCAAGTGTCTGTTTTCACAACTGAATGAGATGAGTACACAATTTAAATGTAGAATTTTCTTTTTCTTTTTTTTTAAATTGTTTTTGGTGAAAACCGATTTATATAATCTGTATTATTTTGAGAGCGTTCCGATACCAATATGGCATTCTTTTGGCCGATATGTCCGATTACGCTACCCGATTAATAGTGCATCCCTAATTTTCAGAAATGGTAACTATATTCGTCATAGTATAGGGTTACTCCTTTTGGTGTTTTGAACATTATGTTATAATTTAGCTATTGAAAAATAGCAGACCTACGAGCTTGTAGGTCCGCTATTTTAGAAAAATCGTGAAAATGTGGCACAAATTTGGAATATATATTTTTTCAGAGCGAAAGTTTTTAACTCAAATCTTTGCCTTCTGGGCCCAGGCGGTGGCGTAACCGTCTGGGCACCCGACTGGTGATCCAGTCGCAGTGTGCCGCGGGTTCGACTCCCGAGCCCGACGCGGCCTATACTGCATGTCTTCCCCCCCATATCTCTCTCCCGTTTCCTGTCAGCCTACTGTCTGTCCCTTCAAAAACAAAAAACAATAAAAGGCGTAAAAAAATCTTTGCCTCTGGGGAGGAACAACATATTTTCATAATTACAAAATCACATATAATTTTTGGGGTCCTTGATATGAAATATTGAGCACCACTGAAACACGGGTACTTCAGAAAACTGGAGGATTTGGACAAGACATTTGTTTTAGGCCTAAATAAATGGGTTAAGTCAGTGATTACTATTCTAAATGGTTTAGCATTAAATGTTGGCTTTTTCTCCCTACATGACTGATTTGAAAACAACAACCCCTCCCCTCCCTCCAGGCCTTGAAACAGCAGCTGGGCTCCGTGCAGGAGGAGTTGAGGAGGCAGGAGAGCCGATGGTCGTCGACACAGAGCCGCCTACGGCAGCAGAATGACTCCCTCGTCTCTGACAACACGGCCCTCAGAGAGGAGGTAACTCCACTCCACTTTTATTTCACTGTTATTTTTATAATATATTTTTTATCCCACGATTTTGTAACCCATTTTTCACCCCTGTGTCAATCATCTAATAATGTGATCCTGGGCTCTACACACCCTCCACCAACCTAGTCCCCCACATATATGGGGGACAAGGGGAGAGCAACGGACTTGAACTCATGCTTCCTTCATGCCTGAGTGTCCAAGTTGCTCCTTTACACCTGACAGGGGGGAGTTTCCCTGGTTGGACGTAGCGCGTGGAAGGAACACGTTATTCCACCCAGTTCCTTTCCCCTCCAGCAGGGGGAGTTTCCCTGGTTGGACGTATAGCGCGTGGAAGGAACACGTTATTCCACCCAGTTCCTTTCCCCTCCAGCAGGGGGAGTTTCCCTGGTTGGTATAGCGCGTGGAAGGAACACGTTATTCCACCCAGTTCCTTTCCCCTCCAGCAGGGGGAGTTTCCCTGGTTGGACGTATAGCGCGTGGAAGGAACACGTTATTCCACCCAGTTCCTTTCCCCTCCATCAGGCGCCCCGGCTGGCCAGGGGGAGGCAGTTTAGAGACCAGGATTTATTTCACTGTTATGATTATGATATTCCACTTGATGATTAATTGTCACTCAAAGAATTGCAATTAACAATTTAACTGTGTTCCTGTCGTGGAACATCATGAATCAAACGGTGTTGTTTTCGTCGACTAAAACTAAGACGAAAAATGGTCGTCGACTTCCTTTTTCCACTGACGGAAACTAAATGGAAACTAAATGAAAACAAAGCTGTGACGACTAAAACTAAAGATTAAATATACTGACAATTTCGTTAACAAATAAAAACTAGACTAAAATGTTAGGAAGGGACTAGTGGACAAGAGATCCAGTATACCAGTAAGACGCGCAAACACGGGAAGCGAACGCAGCTCGTACATATTTGGTTTTTTTTTAAGATTTTTTTTTAAGTTATTATTTTTTTAAGTTAAGTTATTTTTCTTAGCCATAACCATATAAGGAGTCCCCAAAGCAGCTATACGTCCAAATATGGAGTGTGTTGCATCAATCACAAACAAATCACTCGGATCCATATATGGGCACAAAGGGGGGACGACACACGCACGGACAGACATGATCTGCTAGGTCTCATAGTAAGTGCTCACTGCTTTCGCAATAAGCTTGTAGATCGGCTATTTTCAGCAAGTGAAAAGAAACAGTCATTACAACGGCTATCAAGGCCCGCCAAAATACATTTTGTTCGACTAAATCACCTGTAGATTTAGTCTACAGGTGTAGATTATGTTATTTCAATGTATGTCCATTTTAGACGTCAGAGTGCAACTTCAATAATAATAATAATAATAAAACTTTATTTGTATAGCACCTTTCATGACATGAAATGCAGCTCAAAGTGCTTTACAGAGAAATGGAGGATAAAAGAAAAGCAAGGCAACAACATTAAAAACAAGCAGTAACAAAAATAAAAAATAAAAGATCAGTTAAAAGCAATGGTGTAGAAGTGGTTTTTGAGCTGAGCTTTAAAAATGTCTACAGAGGCTGCCTGACGAAGGTACAGTGGGAGCTTGTTCCATGCCGACGGCCCGTAGAAGCAAAAAGCTGCTTCCCCGTAATTTTTAGTTGCCATTTTTTTTGGCAAAGCGAGCAGGCCAGCAGTGGAAGACCTTAGGGGGCGGTTTGGGACATATTTAGGTCAGGCAGTCAATGACGTTAGGAGTCGTATTTTTGCCATTTTTTACAAATTGCAGCATTTAACTCCCATTTAATTTTATATGGTGATAATGTATAATTCATGTAGAAAACAGAAGAAGAATTGATTATTATATAACTAAAGCTAGCAAAATAAACTAGATTTAAAAAGTAGTGCATCCCCCGTGGATGCTGAGGTCGTTGTTTTATTGCGTCCCTTAACTATAAATAAACTGCATATTTTAATCTCTGGGCTATTGGGAGTAGACTGCCCACTTTTATTTTACCTTTTGTTTCAGAACATAGTTTAATTTTTCCCCTTATTCCCGAAGGTCCGTACACTGGAATCGCTCCGCCTGAGTGCCTGGAAGAAGAGCCAGTCTGAAGGAGAGAGGGACAAGAGGGACAGTGTGCCTGCTTCAACTAAAGGGGTTAAATTTGCGGTAAGTGTGTTCGCTAATGTTCGTCGACTTCCTTTTTCCACTGACGAAAACTAAATGGAAACTAAGCTGTGACGACTAAAACTAAGTTTTAAATATACTGACAATTTCGTTAACAAATAAAAAACTAGACTAAAATGTTAGGAAGTGGACTAGTGGACAAGAGATCCAGTATAAGTCATTTTACACTTGGTTGCATGCTGAAAATAGCCGATCTACAAGCTCACAACGTTGTGAGCTTGTAGATCGGCTATTTTCAGCAAGTGGAGAAAAGAAACAGTCATTACGACGGCATCAAGGCACCGCCAAAATACATTTTGTTCGACTAAATCACCCGTAGATTTAGTCGACTAAAATCTTGTTTTTAGTCAACATTTAGTTGACTAAAACTAACTAAAACACTAAGACATTGGATTTGTGTCCATTCATGTCCAACTACATTGTCAAAGCATGCGACATGTCAAACTAGAGGTTTTCCGTGATGCTGAATCCATTCCACGCATTAGTTTTGCACAAAAACTTGGCCATAGCTACGGTACTTTCAGGTGTTTTAGGGGGGGGGGGGGGTTTGTGCAAAACTAATGCTTGGAATGGATTAAGAATCATGACAACCCCCTAGTTTGACATGTCACATGCTACTTAAAGCATAAGGAAATCTAGAAAAGATCTGCCTTATACAGGATGTCTATGGTTTCCATATTGTACAGGCCATTTAACACTTTTGAAGATGCAAAATCAGCTTGACAGTTAGTTTTTTCTTTTTTTTCAATCAATCAGATTTATTGTTACTACCACAAATATACACTGGGCATACAGGGGAGCAAAATACCGTTCTCCATGGCTCATGGTGCTTCACATTTAAAAACAATAGACACATTAAAAAGAGGCAAGGCCTTGTTAAAAAAAACATTAAGAAGATAAAAGGAGCAGACAACATTGGCAGGAAAAAAGTGCTGATGCATTCAAAGTGCATGTGTGTAAAGTGCTATTCATCCCTCCTTGGGGGGAAATATGTGGCGAGTGTTCAGAGTCAGAGTAAAATGCATATTCATTATTGTGCTCCTGCAACAATGCAATAAAGTTCTGACAAGCTGTTACATTTCTGTAGCTGTTCTTTGTGTTGACATGTTTGTTTTGTTTAACCTGTTAAATCATAACTCATATGTTTCTGTAGCTGTTCTTTGTGTTGACATGTTTGTTTTGTTTAAACTGTTAAATCATAACTCATATGTTTCTGTAGCTGTTCTTTGTGTTGACATGTTTGTTTTGTTTAAACTGTTAAATCATAACTCATATGTTTCTGTAGCTTTTCTTTGTGTTGACATGTTTGTTTTGTTTAAACTGTTAAATCATAACTCATATGTTTCTGTAGCTGTTCTTTGTATTGACATGTTTGTTTTGTTTAAACTGTTAAATCATAACTCATATGGGCAGTGGCAGAGAGACATTTATTTTTTAGAACCTGATTATTATCACTTTGTGTTACTTGTGTATTTTTATAGGGGTTTTGTGAAAGCAGCAATCTCTTCTGTTCTGGGAGAAGACAGAAACCAGAATTTTACCTATGTTGGCGGATTCTGGCAATGCTTTTCAATGGGAACGGAGCGTTTGTTGCCAAAATGTACTGTCCACAAAAGGTTGTCAATACTGGAAGGAGCTCCCTCTTAAGGCCCATTCATAGACTGGATTTTCGGTGGTGAGGTGACCACCGCTCCGGTGGTGAGGTGACCACCGCTCCGGTGGTGAGCTGACCACCGGAGCTTAAATAACGTTGAGTGATGGTGAGTAAAAACAGAGAGAAGGGCTGGAGCGGTGGCGGTGGTTTGCTCTTCACCGCAGCTCGTGACGTCATGTTGTAGTTCGGTGGTCACCTAACCACCGAAAATCCAGACTATGTATGAGCCTTTACACTGAGGGAGATCCCCACTTTCACAGCTTTTAAAGGACAATTGAAACAGTCTTGTCATCATGTATGACGATTAGTCCAAAATAGAGTAAACCTACCCTAACCCCTTTTGGTGTTAGTGTTATGTTATGCTTTAGCTATTGAAAAATAGCAGATCTACAAGCTCATAGCGCGCCACCGAGTGGCGTGCTACAAGCTTGTAGGTCTGCTATTTTAGAAAAATCGAAGAACCACTGACATAGCTTTTTCAGAAAACTGTCAGGATGTAGAAGACATTTTTAGAATCTGATCTCAGGTCAAAATGGGCTAATAATAGATTAATATTTTCTTATGTTTTATTCTTACTAGTCTTATTACGTTTGAAATGTACTATAGGTATTTGCAGTGTTGTCCCTGAACCCGTTTAAAGAACGATCGCTCACGAACACTTTCATATTTTGGTGTGAACGGAACGTACTGTATTTCTACTTGACGAACGTCATTGTGAATGCGTTCATTTCTTACGTGTGTGAACGTCACTTTCTCACGTTCAACTTCGTTCAAGAGTGAGTGTTTCCACATGGAGCCTTCCAGACGAAACCCCTGTTAAAACACACCCGAAACAGGCCTTAATAACTAGCGGAAAACCCACCAATAAGCCCTTATGCGACACAAATTAATCTTTCTCAGCCATACAATTTCACTGGAGTGAGCAGCGCAACTGCATGATGCAGCAGCTCCAGTCACGCAGACAGACAGCGGAGGAGGCTCAGGAGGTAAACGTGTTGTTGATTAAACATAATGTTGCATGAAAAATAGCTTCCAATAGCTTGTTATTTTTGCGTCGAGGAGGTATATGTCCAATGTGTCCATACTTGACCTCGCCTCTTTCGGCCACCACAAGACCTCTCTCTTCACAGAAGCGCAGTGATGCCTGATTTATTCTTCGTCGTACAAAGTACGTGTTCCATGCTGAAAATAGCTGATCTACAAGCTCACTCAGCTTGTAGATCAACTGTTTTCAGCACGCGGAGATATGCAGGCTCTGAGAACAGGCCCATAATGAAGACATGGGGAAAAAAGGATTGAATTCAGTGGCATTTCACATTGCAAAATGTGAAAATGTAAAAAGAAATATATATATAATAAGGAATTAATTTGGATAATGATAATGGAGATATTGTATATTAAAGTTGTTACTCTATTTATAAGTGTTTTCTTTTTTTAAGTCTGCGGTTATGGGCTGCAGTGGCAATACTTTTGAAAAAGAAAAAATAACTAAAATAGAACCATTAACTTTAATTATGAACTATGAACTGAACAAACCCAAACAAACCATGTGCTGTCAATTAACCAAAAAAACTCTCAAAACATAATTTTCCAAGTCACAGATATTATTTAACTAATAAAGTAACACTTATGACCCAAACATAGTACTTACTTTGATTAAAGAACGCACAGAGGATACACTTGGAGAAAACAAATACAATAGTCAGCTCTCAACAGGTTGGACTGACTGACCATGCTGATGCCAAACGCTAAACTGCCTAATTTAGACTGCCTGTGGAAATGTACCAGCCAATACCAGGTTAGGCCACTAAGCGGCACTAACAACCTGTCTAAACAAAACAGTGTTCATGATAGGGAAAAGTAACACTGATAAATGCCCAGAATGTAATGTAATGTCAGGGGCCCTACAGAAAATGTTGAACATGTCTTGATGCACTTGCAGGAAATATGGGAAACTAAAACAGAAGGTGGTAGAGGCAGGTAAACAGTGGAACCTGCTATAGGTCTGGAGACAGGATCCAGAACAAATTTAGAGCAGTGATCAAGTTTCTGAAAGACATAAGAGAAGTTTTTACGGCTCTAACAGTGATTCTCAACCAGTTTAAACCCCCAGTTTGACATGCATCAGTCTGCGGACCCCCATTTAATGTCATTTATATCTCTGGGACCCCCAATTTATATTGTAAAATCAATGTTAATTTAACTCAGAGAGTGTACAAATGGAACCAAACGGACCCGTTAGGGTTCGTTGGTTCCGTACACTCTCAAGAGTTACAGACCCATAAGGGGTCCATTTGGTTCCAAACTATCATTTAGCTGGGTACCCCCTGGAACTCCCTCAAGGACCCCTGGGGGTCCCCGGACCCCACTTTGGGAACCAGTGGTGTAGGGAGTCCGACTACATACTCCGGTACAGTAGGTGGCGGTATACACCTCAAAGTCAATGGTTGCAACCCATAGAGTTATAGTTGCAACCCACCATAATACTCAAAGAATAACACTGTTGCCTGCGTGTTGCCAGTTGCCAGAGAGACTCTTGCTTCTTTTCGCAGAATAGTAAGCCTTGAACCCAGGCTATTAGTTAGTTAGTACTAGTAGGCAGAGAGTTATGTGTGGGTCAAACAAACAGCATGTGAGAAACGTCTCATAAGTTTACACTCAATTCATTGTCATGTAAGTAAACAATTCTTTGACAATTCTGCATGCTAGTACTCCCTTGCTTTAGCACCCTTAGCTCACGGATGCTAACGTTACAATGGCGTTTGTAGACGGCTAGTTAGTGTTAGCTTAGCTATGCTAGTCTCTTTGTATTCTGTCACTCCTTACGGGAGGCATACTATGATCCGACGGAGCAATGATCCGAGGTTAGGTTTAGGTGTGCTGCCCCGGGGGAGGTTAGGGTTAGGGTCTGCGCTGGTTGTCGGGAGAGAGTTTGGGTTAGGTTTAGGTGTGCTGCCCCGGGGGAGGAGGGTGAGGGTCTGCGCTGGGGGTCGGGAGAGGGTTGGGGTTAGGTTTAGGTGTGCTGCCCCGGCCCCCGGTGGAGGTTATCCGGATCTGAATGGATTTTATTTCTCGATAATGGAACAAAACGTGGCATTTCCTCTCACCCATAGGCCATTTTAGGCTCTCCCAACAGGGGGGCACAACAAGGATTACACGTGGTATAATAATAGCTAGCCTACATCTGGGTACACAACTGTGAGAACTCAATGGCTAAGTTATAGAATGTAAACAACTCAATATGCAAGACAAATATTTTGCTAGTCTACACTATATGATTTATTTACTCATTTTGGAGCATACTATAGCCAATCAGCATATGACAATGTCAATCATGTGATGTTGCAAAAAACTTACAAAGCATGACTGAAATGAAAAATATAAATGAGTAAAGTTACAATATTGACAACAAATATAAGAATCAATTTTCGATTACTGTCTATTTCTTGCTACAAATGTTTTCAAAAACATTCTTGAGAGCAATATTTGATTAAATGATTGATTGAATAACTTACAGTACTTAACGTACAGTCAAACACTGTCCAAAACGATAACACCCGAAAGCATTTCCATTCAGGTCCTGGGTATTCAATTCACTATCATGAAATAACAAATCATAAAAAGTAATAATAAAATCAAATATGTACAACCTGTAAATATTTTATTTTATTATTACTATGATTTTGAATTTCTAGACCCCCAACCTGGGGGACTAGAAAAAGGAGGGGGTTTAGTTGTAAATCACATAGTATGACTCGAATCAGAATAAAGCATTCAAACCAAGCCGTAAATACATTTAATTATACAATGCAATTACATTTAATCATATTGTATACATAATGACTGGACCGTCTGGACAGTGATGTGACGGCGTCAATAAATGAACCGGGGCAAGTTTTGAGCTTTGACCCCATCACCGAACGCAGCGCAACGCAACGTCGGCAGTGGAGCACTGTTGTTGATTAACAAGAAATGATTACATAGTAATAATGTGTCAGGCGCTGTCTCCGTCTTCGTTTCTCCCCCATATTGTTATTATTATTTAGACCGTGTGTTGCTGATAGACAGATAATCGATCCGATTGCATCTGTAATTGCGTGTCTCTAGGCTGTGAGCTGGCTTTCTGCCATGCACCCCCCCCCACCACGATCACGATGGCATTGGCTGCGCCGTTTCACCCGCGCTTGGTTTGAAGTTATATCGAGTGATGTTTCGAACATTGCAAACGTGTGAAATCACTGTAGTATGCGTCGTGTCGGGTTGAGCTCTCGCACTCAAGCTCCCCTTGAGTGTGATCACGCTGTTCTGCTGCGTTGCTCTGCTGCCATTGGCTTAGGCAGTGTGATTGGCTGCCACTACACTCCCATTGGCTTAGGGCCGATTCTTACTCCTATTTTACCGCTGTTCCGGCGCTGTAGTGCCGAAATGATTTCGGCTCGTCAGAAATTTTCAGTAGCACCGAAGAGGTGACTTTAGGACGGTCCCGTCCCCCCCCCGTCCCCGAACCTCAAATTACGTCACATTGTAGGCTCCGACTTTTTAGAACCGACTTTTATTCGGCTCTAAAATAGGAGTGTGACCCTTAGGCAGTGTGGCAGCCAATCAGGCTATGTCGTCAGTATGACTAGGATGACGATGTCGTCTACATTTCATGATCTTTCATTAGTCAGGTTTCACCTGACAAAAAGGAAACATTCCCTGATGCTGACGGTGACACAACGCCGATGGCTGCAGTGGAACGCCGCCGTTATACATTATTTACTTACAAAGGACAGCAATTAATAAATTGTCTAAAATATAAAGTAAAAACATGTCAAATCAAGTGTGCACATGTGCATCTCCACCTGACCTGTGGCATAATTGACTCTAATTAGTTATCTTCTACATTAGTTCCTTTTTTATTTTTTTGCAATGTTAATAATTACCTAAATTCCACCCCCCCCCCCCCTTTTATTTACCCAGGGTAGTAGCAGAGCACAGGTGCTCATTTTCAGCAATGTTTAAGTATGTATGTAAGGTTACCGAATGATTTATTTTCTCTTTTTCATTCCCCTACTGTTGATTTTCTACAGACCACCACAGCTACTGATCTACAGTATCAAGAGAGATGGCCGCCAAAAAATATGCAGCAATGTCAGAGTACCGGCAGGAGATGGACGAACGACGTGGACTGTTTTATGCGATGTTTCAACCCGTCGTACACTTGAACAGGATAGGTATGTAGCGTTTACATTACTGGTGGTTTTAAGCCTATAGTAAAGTTAGCTAGCTGCAGGTGTGTGTACTTGAGTTCTCAACGGGCCGGGAATTTCAAGCCTGGCCTGAACGAGTTGAAGCCTCGATCGAAACATTCATTAATCAACAAAGTCCAACCCAGACGAAAATAATACAAAATGCTACAAACTTCAGGATGCGAGAGACGGTAATGTGTTTGTGTCTAACCAACTAGTAGGTGTCTGTTCGGCACTCTGCACAAGCGGTGGGTATTGCCGGCAACCTCACGATAGATATGTATCACGATACGGCTACAGGCTTTAGTTTAGACATATACTATTGGTCCGACTGTCATTAGACCGACAACCTACCTCAAACCCTAACCGAAAGCCCGGGAGCACCGCATGTCTGACCGTTGTTTCCGCATGGCGGTCCGTTGGTGTGTCTAAAGATTAATTGCGTATATCGTAACTGTCAGGCAGAAACTGATTCTGATGTTTGTTTAAAAGCCGCCTCACACACAGCATTTCCTGCCATATCAATATGGTACGATAGGATTATCAGCAAGGAATACAACACAATTATTGCCATATCAATTAATTGAACCCACACCTACTCCGCACACATTATAAAACATCCATGACAATAAAAACAACTCGCCAGCCACTAACGGACAAGCAAAACATGTTAGTGGTGTCAACAATAATCGATTCAGCAATGTGATGCGATTCGGCCGTGTGCGATTCTGCATCGGTGCAGCAACGGACAATCGATTATAGCAAAGTCACCTTTTTTGACCCTTGGGTGCATCCGTAGGTCTCTGTTTGTGCATCTAAACCAATCACAGCAACCGGGGTGGGGGTGGGGGGGTGTCCAGGACAGTCTCGTTTGGGATTCGCTTATACAACCATCTGTTTAGTGTAAACACAGAAGTCACACTGCTACATGACACCGGGTGAATAGGGAACTAGGGTCCAGTGCATGTCACTTCATTATTATTAGTCTTCTTCCATGTCAAGTCAAAGTCCATATTATCTTTATTCTTATTATCCTTATTCTACTGCTTCATTCCAGACAAAATTGTGGACCTTAAACAGGAACTTGTAGAACACCTTAAACAGGAGCTTGAAGACCTTAAACAGGAAGCTGAAGACCTCCTTAAACAGGAACCTGAAGACTACCTTAAGCAGGAAGATGAAGACAACCTTAAACAGGAACCTGAAGACCACTTTAAACAGGAGGCTGAAGACAACCTTAAACAGGAACCTGAAGACAACCTTAAACGGGAACCTGGAGACCTCCTTAAATTAGAACCTGGAGACTACCTTAAACGGGAACCTGGAGACCTCCTTAAACTAGAAGCTGAAGACTACCTTAAACAGGAACCTGAAGACCTCCTTAAACTAGAACCTGAAGACCACCTTAAACAGGAACCTGAAGACCACCTTCAGCAGGAACCTGAAGACCATGAAACTGAAGACAACCTGGACACCAGTAAGTTGACTGCAAATCAAAGCTGAGTGCACCTCAATCCATGCCTGACATATAATGCATGTTATAGATATTTGTTTTCTTGTCTGCAAGTTTGCAACCATGCATTTATTAGCTTCCCTCCAACATGGCATAAATAGTGGATCTACCGTTCACAACACGTTGCCACATGACGTTTAGTGAGCTTGTAGGTCGACTTATTGGAAAGTGGTAACTTATTTTTGCCGAACCCTTTTTCTTTCTGAAATTAGGGTTCTGGGTGCACGCATAGGTGTGTATCTGGAACTGGAGGAGTTGAGGAACAAGCTAGGGATTTTTTATAATTAGACGACTATCCGCACCATGACATTTCTTGACTAAATCAAACGATTATTTTAAAAATTATTTTTAAATGCTGTGGTTTGTTTCTGTATTGTATCAATGCCCTCTGCAAAGGTTTAATAATGTGATTAAATTATCGAGCAGAAAACTAGCAGTGTATTGTTGAAGCTCTTCAGTGTATGTAAGGTTGCTGAGTAACTAAATATATATATTTATCTAATGGTGATTTCCACAGAGCACCACAGGGAGAGGTCTACACTAGTATCAACAGCGCGACGTGGACTGTTTGATGCAATGTTTCAACCTGTAGTGCAGATGCACAGGATGGGTATGTATGTTTTGATCTAGAGCTGTTCCGATTCCAACGTATTCACTTTCAATACTGACACTACAGCCAAAAACTCTGTAACGACACAAATTGTGAATGATGCAAATAGGGAACGTATGCCCCACCCTGTTATGCAATACTCGTTATACCCGTTGTGTATCGAAACTACGCGGCCCGGGGCTAAATTGTTATTTTCGTTGTAAACACTTTGGGTGCTACGGTATATAACGAATGAGGTGTCTCTTTAAAATATCCACTTGTTTTGTGTTCATTCAACATGTACAGAGACTGCAAACTCAGTACAACAAAAATGTTCTTCTCTCCTCTCTGCACCACAGTGATCAACGTTTTCGTCTCATTTTGCCTAGACGTCCTGAACCTCCCTTTGTCTAAAGGGCTTTCCCCTGAAGAGGAGAGTAGCTCCAGTCTGGCCCAGGAGGAACCAGAGCCTCCACAAAATAAAGCTAATCAGGAGGGGCTACTTCAACAACCTGATGAGGCTGATGGGTTGACATTACTAGCAGTGGAAAGTGAAGCTGATGATGATGATGAAAACATACAGACGGAGCCTGGAGCCAGCACCTCAACTCAACACACAGAAACACAAGATGATGTAGAGGACGGTGGAAATTCACAACCAACTGCTGATGACCATCTTCTCTCTTCACACGGTTCTGAAACGGCAGATAGTGACGAGTGGGAGGAGACCAGGGAAGGTCAGTCAGCGTTAAACGCACTGAGGTCACACACTAGTCAAGATGCGGAAGGACAGCTGTCCCAGGACCAGAAATCATCAATACAAACTAAATCCATAGGAAAGAAAAGGTTTAGTTGTACCGAGTGTGGCAACATCTTTAAACATAAGAAATCTATGGAGAAGCACGCTAAGATTCATACACAGCCGAACCGCTTTAGTTGTACAGTGTGTGGCAAAATCTTTAAACGTAAGAAATGTATGGAGCAGCACACTAGGATTCATTCAGAGCCCAACCGCTTCAGTTGTACAGATTGTGGGAAAGTGTTTCAAAGCAAGGAAAATCTGGAGAAGCACATTAGGAATCATACAGAGAGGAAACGTTTTAGTTGTACAGAGTGTGGCACAGTGTTTAATCGGAAGGCCGATCTGAATGCACACACACCGATTCATACAGGGAAATATCCCTTTAATTGTACAGTCTGTGGCAAAGGATTTACTGGAAGCAGTCATCTAGAAAATCACATTAGAGTTCACACAGGGGAAAAGCCCTTTAGTTGTACAGTTTGTGACAAAGGCTTTACTCAAAGAAGTTCTCTTAAAAGCCACATGATGATTCATACAGGGGAAAAGCCCCATACTTGTACAGTTTGTGGCAAATGTTTTACTAAAAAGTTCACATTGCAAGAACATATGAGAACTCACTCGGGGGAGAAGCCAAAGCCCTTTACTTGTATACATTGTGGCAAAAGCTTTAAAGGAGTGAGTAACCTAAAAACACACATAATGTCTCACACAGGGGAAAGACCCTGTATTTGTACAGTTTGTGGTATAGGTTGTGTTAGGAACAGTGATTTAAAAAGGCACATGAAGATTCATACAGGGGAAAAAACCTTCCTTTGTACAGTTTGTGGCAAAGGCTTTAACGAAAAGGGTGATCTGAAAAAACACATGCGGTGGCATACAGGGGATAAGCCCTTTAAGTGTACAATTTGTGGCAAAGGCTGGGTTACAAAATCATTACTAAAAACGCACATGAGGATGCATACAGGGGAAAGGCCCTTTACTTGCACAGTTTGTGGCATCACATTTAGTCGAAATGATCATTTAAAAGCACACATGAGGGTTCATACAGGGGAAAAGCTGTATACTTGTACAGTATGTGGTAAAGACTATACTCGAATGGATGTTCTAAAGACACACATGAGGACTCATACAGGGGAAAAACCCTTTACTTGTAAAATTTGTGGTAAAGGCTTTCGTGCAATAGCTACTCTAAATGGACACACTAGGACTCATACAGGGGAAAAGCCATTTAGTTGTTCAGTTTGTGGAATAGGCTTTAGTCGAATGGATGTTCTAAAGACACACATGAGGACTCATACAGGGGAAAAACCCTTTACTTGTAACATTTGTGGTAAAGGCTTTCGTGCAATAGTTAATCTAAATACACACACTAGGACTCACAGGGGAAAAGCCATTTAGTTGTTCAGTTTGTGGAATAGGCTTTAGTCGAATGGATAATCTAAAAAAAACACATGAGGAACCATACAGGGGAAAAGGACTTCACTTGATCAGTTTGTGTTAAAGGCTTCATTTGTAGGCCTACTCTGAACAGACAGAACTCTGGTTCAAAATGGACATCTTGAAATAGGAAGGTGCTGCAAGTTGAACAATATATCTTAGTTCTTTAACGCTGCTGTCTTCACAAACATACAAGTTTGCAGTCATTCATTCTAATCCAGGATGGAAATGACACGTCATATGAATCACATAATCTAATCTGACAATAGCAACATGCCTAAATAAAACAATTCTATAGACTTTATTCTCCATTTGATAGCTGTTCACTGTGTTGACATGTTTGTCTTGTTTAAACTGTTACATTATCATAACTCATATGGGCAGTGGCAGAGAGACATTTCTTTTTTAGAATCAGATTATTATCACTTATGTGTATTTTATAGGGGTTTTGTGAAAGCGGCAACACACCAAACTGGAATTTTACTTACGCTTTTCAATGGGAACGGAGTGTTTGTTGCCATGTGTGGATTTCTGCATCGTTATAGAATAGATGGATACTTAAATTAGTTGTATTCTGTTTTGTTAATGGATAATTCCGCAGTAGCTGTTTCTTTATCTCAATCTGACGTTAGTATATCTAATAACGAGTGGTACACATTAACCCATTCTGGGCGGGAACCCCTTTTGGTGTTAGCATTACGTTACGCTTTAGCTATTGAAAAATAACAGATCTACAAGCTCATAGCGCGCCACTCGGTGGCGCGCTATGAGCGACTGACATAGAAGACATTTTTTGAATCTGATCTCGGGTCAGAATGAAAACTGTCGGGATGTAGAAGACATTTTTAGAATCTGATCTCAGGTCAGAATGGGTTAAATATTACATAACATCCAGGGCGCAGTGCAGCTCAGACCGGCCATGCTGGCCTGTTGGAATGAGACATGTCTGTACGTCTTATTACAAAAGACATGTAGAAAAGAATTCGAGCAGTGTCCAAAAAAAATATATATATATATACATTTTCGCTCAATCTAAGCGATTTTGCCTAAGACCATAAGCACGCCCGGATCTAGATTAACGTCAAATTGCGTTTTACGAAAATGGCTATTCCGGAATGTAAAGGTGCGTTCAGACTTGGATGTTTAGAGCGGCGCGATTACATACAAAATCAATGCAAAAAACGAGAATTGACGCGACGCGATCTGGCGCAGCACAAACTGGAGGAACCGAGGCGAATATACAATATTCAGGTCTCTGAACGCAGCTTTAGAAAAGGGAAAACGAGAGGGACATGTGCATTTTTCTGTTATTTTATTTTAATAAACAAGGTTTCACATTACGTCCTTTGTGTTTGCTATATCCTTAACATTTCTGCTGTTTCTGCTAAAGGTGTGTCGTTCACCCCCTTTAATTCTAAATATGATATACTTGTGGGGGGGGGGGGTGGGAGCAGCTCGGGGTGATGACAAGTAGTGTGGGTGTGTCTCTGGCGTCATAGTTACCCCATTATCACCCAGTGCCATCCTTTTTTTTCCTTCTTTTTTTGCTTAGGCCTACTTTAAGTAGTCACAGAATATTCATCTCCACTGCTATCGCTTCCCCAAACGGAAAAATGAAAAGTTTGAATCATGGGTTTGTCCTAATAACTAATGCCTGTAGGACTGTTGGTATGTCTAACCCATTCTGACCGGGAACCCATTTTGGTGTTATCATCATGTTATGCTTCAGCTATTGAAAAATAGCAGATCTACAAGCTCATAGCGCGCCACCGAGTGGCGCGCTACGAGCTTGTAGGTCTGCTATTTTTTTAGAATCTGATCTCAGGTCAGAATGGGTTTAATCAGACCAGTGTGTTGTCCAGTGGAAACCTCGTATGAATCTGATCTCAGGTCAGAATGGGTTTAATCAGACCAGTGTGTGCCCAGTGGAAACCTCGTATGAATCTGATCTCAGGTCGGAATGGGCTAACCAACGTATGCATCGCATAGCAGCAATATGGCTCCAGCACTGCTTCTGTGGTGTTCTGTTTGCACCATAGACTGTAAAAAGAAATATGGACAAAGCGTCCGCCGGGTCTGATATGGACGTAAAATGAAGCCAGTCAGTCCTTGTATTGTAAATCGCCATCTTTCTAGATCCGTTTTGGCCCAGACAACGAGGTGGGACTTCCCCCCCCTTCTTCTTAGTTGGTTTTTATTTTGACTCGAACGGGGGGTGGCTCCAGTTCATAGACTGTAACGGTAGCCACGCCCCTCAGAACATACGCAACTTTATGGTCATTTTTGGTCAATAAGTTGTACTAACAACTTGCGAGACTTGCGTCCCCTTCAATGTAACATTGAAGTGTAACTTCCTGGCCCAGCTGTACTGCTTGATGTGAAAGCGTCTGAGAGATACCCGCTTGTTGAGCCACACCTGCAACACAGGAATAGGTTAAAAAAACATTTATGGGGTTCGTAATAATGCTGTTATTTTGGCCAATTTGTTCTGCAAACTTTTAATTTCACATAAAACAATAATAAGATAAAAGACTCATAACTCTCAAAAACATTCACTAGGCCTATAGCCTACATTTAAAATGATCCTCAAAATTCTTCTTTTTTAAATGCACGTATACGGTATGCAATCATACAGATGCAACTGTATCCATCCTTGTCCTTGCTTGGTTCAGTGCTGTCACTGCTGTCTGCTTCACTGTGACTGGCTGCTGTCTGCTGTCTGCTTCACTGTGACTGGCTGCTGTGTGCTTCACTGTGACTGGCTGAAGGAGTCAAATGATTTGCATGTCTTAATGACTGTTGGTAGGGCGTTCCACATTTTGGCATAGGAGAGAAATGAATTTAGTCCTTCTTGGTGGTGTATGGAATCTTGTGGACCAGACCCATTGCTAGATGCAGAACTCTGTCGTCGACCCTAAGCCATCCAGCCTGTGGGCACTGGGTAGGGGTGAGGTGGGTTCGGGGGGTGAGGTCAAGTAGAGAGAGAGAGAGAGAGAGAGAGGAAGGACAGGCCAGTTCTGATGAGTCAGATTAACTGACTGTAGTTTAAACTGTAGTTTTACAATGAGTCCACTAGGTGGTGGACCATGAACACATTACATTTAAAAAGAGTATATAGCCTACATAGGGACATGTAAAAATGTGTTTGTAAGAATAAGAGCCATTTGAGCCACCATATTGTTTTCCATGATTCCTGTCAATTTGCCAATCTATGTTGCCATGGTTACAGGTATTTAACCCTGGCCCTAATCAGGCACAGGTGTTACCAGTGGCAGAGGTAAACCAGTTTTTGACTGTGTTCATCATGAGGGCTGGTGATCTGTATCCCTATCCTGTGCGTTTGATGATTTATGTTATGTTTATTTTGTATGACAAAGTATAGGACTTTAAGCAGCTAATAAATATAGTTTAATTTCTACTCAACGGACACTTTTGGACATCAGTTATTTGATCACACGTCTGAACTTCCTCGGCAACCCAGTATCACCCAAGTATAGATACAGTGTGTTTACAACCAGTATCACCCAAGTATAGATTACAGTGTTTTTACAACCAGTATCACCCAAGTATAGATTACAGTGTTTTTACAACCAGTATCACCCAAGTATAGGTTACAGTGTTTTTACAACCAGTATCACCCAAGTATAGGTTACAGTGTTTTTACAACCAGTATCACCCAAGTATAGGTTACAGTGTGTTTACAACCAGTATCACCCAAGTATAGGTTACAGTGTTTTTACTTAACCAGTATCACCCAAGTATAGATTACAGTGTTTTTACTTAACCAGTATCACCCAAGTATAGGTTACAGTGTTTTTACTTAACCAGTATCACCCAAGTATAGATTACAGTGTTTTTACAACCAGTATCACCCAAGTATAGATTACAGTGTTTTTACTTAACCAGTATCACCCAAGTATAGATTACAGTGTTTTTACTTAACCAGTATCACCCAAGTATAGATTACAGTGTTTTTACAACCAGTATCACCCAAGTATAGATTACAGTGTTTTTACAACCAGTATCACCCAAGTATAGATTACAGTGTTTTTACAACCAGTATCACCCAAGTATAGATTACAGTGTTTTTACAACCAGTATCACCCAAGTATAGATTACAGTGTTTTTACACCCAGTATCACCCAAGTATAGATTACAGTGTTTTTACAACCAGTATCACCCAAGTATAGATTACAGTGTTTTTACTTAACCAGTATCACCCAAGTATAGATTACAGTGTTTTTACTTAACCAGTATCACCCAAGTATAGATTACAGTGTTTTTACTTAACCAGTATCACCCAAGTATAGGTTACAGTGTTTTTACAACCAGTATCACCCAAGTATAGATTACAGTGTTTTTACAACCAGTATCACCCAAGTATAGATTACAGTGTTTTTACTTAACCAGTATCACCCAAGTATAGATTACAGTGTTTTTACTTAACCAGTATCACCCAAGTATAGGTTACAGTGTTTTTACTTAACCAGTATCACCCAAGTATAGATTACAGTGTTTTTACTTAACCAGTATCACCCAAGTATAGATTACAGTGTTTTTACTTAACCAGTATCACCCAAGTATAGATTACAGTGTTTTTACAACCAGTATCACCCAAGTATAGGTTACAGTGTTTTTACTTGTGGGCCAGCCATGTTTCCATCAGAGTTTAGAAGCACTCGTTTTCCCTGAAGCAACGTCCTGCTGCCTCTTGCATGCATTATGTGCTAATTCAAAACAGGTGGTACCCAGGGGCAGTTGAGTGATATCTAACAAGCGCTTCCAAACTCCAGCACTTAGAAAAATAAGCAGCTGCAAGGACCCAAAGTAGCTCATAACATGAAACATGTCTACAGTGGACTTTTATGAAACAAACAAACAGCTGCAATGTTGGTGAGTTTGACGTTGTGTAATACAATCAGAGAGGACTTTTCTGTTTGGATGAATGGGCTGCCATTGCACCTATAGGTAGCACGTTGCCATTAACTTTATGGTAAAATGGACGCGGTCTGCGTGATTCTCTCTCTCCCTCTCTGTCACGTCGCAGCCATCAGATCTACAAGCTCACAGCGCGGCGCGATGCGACGCGCTGTGAGCTTGTAGATCTGCTCTTCTAGTGTGGGCGGAACGAGGAAGTGTCTCGTTCCATCCCCCCCAAACAGTCAGAAGATCATTTGGGCGATCTTTTCCCTCTGTGCTCTCCAGCTCTGCTCTGCTCAACAAGGACAAGGTGTACACAGGTATATATAAAAGTATATATTTATGCCGTTAGTATGTTGTGTTTACACTTAACCTGTGGTTAACAATAAGCCTATACTACATGTATCTCTGAATATTGAATACTTTAGTGTTTCCAATACTAAACTAAGCAACAGCTACATATCCTTAAATATTTTCAATAGCCTGTACTTGTATTATGTCTTCTGTAATCTCAGCATCATTGAAATTTTGAAAATGAAGACTTTGTCCTTTTATAAGAAAACAAATATACCGGTAGGTTAAATGTACTTTTCTGAGTTTAAGTTAGTGACAGTGCAATATTTCTTTTTTTAACAATGTATTTATTTTCCTTTTTTACACACACAACTGACAATACAAACATACAAAAAACAACAATGAACATTGCAAGACAATGTACTGGTATAAAGCAAGCAAAACAACAATAACCACAACAAAAACAAACAACAACAGCACTACTCCTCTTCAGCTCCATCCATTAAATGTGACAAATTATTGTTCTTTATATAACTTATAAAACGTCCCCCCCACACCCCCTGAAACTTTTCTTGTTTGTCCTTAAGAATGTATTGCAATCTTTTCCAAAGGTAAACATAAACATAATTCCTTGAACCGCTGTGTGATACTTGGTTTGTCTGGCCTCTTCCAGGTCAATGCTATCATTCTCTTAGCTTGTAAAAGACATATATCGATAAACATTTGTTCATTACTCTTTGTGACAGACGCAATATAATTAGTATTATACACCAAAGACATGCCCCTTGGCATTTTATCTGTTGAATTATCCTCCATTTTCAATTAATCTGAACATTAAAGACATGACATACAAATACACACTTCTATGAAAAAAGGAATAACTGTTAAATGAAGTGTATCTCAGTGTCTGTCTGTCTGTCTGTCTGTCTGTCTGTCTGTCTGTCTGTCTGTTTGCATTTATAACTGAAATAAACTCAGAGGCTTCGTGGAAATGGCACACGCAAGTGTAAAGGAACGGCATTTTGCTTCTCTCTTGCCGTAAAATTAACTGAAATCGAGGCTTTATGACAGCAGCGAGACGAGTGGTTGCTGCGCGAGGCGCACGCCACGCATGGCTCGCAATCATAGCTGCCTGGGAGAAATGCGAGGCCCTGTGCGTTAATAATTATATTGTTAATATACAAAACTATACAAAGATGATCACATTTCTATCTATAAGGACAAACCTTATTAGAAAAAATATTAATAGCATAGCATAGCAAAGCCTTTTGAAATGTGTATAGGTTACTGAATTGCAGGTGCTGCTGCCAAATGTAAATATATACGTTTTTTTTTTTTGGGGTCAGCCCTACTGTCCGTGCACATTGTCAAAGTCTTTCTCAGGTTTGTATCAGTTACTGTGGTTAGGTAGTCTGCCACAGTATACTGTCTGTTTAGAGGCAAATATGTTTCTAGTTTGTTGTGATTGTGTGAGTTCGTTCCAATATGTGATGCATTTATCTTTTTCTTTATATATAATCTAATAGTCTCTCTCTCTGTCTCTCTCTCTGTCCCTCTCTCTCTGTCTCTCTCTCTGTCTCTCTCTCTGTCTCTCTCTGTCTCTCCGCCCATCTCCACTTTATCTAATCAGGACACAGAAGTCATTTTATTATCCAGTCCAAAGTCTACAGTACAGAAGCAGAACCAAGGGTGGTGTACAGTACAGAACCATGGGCGGACGGGATTCATGACAGGTAAAGATTCAAACAAACATTTGATGACTATACGCATAACATCTTTATGGTGTGAATTTGTCCCCAGTGGGACAATAAAGGAAGATGAGATTTCATAAGTTGAAGCAGTGAATTATTATTCAAAGGATTTACTCTTGTTTTATTTCTTAAGATTTATGTTTTGGGGCTTTTATGCCTTTATTGATAGGACAGTAACTCACAGCATATGGGGAGTAACACGCAGCAAAGGTCGTCGGGATCGGGATTCGAACCATTGCAGCCTAGGGCGCCCGTACCACCACACCGGTGACCCGGGGTGTCTTGTTTGTCATTTCTATCGTCTACTCGTGCTTATGAGAACACCACAGACAGTTTTAAGTTGCTCGAAACTCCTTCAACTTGTTTTGTTTCATAAATATGTTAGTAACAACATATCAAAAGGTCCTATAAGAAATCCCAGTGGCGGAACATATTGAAAAATGCTGAAATAGGTCATGAATCACTCATCATGTACTTAATTATCTGTTTTGAATCTCAGGTATGTTTCCATTGGCATTGCATAGTTGACTCATCAACATAGAGTACAGTACAGTACAGTGCCACACCTTAATGTTCTGACAACAACTATTTAAGCTACAAAACTAGTTTAGCCTGTAGAACTCTCCTCATGTCCCCAAGTAACACTGTCCTCTGAAAGGCCATCTGCAGTAACCTAATATGAAGTATTACTGCACACCCATTCAGCTTTAATAACCTAACCTTTAAATCTGCATTTCACGCTTTGTTTGTATGTACAGGATTTACTACGACGTGGCTCTTTTGTTAACCCATTCTGACCTGAGATCAGATTCATACGAGGTTTCCACTGGACACACACTGGTCTGATTAACCCATTCTGACCTGAGATCAGATTCTAAAAAATGTCAGTCGTTCTTTGATTTTTC
The DNA here is from genome assembly GCF_963924005.1 of Protomyctophum bolini. Classification (NCBI taxonomy): domain Eukaryota; kingdom Metazoa; phylum Chordata; class Actinopteri; order Myctophiformes; family Myctophidae; genus Protomyctophum; species Protomyctophum bolini. Next base: position 3,226,930 of record NC_137877.1, on the reverse strand, counting down.
AAAAATAGCAGACCTACAAGCTCGTAGCGCGCCACTCGGTGGCGCGCTACGAGCTTGTAGATCTGCTATTTTTCAATAGCTAAAGCATAACATCGTGCTAACACCAAAATGGGTTCCCGGCCAGAATGGGTTAATAACCTAATATGAAGTATACGGCACACCCATTCAGCTTTAATAACCTAATATGAAGTATACTGCAGTAACTGCACACCCATTCAGCTTTGCAGCCAAGTGTCCCTTTCTCGGACTGCAACTGTACTTACTGTATAAGACCCATTTATTGAAATCCCAAACATGGAATGTACTGTACTTGGACCATGCATTATGCCACATACAGTAATGCCTGTCTCAGGACGGCCACCTGCCAGTATACAGTGGATAACTTCCCAGTCTTGCTGGGTAAGTTAATTGGGTAACTACTGTATATATCTATAACTACTTTAACCCTGACATCCTGATTTTGGGCATGTCATTATAGGCTAAGAAGAAAGGACAATTGCTGATCTACAAGGTCACAACATGCCGTAATGTGTTGTGAGGTTGTAGATTGGCTTTTTTTGATAAGTGACTTATTTTAAAATGTGTAGCGCAGTGGAATAGAGTAGACAATATATGCCACGTCAAGAGTCTATTAGTACTGGAGGCTATACATTTGTGTTCTGGTAATATCATTGATCATTTAATTGTTTTGCATGTCCGTGGCAAAAATAAAACATTAATGCAAATGTCGATCACATTCACAAGCTGGCATAGTGAGGGTGCAGATAGTGCTGTACTATCATGGTTATTGGTGGTGAAGACAATATACTAATAATGTTAGTCTGGATATATCAAATCCTGTGTTGAGGATCACATGCACTTTATGAACAAAATAACACCCAAACCAGACAATTAATTAAAAGGTTTCATAATTACAGTCTGCTTGAGGTGTAATGCAGCTTTAAACAACATAGCAGACAGTGGCACTGGTACATATCTGAACTCATCTTCTCCTCCTACAGTGCGTGTCAACCACATTAATCCCCATAGCAGACATCGGCATGGCCCTTTTGTTTTTCATACCAATCGTCGCATAGAAGCGTCATGGTTTTGTTATGCGTACACACCCATGGCGCTGTGCCAAGATAACTCACAAATCAAGACAAACGCACGCACACGCAGTCAAGTTGTCTACCGATGTTAACCATCTCAAACCCTCACCCTATAACCTAACCTCCCACGGGACAGCACACCTAAACCTAACCCAACCCTTAACGCACCCCTCAACAACCTTAACCCGGTCGTCTTAACGCACCCCTCACCAACCTTAATCCAGTCGTCTTAACGCACCGCTCACCAACCTTAATCCGGTCGTCTTAACGCACCCCTCACCAACCTTATGTCTAACCAAAGGATGTCTCCCGAGCCACTTCCAATGTGATTGAACTAGCCATTTTGTTTCTTAACTTTGTGTCTTATATCTTTATGGGTCCAATAAGCCGTGTCGGTCTGTCTCTGCCCCAAAAAGCAAGAATTTCAAACCCACAAAACGTATAATATTTGTCTCTTTCCTTTCGTTATTTTAATCCATTGGATGATATGCCCCAATCTCTTAACTTCATGTTTTCGTCAACGGACATGGAGAAAACGAATTAGAAAGTAAATAATAAAGCTGTCATTGGTCAAAAGCCAGTGCACCTCACGGGGCCAGAGGGCTGAGCAGAGCCTTCTATAGGCTCTGGGGCCGACAAATATTAGCCCCAATGATGAGTAAATCAACAAAGGTGTGGCAGCGCCAGGAGAGTGTGACCCAACTTGATGTGTTTTTAAGAGTCTGTTTAATTATTTAATAATTTCGTTTCATGAAGGTTCACAATTAATACTGTGAATTAGTTGCACTAGCAAAGTGTAACATGCAGTGAGAGGACGGAACGTTTGTTCTTCTAGCCCAGGTTCTCTGGGGTCACAATATAAGGAGCGCAGCTTTCGGTTCTCTGGGGTCCCAATATAAGGAGCAAATTGAAAATCAAGTCACATGTCAAAATGTATATCCATAACCATTCATTCCTAACGGAGCTAATAAAATACTGGAGGGTGTATAAGGCCGCTACTCGCATACAGTTGTGCCGCCTGCCGTCTGTACATGGCTGTGATGAATGGGACGGCTTCGGGATTTGTTGATTAAAATAGTGTCTTAATGTTTCAATTCAAGTGGTAAAGTTCACTTGGGCATGTCCGTCCGTCTTTCTGATGCTGTTGTTGTCTTAAGTTGGTATTCCTGTCATGCGACTTCACCCCACCTCCACTAAGTAAGACTCAGTGCATGTGGATGGAGCTGTTGTGTTTGTATTCCACCTTTTACTCCATCTATCTTGCCCTCTTTTGAAAGTGCCTGTGGTAATCTTTGGGTCTTGTTTTGACTGTTCAAAGAATCAAAACTCACCTTTTATCAGGCGATTGCAGAGCAGTACTGTACAGCCACCGGACAGACCAGAGCAAATCAGTCTACTCTTAACGTGCAGCCAAGCAGCCCAGTTTAAACACTCGATTTCCTGCCTGCGCCGTGAAGGGGCCTTCACAATACAGCGTCACCCTTTACCTCCCAATGAACTACATGTTACACTGCTTATTATTGACAGGAAATGTAGCTTTATTCGCGGTAACTTAACAGCGTGTTTGTGGGAGAGAGCGAGAGAGAGAGAGAATACAGTTTAATACCACGCATGCGGGAGCGGCCCCCTGAGCCCTGGCCTGAGGCGACTGCCTCGCCTATATCTCCGCGCCTGCTTGTCATGTCAGGAACAAGGAACTGAAAAATGTTACTCTGGGAAATTGAAACGATAAAGTTCCGTGAGTTGTTTAACAGGTTCTTCCCAGACCGTGCACGCCATAAAAGACATTAAGATGAATTGCAGTCGTGCCTTTTAGATGCGTGGTGAGACGAGAAAAAAGATGAGGGGGAAAATAGACGAGAAAAATAAAGGTTAAATGTACTTTTCTGAGTTCAAGTTAGTGACAGTGCAATATAATTAATATTATACACCAAAGACAAGCCCCTTGGCATTGTATCTGTTGGAATTATCCTCCATTTTCAATTAATCTGAACATTAAAGACATGTATGACATACAAATACACACTTCTATGAAAAAAGGAATAACGGTTAAATAAAGTTACGAATTACAATACGATAATTATTGCAGATTTGCAGTTTGGCCACACAGCCTTATTTATATCCTACCAAAACGTTTGAACTGATGCTGGAAAAACATGCAGGGAAGATGGCCCATTTTTAGCATTTCAATTCATTCAGTGAGTGAGAGAGAGAGAGACAGTCATTTGAATGCTTAGCATAGTAGCCTAAACCCACCATCACAACTTGTTTAGAAGTCAATTCAAAACATTAGCATCTATTCTAGACACTCTCTGGCAGACAGTTGATCACAGCCTGACAGAAGTGGGTATGGGTAAGGGAGGGAGCAGTGCTCCACCTTGTGGTACCAACTGGGATTGGCTGTGCTTCGAAAACTGTGCTGAAAACATAAACTGTGCTCACAGTAAGACGTACAGAGAGACAGATGTCATTGAATTGAGCATTATCTATACACAACAAAGTGTTAACATCTAGCTATAAAGCAAGTCTCCTCACTTTGTGCTATCTAGATCTAGCATAGTAAGACAAGACACGACACAACAGATACAATGGTTCTTCTGAATGTGGGGGCCGCATGTGGCCCCCGGGCCGCCAGTTGCCCACCCCTATATAGTTAGTTACCGTACTTATTATATTAGTGCAGAAAAGAGACAATAAATCCCGCTTTGGAGAAGATGCGCTCCGAAGGGGTTGTAGTGGCAGGGAATCGGGGATGGATAGAATCCTCTTCGCTATAATAGGTGCCAACTTTGCATAACGTGGCACATTATTTTTCCATCAAAGTGGTCTTGGACTTCTTGACTTCCTTGTTAACACGTGAGGACGGAGGGGCCGGCTCGCGGACCAAAAGGGGCCGCTTTTCTTTTTAACCCATTTTTGGTGGGAATCCCTTTTGGTGTGAGCATCATGTTATGCTTTAGCTATTGAAAAATAGCAAATCTACAAGCTCATAGCGCGCCACCGAGTGGCGCGCTATGAGCTTGTAGGTCTGCTATTTGACAAATCGAAGAACCACTGACATAGAAACATAGCTTTTTCAGAAAAGTGTCAGGATGTAGAAGACATTTTTAGAATCTGATCTCAGGTCAAAATGGGTTAATGACTATTCGATCTTTTTATTTTAGACTCCCGTGCTTATCGATCGAACGTCGATTAATCGATTTTTTTTGGGTCAGCCCTACTGTCCGTGCACATTGTCAAAGTCTTTCTCAGGTTTGTATCAGTTTCTGTGGTTAGGTGTAGTCTGCCACAGTATACTGTCTGTTTAGAGCCACATATGTTTCTAGTTTGTGTTGTGATTTTGTGAGTTCGTTCCAATATGTGATGCATTTATCTTTTTCTTTAGTTATAATCTAATAGTCTCTGTCTCTCTCTCTCTCTCTCTCTCTCTCTCTCTCTGTCTCTCTCTGTCTGTCTCTCTCTCTCTCTCTGTCCCTCTCTCTCTGTCTCTCTCTCTCTGTCCCTCTCTCTCTCTGTCTCTCCGCCCATCTCCACTTTATCTAATCAGGACACAGAAGTCATTTTATTATCCAGTCCAAAGTCTACAGTACAGAAGCAGAACCAAGGGTGGTGTACAGTACAGAACCATGGGCGGACAGGATTCATGACAGGTAAAGATTCAAACAAACATTTGATGACTACGCATAACATCTTTATGGTGTGAATTTGTCCCCAGTGGGACAATAAAGGAAGATGAGATTTCATAAGTTGAAGCAGTGAATTATTATTCAAAGGATTTACTCTTGTTTTATTTCTTAAGATTTATGTTTTGGGGCTTTTATGCCTTTATTGATAGGACAGTAACTCACAGCATATGGGGAGTAACACGCAGCAAAGGTCGTCGGGATCGGGATTCGAACCATTGCAGCCTAGGGCGCCCGTACCACCACACCGGTGACCCGGGGTGTCTTGTTTGTCATTTCTATCGTCTACTCGTGCTTATGAGAACACCACAGACAGTTTTAAGTTGCTCGAAACTCCTTCAACTTGTTTTGTTTCATAAATATGTTAGTAACAACATATCAAAAGGTCCTATAAGAAATCCCAGTGGCGGAACATATTGAAAAATGCTGAAATAGGTCATGAATCACTCATCATGTACTTAATTATCTGTTTTGAATCTCAGGTATGTTTCCATTGGCATTGCATAGTTGACTCATCAACATACAGTACAGTACAGTACAGTACCACACACCTTAATGTTCTGACAACAACTATTTAAGCTACAAAACTAGTTTAGCCTGTAGAACTCTCCTCATGTCCCCAAGTAACCTAATATGAAGTATACTGCACACCCATTCAGCTTTAATAACCTAACCTTTAAATCTGCATTTCACGCTTTGTTTGTATGTACAGGATTTACTACGACGTGGCTCTTTTGTTAATAACCTAATATGAAGTATACGGCACACCCATTCAGCTTTAATAACCTAATATGAAGTATACTGCAGTAACTGCACACCCATTCAGCTTCGCAGCCAAGTGTCCCTTTCTCTTGCAACTGTACTTACTGTATAAGACCCATTTATTGAAATCCCAAACATGGAATGTACTGTACTTGGACCATGCATTGTGCCACATACAGTAATGCCTGTCTCAGGACGGCCACCTGCCAGTATACAGTGGATAACTTCCCAGTCTTGCTGGGTAAGTTAATTGGGTAACTACTGTATATATCTATAACTACTTTAACCCTGATATCCTGATTTTGGGCATGTCATTATAGGCTAAGAAGAAAGGACAATTGCTGATCTACAAGGTCACAACATGCCGTAATGTGTTGTGAGCTTGTAGATCTTTATGATAAGTGACTTATTTTTAAATGTGTAGCGCAGTGGAATAGAGTAGACAATATATGCCACGTCAAGAGTCTATTAGTACTGGAGGCTATACATTTGTGTTCTGGTAATATCATTGATCATTTAATTGTTTTGCATGTCCGTGGCAAAAATAAAACATTAATGCAAATGTCGATCACATTCACAAGCTGGCATAGTGAGGGTGCAGATAGTGCTGTACTATCATGGTTATTGGTGGTGAAGGCAATATACTAATAATGTTAGTCTGGATATATCAAATCCTGTGTTGAGGATCACATGCACTTTATGAACAAAATAACACCCAAACCAGACAATTAATTAAAAGGTTTCATAATTACAGTCTGCTTGAGGTGTAATGCAGCTTTAAACAACATAGCAGACAGTGGCACTGGTACATATCTGAACTCATCATCTTCTCCTCCTACAGTGCGTGTCAACCACATTAATCCCCATAGCAGACATCGGCATGGCCCTTTTGTTTTTCATACCAATCGTCGCATAGAAGCGTCATGGTTTTGTTATGCGTACACACCCATGGCGCTGTGCCAAGATAACTCACAAATCAAGACAAACGCACGCACACGCAGTCAAGTTGTCTACCGATGTTAACCATCTCCAACCCTCACCCTATAACCCAACCTCCCACGGGACAGCACACCTAAACCTAACCTAACCCTTAACGCACCCCTCAACAACCTTAACCCGGTCGTCTTAACGCACCCCTCACCAACCTTAATCCGGTCGTCTTAACGCACCCCTCACCAACCTTATGTCTAACCAAAGGATGTCTCCCGAGCCACTTCCAATGTGATTGAACTAGCCATTTTGTTTCTTAACTTTGTGTCTTATATCTTTATGGGTCCAATAAGCCGTGTCGGTCTGTCTCTGCCCCAAAAAGCAAGAATTTCAAACCCACAAAACGTATAATATTTGTCTCTTTCCTTTCGTTATTTTAATCCATTGGATGATATGCCCCAATCTCTTAACTTCATGTTTTCGTCAACGGACATGGAGAAAACGAATTAGAAAGTAAATAATAAAGCTGTCATTGGTCAAAAGCCAGTGCCCCTCACGGGGCCAGAGGGCTGAGCAGAGCCTTCTATAGGCTCTGGGGCCGACAAATATTAGCCCCAATGATGAGTAAATCAACAAAGGTGTGGCAGCGCCAGGAGAGTGTGACCCAACTTGATGTGTTTTTAAGAGTCTGTTTAATTATTTAATAATTTCGTTTCATGAAGGTTCACAATTAATACTGTGAATTAGTTGCACTAGCAAAGTGTAACATGCAGTGAGAGGACGGAACGTTTGTTCTTCTAGCCCAGGTTCTCTGGGGTCCCAATATAAGGAGCGCAGCTTTCGGTTCTCTGGGGTCCCAATATAAGGAGCAAATTGAAAATCAAGTCACATGTCAAAATGTATATCCATAACCATTCATTCCTAACGGAGCTAATAAAATACTGGAGGGTGTATAAGGCCGCTACTCGCATACAGTTGTGCCGCCTGCCGTCTGTACATGGCTGTGATGAATGGGACGGCTTCGGGATTTGTTGATTAAAATAGTCTCTTAATGTTTCAATTCAAGTGGTAAAGTTCACGTGGGCATGTCCGTCCGTCTTTCTGATGGTGTTGTTGTCTTAAGTTGGTATTCCTGTCATGCGACTTCACCCCACCTCCACTAAGTAAGACTCAGTGCATGTGGATGGAGCTGTTGTGTTTGTATTCCACCTTTTACTCCATCTATCTTGCCCTCTTTTGAAAGTGCCTGTGGTAATCTTTGGGTCTTGTTTTGACTGTTCAAAGAATCAAAACTCACCTTTTATCAGGCGATTGCAGAGCAGTACTGTACAGCCACCGGACAGACCGGAGCAAATCAGTCTACTCTTAACGTGCAGCCAAGCAGCCCAGTTTAAACACCCTATTTCCTGCCTGCGCCGTGAAGGGGCCTTCACAATACAGCGTCACCCTTTACCTCCCAATGAACTACATGTTACACTGCTTATTATTGACAGGAAATGTAGCTTTATTCGCGGTAACTTAACAGCGTGTTTGTGGGAGAGAGCGAGAGAGAGAGAGAGAATACAGTTTAATACCACGCATGCGGGAGCGGCCCCCTGAGCCCTGGCCTGAGGCGACTGCCTCGCCTATATCTCCGCGCCTGCTTGTCATGTCAGGAACAAGGAACTGAAAAATGTTACTCTGGGGAAATTGAAACGATAAAGTTCCGTGAGTTGTTTAACAGGTTCTTCCCAGACCGTGCACGCCATAAAAGACATTAAGATGAATTGCAGTCGTGCCTTTTAGATGCGTGGTGAGACGAGAAAAAAGATGAGGGGGAAAATAGACGAGAAAAATAAAGGTTAAATGTACTTTTCTGAGTTCAAGTTAGTGACAGTGCAATATAATTAATATTATACACCAAAGACAAGCCCCTTGGCATTGTATCTGTTGAATTATCCTCCATTTTCAATTAATCTGAACATTAAAGACATGTATGACATACAAATACACACTTCTATGAAAAAAGGAATAACGGTTAAATAAAGTTACGAATTACAATACGATAATTATTGCAGATTTGCAGTTTGGCCACACAGCCTTATTTATATCCTACCAAAACGTTTGAACTGATGCTGGAAAAACATGCAGGGAAGATGGCCCATTTTTTGCATTTCAATTCATTCAGTGAGTGAGAGAGAGAGAGACAGTCATTTGAATGCTTAGCATAGTAGCCTAAACCCACCATCACAACTTGTTTAGAAGTCAATTCAAAACATTAGCATCTATTCTAGACACTCTCTGGCAGACAGTTGATCACAGCCTGACAGAAGTGGGTATGGGTAAGGGAGGGAGCAGTGCTCCACCTTGTGGTACCAACTGGCATTGGCTGTGCATCAAAAACGAGGGAACTGTGCTGAAAACATAAACTGTGCTCACAGTAAGACGCACAGAGAGACAGATGTCATTGAATTGAGCATTATCTATACACAACAAAGTTCTTCTGAATTCAGGTTCAGGTTCTTCTGAATGTGATCAATTGTGAGGGATTCACTAGACATTATAACCACAGACTGGTTGTTAGAGGGTTTCACTATACATTATACCCACAGACTGGTTGTTAGAGGGTTTCACTAGGACATTATACCCACAGACTGGTTGTTAGAGGGTTTCACTAGGACATTATACCCACAGACTGAATGTTAGAGGGTTTCACTAGACATTATACCACAGACTGGTTGTTAGAGGGTTTCACTAGGACATTATACCACAGACTGGTTGTTAGAGGGTTTCACTAGACATTATACCACAGACTGGTTGTTAGAGGGTTTCACTAGACATTATACCCACAGACTGGTTGTTAGAGGGTTTCACTAGGACATTATACCCACAGACTGGTTGTTAGAGGGTTTCACTAGACATTATACCACAGACTGGTTGTTAGAGGGTTTCACTAGACATTATACCCACAGACTGGTTGTTAGAGGGTTTCACTAGACATTATACCACAGACTGGTTGTTAGAGGGTTTCACTAGACATTATACCGACAGACTGGTTGTTAGAGGGTTTCACTAGGACATTATACCACAGACTGGTTGTTAGAGGGTTTCACTAGGACATTATACCACAGACTGGTTGTTAGAGGGTTTCACTAGACATTATACCCACAGACTGGTTGTTAGAGGGTTTCACTAGACATTATACCACAGACTGGTTGTTAGAGGGTTTCACTAGACATTATACCACAGACTGGTTGTTAGAGGGTTTCACTAGACATTATACCCACAGACTGGTTGTTAGAGGGTTTCACTAGACATTATACCCACAGACTGGTTGTTAGAGGGTTTCACTAGGACATTATACCCACAGACTGGTTGTTAGAGGGTTTCACTAGGACATTATACCCACAGACTGGTTGTTAGAGGGTTTCACTAGGACATTATACCACAGACTGGTTGTTAGAGGGTTTCACTAGACATTATACCCACAGACTGGTTGTTAGAGGGTTTCACTAGGACATTATACCCACAGACTGGTTGTTAGAGGGTTTCACTAGACATTATACCACAGACTGGTTGTTAGAGGGTTTCACTAGGACATTATACCACAGACTGGTTGTTAGAGGGTTTCACCAACCTGGGATTCCCCAAAAGGAGGTAAAACACCATATATGGCGGAGAAACCGTTACTTTTACCCATAGAGTGCTGAGTGACATGTCTATTGTATCATGAAAACACATCCCATGGTTTTGTAAAAGTAACTCTACTGCACCAATAATATTTGTGTCCTTCGATGCATCTCCTTTGTGTTGACATAAATAAATGGTTAAAATGTGCATGTGTGTGTGTGTGTGTGCGTGCGTGCATGCCTGTAATCTTGACAGGTTTCCTGAAGACCAAAGATGAGTCAGTGTGAGGAGAGAGAGGAGGAGGAGGGAGCTGTCAAACATCACATCCACAGACCAGAGTCTCCACATACAAAGTATGTTAATCCTGCTATTTGATTTTACTTTACTTTACTCACTGTTACATTTTTCTAACTTCAGTAATGAACCTGGACCTCCACACAAACAGTAGTATGTCTGCACTACCTGTAAACGCCCGAGTGATGCCTGGTCGATGCCAATATACAAAGAGTTGCAATAATCTATTCTTGATGAAATCGGGACCGAGACAATTGGGCGATACCCTTGGCGCAGTCGGTAGTGTTGTCGCCTCTCAGCTAGAAGGTCCTGGGTTCGATTCCCGCTGTGGGCGCTGGGGGTGTGTTCTCTGCTCTGCGTCATCAGTGCCCATACCCGAGGCGGGGTTGGCGAAAGGGCCTTTCTGTGTGGAGTTTGTATGTTCTCCCCGTTTCCCCTAGGGTAGGTACCCTCACATGTTCTCCCCGTATCCCCTAGGGTAGGTACCCTCACATGTTCTCCCCGTGTCCCCTAGGGTAGGTCCCCCCACATGTTCTCCCCGTGTCCCCTAGGGTAGGTACCCTCACATGTTCTCCGCGTGTCCCCTATGGTAGGCACCCTCACATGTTCTCCCCGTGTCCCCTAGGGTAGGTACCCTCACAAAAACATGCAGTAATCCTGGTCGGAATGTGTTAAGGAGAGAACTGTTACAATTGCTCAACTCAACAGACCCATTCAGGCTTCTAAAAACGCCTTCTCAATCCTGACCTAAGTTTTAAGTGTTTAGAGAGGCACTTGTCTTTATCTCCTTGGGCAAATCATTCCATTGTACCGTTTGTACTACATGGAATACAAGCTACTGTTATGCTAATTACTGTCTGTTATTTACTTAGTATTATTTCTAGTAGTATTATTCACTGTCTCTGTTGTTGATGTATTGTTATTTCTGTCCGTATGATTCCAGAAGTGTCCACCACAGAGCAGAGTCTCCAACTCCCAGCCTTCTGTCTGTGAAGAGTGACAAGTCTAAAGGAGATCCTCCTAACTTCAGTAACGAACCTGGACCTCCTGATTCACAGTATGTCAACCCTCCTATGAATATATACAACACTATAACACTTTAACACTATACAATTTACACTATAACATATTTTATAGTGCCGGTGAGAAGGCGGGCAGCTGTGTTCTGCACTAGCTGTAAACGCCTGAGTGATGCCTGGTCGATGCCAATATATAAAGAGTTGCAATAATCTATTCTTGATGAAATCAAAGCATGGATAACTATCTCCAGCTGTTTTTAGGGGAGGTAGGATTTGACCGTGGCGATGATTGGAAGAAGAGAGTTTTAACGACGGAGCTGATTTGTTTATTAAGTTTAAAATCTTTATCAAAAATAAAACCAAGAGGGGGTACAGTGGCACAGTCGGTAGTGTTGTCGCCTCACAGCTAGAAGGTCCTGGGTTCGATTCCCGCTGTCGGCGCTGGGGGCGTGTTCTCTCCTCTGTGTCATCAGTGCCCATACCCGAGGTGGGGTTGGCGAAAGGGCCTTTCTGTTTTGAGTTTGTATGTTCTCCCCATGTCCCCTAGGGTAGGTACCCTCACATGTTCTCCCCGTGTCCCCTAGGGTAGGTCCCCCCACATGTTCTCCCCGTGTCCCCTAGGGTAGGTACCCTCACATGTTCTCCCCGTGTCCCCTAGGGTAGGTCCCCCCACATGTTCTCCCCGTGTCCCCTAGGGTAGGTCCCCCCACATGTTCTCCCCGTGTCCCCTAGGGTAGGTACCCTCACATGTTCTCCGCGTGTCCCCTATGGTAGGTACCCTCACATGTTCTCCCCGTGTCCCCTAGGGTAGGTACCCTCACAAAAACATGCAGTAATCCTGGTCGGAATGTGTTAAGGAGATAACTGTTACAATTGCTCAATTCAACAGACCCATTCAGGATTCTAAAAACGCCTTCTCAATCCTGACCTAAGTTTTAAGTGTTTAGAGAGGCACTTGTCTTTATCTCCTTGGGCAAATCATTCCATTGTACCGTTTGTACTACATGGAATACAAGCTACTGTTATGCTAATTACTGTCTGTTATTTACTTAGTATTATTTCTAGTAGTATTATTCACTGTCTCTGTTGTTGATGTATTGTTATTTCTGTCCGTATGATTCCAGAAGTGTCCACCACAGAGCAGAGTCTCCAACTCCCAGCCTTCTGTCTGTGAAGAGTGACTGGTCTAAAGGAAAACCTCCTGACTTCAGTAACGAACCTGGACCTCCTGATTCACAGTATGTCAACCCTCCTATGAATATATACAACACTATAACACTTTAACACTATACAATATACACTATAACGGAGGGTTACACTCTCTGTAACCCAGGTTCTCTGAGTGGAGAGACTGGCTCTCCACTACATATTGTTCAATATGTACGGGAACTGACCCCACAGGGCAGTGTTCATGGATATCTCTTTAAGACACATCTTCTATGGTGGCCCTGCCCAGATGCCAATCAGCGGGCTATTTAAGCCCCATCTGTGCAGTGCCACTTCGATTAATTCTTGATTGACACGCATTTCGGAGCGGCTCTTTTGTGGAGAGCCAGTCTCTCCACTCAGAGAACCTGGGTTACAGAGAGTGTAACCCTCCGTTCTCTATCGTGTTCGAGACTGGCTCTCCACTACATATTGTTCAATATGTACGGGAACTCTCTAAGACACACCGCGAGGAAATAAGCAGACCAGCTGCCCCTGCGGCAGCCCGAGGCAGTTTAACCTGAATTCCATCCGAGCCTATAAGTGGTGAGCGCCATGAGTCACAGGCGCTTGCCAAAACGCTCCAAAACTTCAGTATTCATACCAAGTAAGTAATACTCGTGGCCTAGGCGCAAGACGCCACCTAGGCTCAGCTGGCCCAGCATGATGCTAGGCCAGTGACCACCGGGGTGAAGGGCTGCTCAAGCCAGCCCGTCAGATGCCCGGCCGACCTGACCGGTCAAGGTGCTGGTGACCCTACCGCTGAGTAGCACGCAGGAGCGACTCCCACAGGGGGAGCGGATGCCACCACGTTCCATCGGTAGGACAGGGTGAATGTAGACAGAGTCGCCCATGTCACTGCTGTGTAGATCTCTGTCAGAGATACACCATTCTACAGCAACCAGGGGGCTGTTGTCCCATGGGCAGAGTGTGCCCGCCTTCCAGGCGACCCTGGCACTCCTGCCTGCTTGTCCCTGTTGGATCACCCCTGTGATCCGGTGGGACAGTCCACCCTTCGACCATGGTCTACCCGAGCACTCTCTGATCAGGCCGTATGGTATAGAGTGCAGGGATTGGTGCCAGCACCACCTAACCATTGCCATGTAGGAAGCGGCAGCCTCCTTCATGCACTGATAGGGACATTCTTGTGGCTGACACTGCTAACAACAAGAATGCTGTCCTGCGAGAAGCCACCCAAGTGTCCACGCTTAATTGGCTCATGCCGCAAGGCAGACAGTACCACCTCCCGTGGGGGGGCTGCCGACCTAATGTGCGAGCACCCGGTACACCGTGGTCTCCCTCAGCCCTAAGGGGCGGAGGCACCAGCTGGCTCACTGCCAAGAGATGCCAGCCAGCAAACTAGTGCTGTGGGATCCAACAAACGGGCACCGGTCACGAGGACGTCCCACGCCAACATCCGTGGATGTACTCAAGAACGACGCAGGAGCGCAAAGTACCAACAAACTGGCCAGATGGAGATCCAGGATCACCGGAAACGACAATGGAGGGCTCGTCTGAGGACGACCTCGAGAGAGCTACAACCCATGACATGGTGGAGGAACCTACTCAGGGGTCCACCTGAATTGACCGCCACTGTCTCGAGAGACAGCATGTGGGGGCTGGGTACCCTGAACTGTCAGGACTGAGGAGTGGGCTCGGTGTGCTGAGTACCTCTAGCCATACCCCGCCGGTTGGCCCTGGAATTGTTTGTTTACGCTCTCTGCCGTGTGGTCTGGCCGGACCGCGGCGGCAACGATCAGCGACCGTAGATGGCCTCAGAGTACGCCGACTAGGTCAGCTCCTCTGGGTTCTACCCCGCTACCCGCCGCAACGGTTTACAGCCGCGATGATCAACCAGGAGGTTCACCGACGAGGTCGGTTTCGCTCGGGGTCTCACAGCGCTTCTGCAGCCAGGGAACCCAGGCTCCACCAACGAGGTCGGCTTCGCACTTGGGACCCTTTGGCCGCACCGAGCTCCGTCTCAAGGTTTCCCCCGACGAGCAGGTTTCACCAGGGAGCGGACGCACGGACCGAACGCCGTCTCAAGGTTTCCCCCGACGAGCAGGTTTCACCAGGGAGCGGACGCACGGACAAGACTGAGGCTTCCTCCGCGAGGCAGATTCGGCACTCAGTCTTGTTGCTGTTCTTTTATATGATACTGCTGTCTTGAGTGACAGCATGTCAGGCTCACTGGCTAAACGATTTTAAGGGGGCTCATCATAGAGCCCAAACAGGACTCGTGGGGCCCTAACCTGAGCTCCTGAGCACCAGGGTGCCATTCGGGAAATGTGACCGGGTTACTGCAGTCTGCAGTCATGCACTCCCGCTCAAGTCAGCCCGTCGGACAGTAGGCCAACGGACTGTTGAAGCCGTGTCCTGATGCGGAGCCCAGCACACTCAGTGAGGAGGGTGCTGGCTGCCACATGGATACCACACTGGTATAACCTGCTAAATGCGGACGGCATCGACACAGAGTCCGTCACCCAGAACTCAGATAGAGGGACTCGTCATCTCGTCATCAGTGCATGGGCCACAAGGCCCTGTACGGATTGCCTTGACAAAATCGCCCTGTGTTGGCTAGCTGCCTAGATAGCCATGACTTTGTGACTTCTCTGGATGAGAAGAGCTTTCTCTGTGGTTTCAGACCGGTAACCGGATTCTACGCCGCAGAGTCACACCTAGGGGCGTGACCGGCTCCGCCGTGACACCCTGTATACTGTATAGTGTGCTCTGCCCGACAGCCACAGCACACTCTGCTGTGTTACTGAGCCCGGCTCCACCGTGAAACTACCGTACACCACGGATGCATGAGCTGACCCCGTCAGCGATACGCCGTATAGTGTGACATTCAGGCATACTTCCTGGCAGACCCAGCATGTCATGTCTGTGTTACAAAACATCGGACAGACGCAGGACCTCCTGTCTGTGACAGAACTACACCACGGACGCATGAGCTGACCCCGTCAGCAATATGCCGTATAGTGTGCCAATGGCTGAGATTCAGGCATACTTCCTGGCAGACCCAGCATGTCATGTCTGTGTCACTGGGGAACCAGATCCACAGACAGAACTACACCACGGTCGCGTAAGCAGGCGCCCCGCCAGCAATACGACCGTATAGTGCACTATAATGGCTGCATAATTTGCCTTCAACCAAACGTCGGACAGACACAGCACGTCCTGTCTGTGACCGAACTACACCACTGTCGCGTGAGCTGACGCCTCGCCAGAATTACGGCAGTATAGTGCGCTATGATGACTGCCCAACATAAAGGGAAACATTCGACTGACCCCAAGGAATTTTGTTAGTCTCACCTACAAACGAGAACACAGCTAACCCGAGAGGGCGAGTCAACGCTCGCTCCCTAAACTGCACACCGTAGTGCATTAATAGGCTGCTGACACTCGTAAGTAGTCTCACTAAATCCTTCTTTACAGACCTGTCCATACCAGGCAGGACCGGAGAGAGAGGGGCTATAGCCTGAGCTTAGCTCCCCCAGCTCTGCCAACCTGGGACAAGGTTCAAGGTAGTCTTTATTTGTCTCTCTTGAGAAAACATTGTCTTGGAGACAGAGTCACAGCTGTATACAAATAGCATATACCCGTTCACATAAAAAATACATTTTTATGGGTCTGTCAGTGGAAACGACTGGTCTTTTGCCTCTAAAAACAGGCATGGCCCCTCCAGCTTCAGCTGGAAGGAAGAGACCATTCATACAGGAGGTCCTCATACCAGGGCCCCCGCAGGGCACACACTGGTCATGGCCATCCTCTGTGGGCGTGTGAGCTCCACATGCAGCCTGAGAAACCCCTGCTATTTCCATCTCCTCTTGTCTCTATATAGATATATTCATATGTATACCTATATATTATTTATTATATGTGTACCTATATATACATATATGTATACATCTTGTATTGTACACCATATTTTAACTGTTCGGAATGTGCTCCACAGGGAGTGGGCCCATAGTAATTGCTTGAACGTGAGGGGTCATAATCTACCCTTTGCAGCTCACAATGCTGCATAAACGAATCAAGGCAACATGGTACCCTAAGACATCCCCATGACGCGGATTCTCAGTGTGCTCTCTCTTTGTTAGGACAGAGTCCCCAAATCAATGTCCACAGTTTGTTTTGTGTCACCAGCAGAGTTATGGACCTCTGGAAGAGGTTGTACATAAACTGCTCGGCCGCTCTGAGGCGCTCTAGCACAAAACAATCTGACATTAAGCACACTGGAGGCTTCCAAACTTTTGTATATCATACCAGTAGGCCTACAAGTCCACATGCATAGTGTGTTGTTGTAGCCATTATCATACTTATAATAATAACAATAATAATGAATTGCATTTTTATAGCGCTTTTCCAAGTGCTCAAAGCGCTTTACAATGGTACATATATATATGCCTGTACTGTATTGTACAGACTGTACAATACATTGGTAGTGTATCAGCTTGCGTGATACACATACCTGTATGCTTGTATTGATACACACAGGTATATATATATATAAGCATATAAGTATATATTAACCAGAACCAATTGTGACAGAGTAAGCGATTTAATTGCAGCGCCTAACACGGTGGGTCATCTGGAGTTTTTGTCTCCTGATCTTTGAGCCACACCGCCCTCTTGTGAACCGTGAGGCACAGTGCAGTCTGGGCAGCCGTCCCTGACGAGCATACCTCCTACACTATGACGCTCACGTCAACCTGTCAATGAGGAAGTTGGAACACGCTGGAATTGTTTGTTTACACTCTCTGCCGTGTGGTCTGGCCGGACCGGACCGCGGCGGCAACGATCAGCGAACGTAGATGGCCTCAGTGTACGCCGACTAGGTCAGCTCCTCTGGGTTCTACCCCGCTACCCGCCGCCACGGTGTACAGCCGCGATGAACAACCAGGAGGTTCACCGACGAGGTCGGTTTCGCTCGGGGTCTCACAGCGCTTCTGCAGCCAGGGAACCAAGGCTCCACCAACGTGGTTGGCTTCACGCTTGGACCCTTTGGCCACACCGAACGCCGACCCAAGGTTTCCCCCAACGAGCAGGTTTCACCAAGGGTTGGACGAACGGACCGAACGCCGTCTCCAAGGTTTCCCCCAACGAGCAGGTTTCACCAAGGGTTGGACGCACGGACCGAACGCCGTCTCCAAGGTTTCCCCCAACGAGCAGGTTTCACCAAGGAGCGGTCGCACGGACAAACTGAGGCTTCCTCCGCAAGACAGATTCGGCACTCAGCTTGTTGCTGTTGTTGTCGTTGTTGTTGTGCAGCTACGCGGCGCCCAGAGAGGAGTCGTCAGGACGACCGGCTCTCTTCTTACCTAGGTAAGTGGACTGTGTGCCACGCAGCTTCATGTTCTAAATATATATATTCATATATATATATGTTGTTTAATAGTGTCAAAACTGCTGAGATACACGAAACGTCTGCTCTCGTGGAAATCAAAAAATCGAAGTGGCACTGCACAGATGGGGCTTAAATAGCCCGCTGATTGGCATCTGGGCAGGGCCACCATAGAAGATGTGTCTTAAAGAGATATCCATGAACACTGCCCTGTGGGGTCAGTTCCCGTACATATTGAACAATATGTAGTGGAGAGCCAGTCTCGAACACGATAGAGAACATATTTTATAGTGCCGATGAGAAGGCGGGCAGCTGTGTTCTGCACTAGCTGTAAACGCCTGAATGATACCTGGTCGATGCCAATATACAAAGAGTTGCAATAATGTATTCTTGATGAAATCAAAGCATGGATAACCATCTCCAGCTGTTTTTAGGGGAGGTGGGATTTGACCCTGGCGATGATTGGAAGAAGAGAGTTTTAACGACGGAGCTGATTTGTTTATTAAGTTTAAAATCTTTATCAAAAATAAAACCAAGAGGTGGGACAGTCGCACAGTCGGTAGTGTTGTCGCCTCACAGCTAGAAGGTCCTGGGTTCGATTCCCGCTGTCGGCGCTGGGGGCGTGTTCTCTCCTCTGTGTCATCAGTGCCCATACCCGAGGTGGGGTTGGCGAAAGGGCCTTTCTGTTTTGAGTTTGTATGTTCTCCCCATGTCCCCTAGGGTAGGTACCCTCACATGTTCTCCCCGTGTCCCCTAGGGTAGGTCCCCCCACATGTTCTCCCCGTGTCCCCTAGGGTAGGTACCCTCACATGTTCTCCCCGTGTCCCCTAGGGTAGGTCCCCCCACATGTTCTCCCCGTGTCCCCTAGGGTAGGTCCCCCCACATGTTCTCCCCGTGTCCCCTAGGGTAGGTACCCTCACATGTTCTCCGCGTGTCCCCTATGGTAGGTACCCTCACATGTTCTCCCCGTGTCCCCTAGGGTAGGTACCCTCACAAAAACATGCAGTAATCCTGGTCGGAATGTGTTAAGGAGATAACTGTTACAATTGCTCAATTCAACAGACCCATTCAGGATTCTAAAAACGCCTTCTCAATCCTGACCTAAGTTTTAAGTGTTTAGAGAGGCACTTGTCTTTATCTCCTTGGGCAAATCATTCCATTGTACCGTTTGTACTACATGGAATACAAGCTACTGTTATGCTAATTACTGTCTGTTATTTACTTAGTATTATTTCTAGTAGTATTATTCACTGTCTCTGTTGTTGATGTATTGTTATTTCTGTCCGTATGATTCCAGAAGTGTCCACCACAGAGCAGAGTCTCCAACTCCCAGCCTTCTGTCTGTGAAGAGTGACAAGTCTAGAGGAGAACCTCCTGACTTCAGTAATGAACCTGGACCTCCTGATTCACAGTATGTCAACCCTCCTATGAATATATACAACACTATAACACTTTAACACTATACAATATACACTATAACATATTTTATAGTGCCGATGAGAAGGCGGGCAGCTGTGTTCTGCACTAGCTGTAAACGCCTGAATGATACCTGGTCGATGCCAATATACAAAGAGTTGCAATAATGTATTCTTGATGAAATCAAAGCATGGATAACCATCTCCAGCTGTTTTTAGGGGAGGTAGGATTTGACCCTGGCGATGATTGGAAGAAGAGAGTTTTAACGACGGAGCTGATTTGTTTATTAAGTTTAAAATCTTAAAAATAAATAAAACCAAGAGGTGGGACAGTCGCACAGTCGGTAGTGTTGTCACCTCATAGCTGGAAGGTCCTGGGTTCGATTCCCGCTGTGGGCGCTGGGAGCGTGTTCTCTCCTCTGCGTCATCAGTGCCCATACCTGAGGCGGGGTTGGCGAAAGGGCCTTTCTGTGTGGAGTTTATATGTTCTCCCCGTTTCCCCTAGGGTAGGTACCCTCACATGTTCTCCCAGTATCCCCTAGGGTAGGTACCCTCACATGTTCTCCCCGTTTCCCCTAGGGTAGGTACCCTCACATGTTCTCCCAGTGTCCCCTAGGGTAGGTACCCTCACATGTTCTCCCCATGTCCCCTAGGGTACCGTAGGTACCCTCACATGTTCTCCCCGTGTCCCCTAGGGTAGGTACCCTCACATGTTCTCCCCGTGTCCCCTAGGGTAGGTACCCTCACATGTTCTCCCCGTGTCCCCTAGGGTAGGTACCCTCATATGTTCTCCCCGTGTCCCCTAGGGTAGGTACCCTCACAAAAACATGCAGTAATCCTGGTCGTAATGTGTTAAGGAGATAACTGTTACAATTGCTCAATGCAACAGACCCATTCAGGATTCTAAAAACGCCTTCTCAATCATGACCTAAGTTTTAAGTGTTTAGAGAGGCACTTGTCTTTATCTCCTTGGGCAAATCATTCCATTGTACCGTTTGTACTACATGGAATACAAGCTACTGTTATGCTAATTACTGTCTGTTATTTACTTAGTATTATTTCTAGTAGTATTATTCACTGTCTCTGTTGTTTATGTATTGTTATTTCTGTCTGTATGATTCCAGAAGTGTCCACCACAGAGCAGAGTCTCCAACTCCCAGCCTTCTGTCTGTGAAGAGTGACCTGTCTAAAGGAATACCTCCTGACTTCAGTAACGAACCTGGACCTCCTGATTCACAGTATGTCAACCCTCCTATAAATATATACAACACTATAACACTGTAACACTATACAATATACACTATAACATATTTTATAGTGCCGGTGAGAAGGCGGGCAGCTGTGTTCTGCACTAGCTGTAAACGCCTGAGTGACGCCTGGTCGATGCCAATATACAAAGAGTTGCAATAATCTATTCTTGATGAAATCAAAGCATGGATAACCATCTCCAGCTGTTTTAGGGGAGGTAGGATTTGACCGTGGCGATGATTGAAAGAAGAGAGTTTTAACGACGGAGCTGATTTGTTTATTAAGTTTAAAATCTTTATCAAAAATAAAACCAAGAGGGGGGACAGTGGCACAGTCGGTAGTGTTGTCTCCTCACAGCTAGAAGGTCCTGGGTTCGATTCCCGCTGGGGGCGTGTTCTCTCCTCTGCGTCATCAGTGCCCATATCCAAGGCAGGGTTGGCGAAAGGGCCTTTCTGTGTGGAGTTTGTACTGTATGTTCTCCCCGTTTCCCCTAGGGTAGGTACCCTCACATGTTCTCCCCGTGTCCCCTAGGGTAGGTACCCTCACATGTTCTCCCCGTGTCCCCTAGGGTAGGTACCCTCACATGTTCTCCCCGTGTCCCCTAGGGTAGGTACCCTCACATGTTCTCCCCATGTCCCCTAGGGTAGGTACCCTCACATGTTCTCCCCGTGTCCCCTAGGGTAGGTACCCTCACATGTTCTCCGCGTGTCCCCTATGGTAGGTACCCTCACATGTTCTCCCCGTGTCCCCTAGGGTAGGTACCCTCACAAAAACATGCAGTAATCCTGGTCGGAATGTGTTAAGGAGATAACTGTTACAATTGCTCAATTCAACAGACCCATTCAGGATTCTAAAAACGCCTTCTCAATCCTGACCTAAGTTTAAGTGTTTAGAGAGGCACTTGTCTTTATCTCCTTGGGCAAATCATTCCATTGTACCGTTTGTACTACATGGAATACAAGCTACTGTTATGCTAATTACTGTCTGTTATTTACTTAGTATTATTTCTAGTAGTATTATTCACTGTCTCTGTTGTTGATGTATTGTTATTTCTGTCCGTATGATTCCAGAAGTGTCCACCACAGAGCAGAGTCTCCAACTCCCAGCCTTCTGTCTGTGAAGAGTGACAAGTCTAGAGGAGAACCTCCTGACTTCAGTAACGAACCTGGACCTCCTGATTCACAGTATGTCAACCCTCCTATGAATATATACAACACTATAACACTTTAACACTATACAATATACACTATAACATATTTTATAGTGCCGATGAGAAGGCGGGCAGCTGTGTTCTGCACTAGCTGTAAACGCCTGAATGATACCTGGTCGATGCCAATATACAAAGAGTTGCAATAATGTATTCTTGATGAAATCAAAGCATGGATAACCATCTCCAGCTGTTTTTAGGGGAGGTAGGATTTGACCGTGGCGATGATTGGAAGAAGAGAGTTTTAACGACGGAGCTGATTTGTTTATTAAGTTTAAAATCTTAAAAATAAATAAAACCAAGAGGTGGGACAGTCGCACAGTCGGTAGTGTTGTCACCTCACAGCTGGAAGGTCCTGGGTTCGATTCCCGCTGTGGGCGCTGGGAGCGTGTTCTCTCCTCTGCGTCATCAGTGCCCATACCTGAGGCGGGGTTGGCGAAAGGGCCTTTCTGTGTGGAGTTTATATGTTCTCCCCGTTTCCCCTAGGGTAGGTACCCTCACATGTTCTCCCAGTATCCCCTAGGGTAGGTACCCTCACATGTTCTCCCCGTTTCCCCTAGGGTAGGTACCCTCACATGTTCTCCCAGTGTCCCCTAGGGTAGGTACCCTCACATGTTCTCCCCATGTCCCCTAGGGTACCGTAGGTACCCTCACATGTTCTCCCCGTGTCCCCTAGGGTAGGTACCCTCACATGTTCTCCCCGTGTCCCCTAGGGTAGGTACCCTCACATGTTCTCCCCGTGTCCCCTAGGGTAGGTACCCTCATATGTTCTCCCCGTGTCCCCTAGGGTAGGTACCCTCACAAAAACATGCAGTAATCCTGGTCGTAATGTGTTAAGGAGATAACTGTTACAATTGCTCAATGCAACAGACCCATTCAGGATTCTAAAAACGCCTTCTCAATCATGACCTAAGTTTTAAGTGTTTAGAGAGGCACTTGTCTTTATCTCCTTGGGCAAATCATTCCATTGCACCGTTTGTACTACATGGAATACAAGCTACTGTTATGCTAATTACTGTCTGTTATTTACTTAGTATTATTTCTAGTAGTATTATTCACTGTCTCTGTTGTTTATGTATTGTTATTTCTGTCTGTATGATTCCAGAAGTGTCCACCACAGAGCAGAGTCTCCAACTCCCAGCCTTCTGTCTGTGAAGAGTGACCTGTCTAAAGGAATACCTCCTGACTTCAGTAACGAACCTGGACCTCCTGATTCACAGTATGTCAACCCTCCTATAAATATATACAACACTATAACACTGTAACACTATACAATATACACTATAACATATTTTATAGTGCCGGTGAGAAGGCGGGCAGCTGTGTTCTGCACTAGCTGTAAACGCCTGAGTGACGCCTGGTCGATGCCAATATACAAAGAGTTGCAATAATCTATTCTTGATGAAATCAAAGCATGGATAACCATCTCCAGCTGTTTTAGGGGAGGTAGGATTTGACCGTGGCGATGATTGAAAGAAGAGAGTTTTAACGACGGAGCTGATTTGTTTATTAAGTTTAAAATCTTTATCAAAAATAAAACCAAGAGGGGGGACAGTGGCACAGTCGGTAGTGTTGTCTCCTCACAGCTAGAAGGTCCTGGGTTCGATTCCCGCTGGGGGCGTGTTCTCTCCTCTGCGTCATCAGTGCCCATATCCAAGGCAGGGTTGGCGAAAGGGCCTTTCTGTGTGGAGTTTGTACTGTATGTTCTCCCCGTTTCCCCTAGGGTAGGTACCCTCACATGTTCTCCCCATGTCCCCTAGGGTAGGTACCCTCACATGTTCTCCCCGTGTCCCCTAGGGTAGGTACCCTCACATGTTCTCCCCGTGTCCCCTAGGGTAGGTACCCTCACATGTTCTCCCCATGTCCCCTAGGGTAGGTACCCTCACATGTTCTCCCCGTGTCCCCTAGGGTAGGTACCCTCACATGTTCTCCCCGTGTCCCCTAGTGTAGGTACCCTCACATGTTCTCCCCGTGTCCCCTAGCGTAGGTACCCTCACATGTTCTCCCCGTGTCCCCTAGGGTAGGTAGTGGTACCCTCACCTTTTAACCTATTCAGGATTCTAAAAACGCCTTCTCAATCCTGACCTAAGTTTTAAGTTTTTAGAGATGCACTTGTCTCTCTAAACTCCTCTCTTCTTGGGCAAATCATTCCATTGCACCGTTTGTAGGGATGTCAGGGGGTAACCGGCTAGTAACCAGATCGTTTTTAGTAATAGTACAACATAAGAGACTGTAGTTGTCACTGTACAATACTTTAAAACAGTTGTCATGTTGCACACATGCCTAAAATTGCTGTTATTTGCTCCGCCCAGCTTGTCACACTCCAGGCTGCATGAACAGCGCTGCTCGGACGCTGTTTTCTGCCCCCTCAATGTCCCAAAGTTCTCTGTTGTACTCCGTCTCCCCACACTGGCACGGTTAGCCAAGTTAGCCATGTGCTATCGATGTTGGAGGGTTTTCTCGTCAGCGAAAAGTCAACAAACAGAACACGGTGACATGCATGCTGATCTTCCTTAATAATAAAAAAAGGCTTAGCCCATGATGCGTCCAGTGGCTTTATAGTTAGGCTATAGGCTGCTCAGATCTGGACTGGACTTATTTATGTTTTGGAATAGAACCGGCGGACCTCTGTACTGTAGACACGCATATGCATGCATGCAGATGCGATGCGTTGTTTATTGATGATTAAGCCTACAACAATTTATTTATATTGTTAAATGTTGCTTTAACAACATTTTGTTTGTCTTTTAAAAAAGGAGCATAAATAAATGTATACCATTCGTCTACCAACTTTATTTATGTAGCCTATACATGCATATTACATTTGGGGTATTATATTAAAAAAATAAATTAATAAAATCAACAACCGTTAATTAACCGGATAATGCCATCGGCTACCCGGCTTGAAAATTAACCGTTAGATACATATGTATCTATATGTATATATTCTATTGTCTTCATCTATATGTATCTATATGTACAGTATATATTATATTGTCTTCATATTTATGTATGTATATATTCTATTGTCTTCATCTATATGTATCTATATGTATATATTCTATTGTCTTCATCTATATGTATCTATATGTATATATTCTATTGTCTTCATCTATATGTATCTATATGTATATATTATATTGTCTTCATCTCCACAGAGAGACATTCAGAAACACACCTGGACAGAAGACATTCAGTCGAACCACACCTGGACACAGTAAGACTGGACACATTTTACACTGACATTTTATTTCAATGAATGAAATGGTTAAATAGCAGCAGACTCATCAGATTAAATATACTCGTTGTATTCCTGTCTCATTGTCCAAATACAAATACTGACGATAAACGCATACATTTAGACTAAAAAAACGATCCAATGTTGTATATTTTAGCCAATTTTCTCATTTGTTTTCCTTTTACAAATTCAGATTTTCTGTAGGATATATACATAGTAGTTTTAATGCTATGGATTGTTCAATGTAAAGTTGTAAATGAAGCATAATGTTTAACATGTATTAATTGTCTCCTCATATCAGATGTCCGTCTGCCGGGGTATTTAAAGGTCTATAGGGTCACTTTGGACGGTCTTGAACATGTGACATTCGTCACTGAACATCCCTCCCTCTCCAACATCTACACAGACCTCCACCTATCAGCGGGAGTGAGTGAAGGGGTTAATCAGCAACATGAGGTGTGGCAGCTTGAGACCGCCTCCAGCATGAAGACCCTCTATGACGTCCTAATCAAGTGCCGTTCCATCTTTAAGACCGTCCTCCCTGGCAGAGACACACCCAGCAGCAGAGTTCTGACCAATGGCATCGCTGGCATCGGAAAGACATTCTCCGTGCGTAAATTCGCTCTGGACTGGGCGAGAGGTTTGGAGAACCAAGATATAGATCTCCTGGTTCTCTTCGCATTCCGGGAGCTGAACTTGGTCCGAGATAAGCAGCACAGTCTTCTCTCACTGATCCATGGTTTCCATCCAACGTTAGAGAAGCTCACAGCAGAGCAGCTCGCTGCCTGGAAAGTTGGCTTCATCTTCGATGGTCTCGATGAAAGCAGGTTTCCGCTGAAATTCCAGAACGTTGACGTCGATTCTGACGCCTTCGACAACAATGACGTCGTCTCTGATGTCACGGTGACATCATCGGTGGGCCTGCTGCTGACGAACCTCTTCAAGGGGAATCTGCTCCCCTCGGCTCTCTTCTGGATAACCACCAGACCTGCAGCAGCCAATCAGATCCCTCCTGAATGCGTTGACATGGTGACAGAAATACGAGGGTTCACAGAGCCCCAGAAGGAGGAGTTCTTCAGGAAGATGTTCAGTGATGATGAGGAGCTGGCCAGCACCATCATCTCACACGTGAAGACATCCAAGAGCATCCACATCATGTGTCACATCCCAGTCTTCTGTTGGATGACCGCTACCGTTGTGGAGGACCTGGTGAAGACAGGCAAGAGAGGACAGATGCCCAAGAACCTGACCGGGATGTACAGCCACTTCATATCGCTCATGATAAAAAGGATGATGACCAAGTATGATGAGACTGACAGGGATGTTCTTCTGCAGCTGTGCCTGCTGGCGTTTGTACATCTGAAGAAAGGCAGCGTCACGTTCTACCAAGAAGACCTGGAAGAGTGTGGTCTCGATGTGAACCACGCCGCGCTGTACTCGGGAGTGTGCACAGAGGTCTTCAAAGAAGAGACCGTTCAATCTCAGAGAAAGATCTACAGCTTTGTTCATCTGAGCATCCAGGAGTTCCTGGCTGCTGTCTACCTGATGCACTGTTTCACACAGAAGAACATGGAGGTACTGAAGACATTCCTGGGAGGAGAAGAAGAAGAAGAAGAAGAAGAAGAAGACGAAGAAGAAGACTGGGAATCCCAATCTTCAGAATCCCTGAAGAGTATGGGAGGAGGAGGAGGAGGAGGAGGAGGAGAAGGAGAAGGAGAAGGAGAAGGAGAAGAAGAAGACGAAGACGTCTTCCTGCAGAGAGCCATGGAAGAATCCCTGAAGAGTATGGGAGGAGGAGGAGGAGGAGGAGGAGGAGGAGGAGGAGGAGGAGGAGGAGGAGGAGAAGGAGAAGGAGAAGGAGAAGACGAAGACGTCTTCCTGCAGAGAGCCATTGAAGAATCCCCGAAGAGTATGGGAGAAGAAGAAGAAGAAGAAGATTCCATTGAAGAATCCCTGAATTGTATGAATGGAGAAATGACCCTGGAGGACTTCCTGCAGAGAGCCAGCGAAAAAGCCCTGAAGAGTAAGAACGGCCACCTGGACCTCTTTGTCCGCTTCCTTCATGGCCTCTCGCTGGAGTCCAACCAGAGTCTGTTAGGAGGCCTGCTGGGTCACACAGAGAACAGTCCAGAGAGCATCCAGAGAGTCATCAACAACCTGAAGGAGATGAAAATGGAAGATGAGAGTCTCTCTCCTGACAGATTCATCAACATCTTCCACTGTCTGATGGAGATGAACGACCACTCAGTACATCAGGACATCCAACAGTACCTGAAGTCAGCGGACAGATCAAAGACAAAACTGTCTGAGAGCCAGTGTTCAGCTCTGGCCTTCATGCTGCTGACGTCAGAGGAGGTTCTGGAGGAGTTTGACCTGCACCAATATGACACATCATCAGGATGGGGGAGATCCAGACTACTCCCAGCTGTGAGGAACAGCAGAAAGGCTCGGTTAGTAGTCATGTGGATAGAAAACCTGTTAGAATCAATCTACCATCACACCTAATTACTATAATAATAATCGGGTCTCAAAGTGTGTGTGTGTGTGTGTGTGTGTGTGTGTGTGTGTGTGTGTGTGTGTGTGTGTGTGCGTGCGCGCACAATATTTATACAGCATTTTTGCCTAAATGGAACTGACTGACACGCACAGAGAACAAAGTAAAAAGAATAAATAAGATAACATTCATAGATCAATGCAAGTTACACACTGTAGTATTAAACTTTTGGGCGGGAACCCATTTTGGTGTTTTAAACATTATGTTATGCTTTAGCTATTGAAAAATAACAGATCTACAAGCTCATAGCGCGCCACTCAGTTGCGCGCTATGAGCTTGTAGGTCTGCTATTTTAATCGAAGAAAGACTGACATAGAAACATAGCTTTTTCAGAAAACTAATCTGTGTTGATGATCACTGATTTTACATCATCTACATTTACAGACTTGTTGGGCTTGTTGGCGGTCAACTCCGAAAGGCAGAATGTGAGATTGTGGCTTCAGCTCTCAGCTCTAATCCTTCACATCTGAGAGAATTGGACATCGGTTATAATGACATAACGGATCCATCCATGGACCTGCTCTCTGCTGCATTGAAGAGTCCAAACTGTCATCTGGAGATACTGAGGTCACATTATTATTTACATTAGTTCTGTTTTATTATTTATAGTTTGATTCTTAATAATAAGAGTGTTAATAAAGTTGACATCATGGTATCCCACTGATTAGAATAATAACATGGTCAGAGTTTGTGTTGTCTAGTTCACACTCTCACATCACAATGCTACGGTACAGTAACTACAATATGTGATCCATCATGGCTGCTAGGGAATTATCATTATCAATGCTACGGTACAGTAACTACAATATGTGATCCATCATGGCTGCTAGGGAATTATCATTATGTGAACTAATGGGGTACAGTGATTACAGTATGTAGTCATGTTGGCACGCACGCGCGCACACACACACACACACACACACACACACACATTTCCTATGTTGGAAGATTAAGATTATGATGATTTACTTCACATTATCCCTGCCTTCTCTTTCCATCTCTTGGGGTCTTTACTCCAAAACTGTGATATTCAGTCCAGATATTTCATGTGTAATTACAGACTTGCTGGCTGTACCTTCACACAGACAGGATTTGAAGTTCTGCTCTCGGCTCTCAGCTCTAATCTTCTCCATCTGAAAGAATTGGACCTCAGTTTCATCTGCCTGCAGGAATCACAACTGCTCCAGCTCTCTGCGTTACTGAAGAGTCCACAGTGTGGACTGCAGATCCTGGGGTAAAGAATGTGTGTTCTCTCTGTGTGGATCTCTACTTGAACATCAACACAGCACTTTGTTAAGTGTGTATTTCTCTGCAGGTTGTCAGGCTGTGGAGTCACAGAGGAAGGCTGTTCTTCTCTGGCTTCAGCTGTGACCTCCAACCCCTCCTCCCAGCTGAAACAGCTGGACTTGAACTTCAGCCACTTAGGAGACTCTGCTCTGAAGAAGCTGTCTGCTGCCCTGGATACTGTCAAGTGAGTAGACTTGTGTAGAGCGGCCGTCAAAGGTTCCAGGTTAAATTCCCGGCTCCTCCTGGCTGCTACATGTCGAAGTGTCCTTGAGCAAGACTCTCTGAACCCCTAACAGCTCCCGATGAGCATGCATGTTTTCCTCTGCCATCGGTGGGTGAATGTGAACTACATTGTAATGTAAAGCGCTTTATAAATGCAGTTTCCCATATTATCATATCATATTATCATATGATCCATGGTTCATTCTATAGATTTAATATACAGTAGATAGTGTCTATGTTCCATGGTTCTATAACATAGATTTAATATACAGTAGATAGTGTATGTTCTATAACATAGATTAATATACAGTAGATAGTGTCTATGTTCCATGGTTCTATAACATAGATTTAATATACAGTAGATAGTGTCTATGTTCCATGGTTCTATAACATAGATTAATATACAGTAGATAGTGTCTATGTTCCATGGTTCTATAACCTAGATTAATATACAGTAGATAGTGTCTATGTTCCATGGTTCTATAACATAGATTAATATACAGTAGATGGTGTCTATGTTCCATGGTTCTATAACATAGATTAATATACAGTAGATAGTGTCTATATTCCATGGTTCTATAACATAGATTAATATACAGTAGATAGTGTCTATGTTCCATGGTTCTATAACATAGATTAATATACAGTAGATAGTGTCTATGTTCCATGGTTCTATAACATAGATTAATATACAGTAGATAGTGTCTATGTTCCATGGTTCTATAACATAGATTAATATACAGTAGATAGTGTCTATGTTCCATGGTTCTATAACATAGATTAATATACAGTAGATAGTGTCTATGTTCCATGGTTCTATAACCTAGATTAATATACAGTAGATAGTGTCTATGTTCCATGGTTCTATAACCTAGATTAATATACAGTAGATAGTGTCTATGTTCCATGGTTCTATAACCTAGATTAATATACAGTAGATAGTGTCTATGTTCCATGGTTCTATAACCTAGATTAATATACAGTAGATAGTGTCTATGTTCCATGGTTCTATAACATAGATTCATATACAGTAGATAGTGTCTATGTTCCATGGTTCTATAACATAGATTAATATACAGTAGATAGTGTCTATGTTCCATGGTTCTATAACCTAGATTAATATACAGTAGATAGTGTCTATGTTCCATGGTTCTATAACATAGATTAATATACAGTAGATAGTGTCTATGTTCCATGGTTCTATAACATAGATTAATATACAGTAGATAGTGTCTATGTTCCATGGTTCTATAACCTAGATTAATATACCGTAGATAGTGTCTATGTTCCATGGTTCTATAACCTAGATTAATATACAGTAGATAGTGTCTATGTTCCATGGTTCTATAACATAGATTAATATACAGTAGATAGTGTCTATGTTCCATGGTTCTATAACATAGATTAATATACAGTAGATAGTGTCTATGTTCCATGGTTCTATAACATAGATTAATATACAGTAGATAGTGTCTATGTTCCATGGTTCTATAACATAGATTAATATACAGTAGATAGTGTCTATGTTCCATGGTTCTATAACATAGATTAATATACAGTAGATAGTGTCTATGTTCCATGGTTCTATAACCTAGATTAATATACAGTAGATAGTGTCTATGTTCCATGGTTCTATAACATAGATTAATATACAGTAGATACTGTCTATGTTCCATGGTTCTATAACATAGATTAATATACAGTAGATAGTGTCTATGTTCCATGGTTCTATAACATAGATTAATATACAGTAGATAGTGTCTATGTTCCATGGTTCTATAACATAGATTAATATACAGTAGATAGTGTCTATGTTCCATGGTTCTATAACATAGATTAATATACAGTAGATAGTGTCTATGTTCCATGGTTCTATAACATAGATTAATATACAGTAGATAGTGTCTATGTTCCATGGTTCTATAACCTAGATTAATATACAGTAGATAGTGTCTATGTTCCATGGTTCTATAACATAGATTAATATACAGTAGATAGTGTCTATGTTCCAGGTATATATATCCGAACATTGATATATTATTGTTTTAGGGTCTATTTTTTATGTCCAATGTATTTGTATTTGGTTCATAAAGTTAACATAACTATAACTAAATGCATTTGAAATTAAATAAAAATGTTACTTTTCAGGATTCCAATTAAAAAATAGCAAAACAATAATTCACGATTTCAGTTCAAATAATAGCAAAAATAGCTGATCCACAAGCTCAAAACGCGTCACATTGCGGCGTGTTTTGAGCTTGTAGATTGGCTGTTTTTGCTACGACAGTAGTGTGCAATGTAATGTGTAATATGTGTCCCTCTGGGGTGAGGGTGGAAATATAGCAGAACTCTGACTAGGGAGATAGGTGGGTTATTGTTCTGAGTTTTAATTCATGTAGAATGTAATTCTACAAAAAGGCTCTTTCACACACTTATGCCGCAGTGTGCCAGTGATCACCCTCCTTATTTGTGCCTAAGGTTGCCTATAGACAATTTTAAAATAGCCAATCACAAGCTCCGTTGTAACCAAATGGACCCAAAACAATCTCAGATTTAAAGGTGCAATAGACCACTAGATGTTGCTCTCTGAACACCTCTGTTTCATGAGGGTTCTTGCTTGACTCACATCTGTTCTGTAGGGCAGCAATATTATGCAGTTTGCAACGCTGCAATATGGTAGCCTGGCCAGTGTTCATTTTGACAGCTAATTCCAATTTAGTCTTTTGAATAACACACGCTTTAGTTTTAGACCTATTTTACTCATCTGAAATCGTCTAGTCTTAGTCATCAAAACTGGTGGCAGCTTCCTCCAAGCGTCCTTTAGGGGGGAAAGTACAAAGTCTTGAAAGTCTTGATATCGGAAGGTCGCCAGTTCGTATCCCCGTACCGGCACGTTACAATTACCACCGCTGAAGTGCCCTTGGACAAGGCATTTGAACCCCTACCATGAAATGTTCCATGAGCAGGGCCTGGCTGTAAACTAGTTCTTGAGCTTAGTCCAGTTACCCTGGGTAAACATAGTACCTTTCCTTTCCTTTATGGTACCAATGTGTGTGATGTTTGGACAGAGTCTGTGGGAGAATGATGACAAAATGTGTTTAGTAAATATTTGGTGGGCCTAAAACAGGCCGATGTGAGACATTGACCCATTTAGGCCTAAGGCCGATTCTAAAAACGCCTTCTAAAGCCTGACCTGAGTTTTCTGAAAAACTTCAATTATTATTATTTTAATATATATTTTTATCCCACGATTCTGTAACCCATTTTTCACCCCTGTGTCAATGATCTAATGTGACCCTGGGCTCTACACACCCTCCACCAACCTAGTCCCCATATATGGGGGACAAGGGGAGACCAACCTAGTCCCCATATATGGGGGACAAGGGGAGAGCAACGGACTTGAACTCATGCTTCCTTCATGCCTGAGTGTCCAAGTTGCTCCTTTACACCTGACAGGGGGGAGTTTCCCTGGTTGGACGTAGCGCGTGAAAGGAACACGTTATTCCAACCAGTTCCTTTCCCCTCCATCAGGCGCCCCGGCTGGCCAGGGGGAGGCAGTATAGAGACCAGTTCCTTTCCCCTCCATCAGGCGCCCCGGCTGGCCAGGGGGAGGCAGTTTATTGACCAGGATTACTGCATGTTTTTTTTTAGGGTACCTACCCTTCATAAACTTAAATTATTTATATAGCAACATCAATTATTTTAAAATTTTGAATACTGTCCATACTGTACAGAACCCAACAATGGGTTCCCGGCCTGAGGGGGTAAAACACCAAAAGGGGTTCCCGCCCAGAGCAGAGGTTTTGACTTGATTCATTGTTGTTCTACTTCCTACAGTGTGAAACATGGAGGACACTGGACTAAACCTCAACTCCTTACAACACGTGAGTCTGTCTGTCTGTCTGTCTGTCTGTCCTTCTGGGATCTATCCTCGGACCCTCCTTTTCCCTCTACACCAAATTTGCTGAAAATATTTTGTGGAACTAGGGGCGTTCCAGGGGGTCCGTGGAGGGTTCCAGGGGGTCCGTGGAGAGTTCCAGGGGGTCCGTGGAGAGTTCCAGGGGGTCCGTGGGGGGTTACAGGGGGTCCGTGGAGGTTTCCAGGGGGTCCTTGAGGGGTTACAGGGGGTCCGTGGAGGGTTCCAGGGGGTCCTTGGGGGGTTCCAGGGGGTCTGTGGAGGGTTCCAGGGGGTCTGTGGAGGGTTCCAGGGGTCTGTGGAGGGTTCCAGGGGTCCGTGGGGGGTTCCAGGGGTCTGTGGAGGGTTCCAGGGGGTCTGTGGAGGGTTCCAGGGGGTCTGTGGAGGGTTCCAGGGGTCCGTGGGGGGTTCCAGGGGTCTGTGGAGGGTTCCAGGGGGTCTGTGGAGGGTTCCAGGGGGTCTGTGGAGGGTTCCAGGGGTCTGTGGAGGGTTCCAGGGGTCCGTGGGGGGTTCCAGGGGTCTGTGGAGGGTTCCAGGGGGTCTGTGGAGGGTTCCAGGGGGTCTGTGGAGGGTTCCAGGGGTCTGTGGAGGGTTCCAGGGGGTCCGTGGGTTGTGGGTCGTTCCTCGATTTTTCAAAAATAGCAGATCTACAAGCTCATAGCGCGCCACCGAGTGGCGCGCTATGAGCTTGTAGGTCTGCTATTTTTCAATGGCTAAAGCATAACATGATGCTATAACACCAAAAGGGGTTCCCGCCCAAAAATGGGTTAAACACTTTATCCATATTTTATACGTTGGCTATGTTACGACACAATTAGTCTAGGGGTAATTAAGTGTAACATTGAATGGACCGACAGGACACCAGCTTCAAAATGCGAACATTTATTTTATATATGGATGAATAAATAGGGAAAAGACGAATGTTTTACAGAATACAGATTAAACTCAAAAGAAAACCTAACGAACACAAAATAATACTACAACTAAAGCAAAACAAATTCCTTTCCGAAGGGAATAAATTAAGGAATAACTATAATCAAAAGTCCACAACTGTGTGGCGGCTGGGAGAGAGAGGGTTCCGGCCTGTCTCCCCGTTGTCTTCTAGAACAGACTGACTCATATAGTATAGGTGAGTAGGAGAGAGAGGGTTCCGGCCTGTCTCCCCGTTGTCTTCTAGAACAGACTGACTCATATAGTATAGGTGAGTAGGAGAGAGAGGGTTCCGGCCTGTCTCCCCGTTGTCTTCCAGAACAGACTGACTCATATAGTATAGGTGAGTAGGAGAGAGAGGGTTCCGGCCTGTCTCCCCGTTGTCTTCTAGAACAGACTGACTCATATAGTATAGGTGAGTAGGAGAGAGAGGGTTCCGGCCTGTCTCCCCGTTGTCTTCCAGAACAGACTGACTCATATAGTATAGGTGAGTAGGAGAGAGAGGGTTCCGGCCTGTCTCCCCGTTGTCTTCTAGAACAGACTGACTCATATAGTATAGGTGAGTAGGAGAGAGAGGGTTCCGGCCTGTCTCCCCGTTGTCTTCTAGAACAGACTGACTCATATAGTATAGGTGAGTAGGAGAGAGAGGGTTCCGGCCTGTCTCCCCGTTGTCTTCTAGAACAGACTGACTCATATAGTATAGGTGAGTAGGAGAGAGAGGGTTCCGGCCTGTCTCCCCGTTGTCTTCTAGAACAGACTGACTCATATAGTATAGGTGAGTAGGAGAGCCATGATCAGGAGCACTCCCACTCCAGACCGACAGCCAGTCAGGGCCCATCACTCCCTGACAGACGGGCCAGCCTCAGAGGTGTCAATCATCAATCAGTCCACCTGCGGATGATTAGGGAAAACACACACAGGCACCACTCCCCCCACCCTAGTACTGTGTAGTTGAGAACAATATGAGAACTTCTGATAAATATTCATATATATCCTCCCAAATATACACTATAATGATATAATGATCCCTGATCATCACAGGCTATTTAAAAATAGCAGATCTACAAGCTCACAGCGCATCACTGCGTGCCGCGCTTTGAGCTTGTACATCTGATACTGTGTGTGTGTGTGTGTGTGTGTGTCATTGGAGGGTTCCAGGGGTCCGTGGGGGGTTCCAGGGGGTCTGTGGACGGTTCCAGGGGGTCTGTGGGGGGTTCCAGGGGGTCCGTGGGGGGTTCCAGGGGGTCTGTGGACGGTTCCAGGGGGTCTGTGGACGGTTCCAGGGGGTCTGTGGACGGTTCCAGGGGGTCTGTGGACGGTTCCAGGGGTCCGTGGAGGGTTCCAGGGGGTCTGTGGGGGGTTCCAGGGGGTCTGTGGACGGTTCCAGGGGGTCTGTGGGGGGTTCCAGGGGGTCTGTGGACGGTTCCAGGGGTCCGTGGACGGTTCCAGGGGTCCGTGGAGGGTTCCAGGGGGTCTGTGGAGGGTTCCAGGGGGTCCGTGGGGGGTTCCAGGGGGTCTGTGGGGGGTTCCAGGGGGTCTGTGGAGGGTTCCAGGGGTCCGTGGGGGGTTCCAGGGGGTCCGTGGGTCGTGGGTCGTTCTTCGATTTTTCAAAAATAGCAGATCTACAAGCTCATAGCGCGCCACTCGGTGGCGCGCTATGAGCTTGTAGATCTGCTATTTTTCAATGGCTAAAGCATAACATGATGCTAACACCAAAAGGGTTTCCCGCCCAAAAATGGGTTAAACACTTTATCCATATTTTATACGTTGGCTATTTAAAAATAGCAGATCTACAAGCTCACAGCGCATCACTGCGTTCCGCGCTTTGAGCTTGTACATCTGATACCTTGTGTGTGTGTGTGTGTGTGTGTGTGTGGTCCGTGCACGTATCATTCAGTGAAGGATGTATTTAATGTGTACTGTGTTGTTTTCTCATCAGATTTCCAGCGTCTCACTCTGGACACAAACACAGCACACTGTGACCTCTCTCTGTCTGAGAACAACAGGAAGGTGACCCGTCAGGATGGTCAGCGTCATTCATATCCTGACCATCCTGACAGGTTTGATGGACAGGCTCAGGTCCTGAGTTCAGAGAGTCTAGATGAACGCTGCTACAGTGAGGTACAGTTCAGTGGACGGGTTAGGATAGGAGTGACTGACGGAGACATCGGTAGGAAAGGAGCCGAACGGGACTGTCTGCTTGGAGGGAATGAACATTCCTGGAGGCTGTTCTGTTATGATGTTCAGCGTGGTGACGGTTACTCTGTCACACACAATAGTAAGACGACTTCCCTTCCTATCCGTGCCTCTGGCTCCAACAGAGTAGCCGTATATCTGGACCGTCCCGCTGGGACTCTGTCCTTCTACAGAGTGTTAGAGGACACTCTGACTCACCTGTACACCTTCCAGAACACGTTCACTGAACCGCTCTATGCTGGGTTCTATGTGTACCCTGACTCCTCTGTGTCTCTGTGTGAGGACAGACAGGCTGTGAGGACAGACAGACAGGCAGACAGGCTGTGAGGACAGACAGACAGACAGACAGGCTGGGGTCACCATTAGGGTCATCTGGGGTCACGGTTAGGGTCATCTGGGGTCACGGTTAGGGTCACCTGGGGTCACCATTAGGGTCATCTGGGGTCGTTGACATGTAAAAGTAACACAGTGGTTCTCAACCTGTGGGTCGAGACCCTCTTATTTTCTTAAGATTCATTTTCGGCTTTTCTATTGTATTCTATTCTATTCATATTCTATAACAATCATATACCTCAAGGAAACATGCACACGCACACACACACGCACACACACACACACACACACACACACACACACACACACACACATAGTGTGTGTGCATTGGGTCCAGATGGTTCAAATGGAACCAAATGGACCGCGACGGGGCACGGCACCTCCCATAAACATCCACCCAATCCACTTCTCTCCACCTGAGTCGTTCCCTGAGAGACAAAGACTTTGAGAAGCTGTCCAGTGTGTCGCAGCGTGAGCTTGTAGAGCGGCTATTTTGTGTAAAAACTGTCATTACGACCGCATCAAGGCCCGCCAAATGTTTTATTCCAAAGACTGACTAAAACTAAAATAGAAATGTGCTGCCCAAAACAACACTGTTGTCACAATGCTGTTATCTTATATAACTATATATTTGTTGTTATATTTGAGATGTGTTGATTAAAAAACATATTTACATTTCATTCTGTTGAACGCCTTCTTTGACCCTCCCATGAGCCTTCTTTGAGGAGCGCTAGTCCCTCCTATGAGCAGCTTTTCAGGGTGAGTGTGACCCTCCTATCAGCAGCTTTTCAGGGTGAGTGTGACCCTCCTATGAACAGCTGTTCAGGGTGAGTGTGACCCTCCTATGAGCAGCTGTTCAGGGTGAGTGTGACCCTCCTATGAACAGCTGTTCAGGGTGAGTGTGACCCTCCTATGAGCAGCTGTTCAGGGTGAGTGTGACCCTCCTATGAGCAGCTGTTCAGGGTGAGTGTGACCCTCCTATGAGCAGCTGTTCAGGGTGAGTGTGACCCTCCTATGAACAGCTGTTCAGGGTGAGTGTGACCCTCTTATGAACAGTTGTTCAGGGTGAGTGTGACCCTCCTATGAACAGCTGTTCAGGGTGAGTGTGACCCTCCTATGAGCAGCTGTTCAGGGTGAGTGTGACCCTCCTATGAACAGCTGTTCCGGGTGAGTGTGACCCTCCTATGAACAGCTGTTCAGGGTGAGTGTGACCCTCCTATGAACAGCTGTTCAGGGTGAGAGTGACCCTCCTATGAGCAGCTGTTCAGGGTGAGTGTGACCCTCCTATGAACAGCTGTTCAGGGTGAGAGTGACCAGAACGCAAACATTGAAGCTAAAAGTGAGGGCAGGAAGATTGAAGACGGAAACGGTGAGGACATTCCGGATGATTTGATTGGTTGAACACGGAAAGTGATGTATGATGAATGATAAGAGCGCCCCTCACTTCACACGGGTGTGATTAAAATGTTTATTCTGTAATGATATATAATTATTCAAATATTTGAGGCACATTTTCACGATTTAAAAAAAATAGCAGATCTACAAGCTCACCCCTCTGTAATTAAATAATTACTGTGCTTCAACTCAGTACTCAACTACTTACATAACTACTCATTATCAAAATGTATCTCTTGTATATACACATCATCCATATAAAAATATCCATTTTAAACACATAAGCACCTGAATTATCCATTTTCCTTCTCCCTGTATTTTGTGAAAATCACATTTTACTTTAAACAGATTTATGCTAGAACATTGTTTCTGCTCATCCCTCAAACTGTTCCACAGTTACACCCCTAATCCAAACACAAACACTTTTATTGTGGTATTTCTGTTTAACGTTTTAAAATTAAATAAATCCCTCAAATTATAACCCCCCCCCCCCTCCCTATCCTGAAACAAATTCTGAATATTTGCTGGTAAATTATGGTTCCTATAGCCTTGTACATTATTATTGCTGTTTGATAAGCTATAAGTCAGTGAATTTGAGCAGTTTTCTGTAAAAAATAGAGAATTAGTATGTTCCAGATAGCTGACCGTATGAATGGTTGATACTGAATACTGAACTGAATTCTGATAGTTATTTCCATATAATGAAAATATGGCAATACTAATTGAATTGAACAGTAGAGAGTGTGAAGTGACTTGGAATGGAGAACCTGCTTTGCCTTATTTATGACTGCTATACTTTGTACTTGACGTTAGTAAATAATGTGTGGTTTCCAGCTAAGCCTGTCATCTATTGTCACGCCCAGTCCACGGACCCGGTCAATATAATAATATAATAAATGTATTTCCATGGACCCGGTCAATATAATAATATAATAAATGTAATAAATGTATTTCCACGGACCCGGTCAATATAATAATATAATAAATGTAATAAATGTATTTCCACGGACCCGGTCAATATAATAATATAATAAATGTATTTCCATGGACCCGGTCAATATAA
Source organism: Protomyctophum bolini (assembly GCF_963924005.1). Taxonomy (NCBI): domain Eukaryota; kingdom Metazoa; phylum Chordata; class Actinopteri; order Myctophiformes; family Myctophidae; genus Protomyctophum; species Protomyctophum bolini. The sequence continues at coordinate 3,187,985 of NC_137877.1, read as the reverse complement.
TAATATAATAAATGTAATAAATGTATTTCCACGGACCCGGTCAATATAATAATATAATAAATGTAATAAATGTATTTCCACGGACCCGGTCAATATAATAATATAATAAATGTATTTCCACGGACCCGGTCAATATAATAATATAATAATATAATAAATGTATTTCCACGGACCCGGTCAATATAATAATATAATAATATAATAAATGTATTTCCACGGACCCGGTCAATATAATAATATAATAAATGTATTTCCACGGACCCGGTCAATATAATAATATAATAAATGTATTTCCACGGACCCGGTCAATATAATAATATAATAAATGTATTTCCACGGACCCGGTCAATATAATAATATAATAAATGTATTTCCACGGACCCGGTCAATATAATAATATAATAAATGTATTTCCACGGACCCGGTCAATATAATAATATAATAAATGTATTTCCATGGACCCGGTCAATATAGCAATCCCATCAATATGTATATGTACCTGTGTGTTAGTCCTTTGGTTACCAAATAGTATAAACACATTTAAAGATAATTTATTATAATCAAACCATGACTTTAATTTACTTAATTCTTCATTGATGTCAACCTGCAGTTCATCCAGATTATCACCAGAGCAAAATACAGTGCAGTGTCGTCTGCAGAAAGTACTATAGTGACAGCAGCTTTGATATACTTTGTAAATATCATTGATATAAAGAATAAATAGTTTGGGCCTCAGTACTGACCCCTGGGGGACACCACAAGTCATTTCCAGACAACTTGAGCAATAGGTGCCCGGCTTCACAAACTGTCTGTTGCCGTCTGTCCAAGTAACTTTTAATCCAGTTTATTGTTTATTGTGATGGATAGTGTCAAAAGCTTTTTTGAGGTAAATGAATATTCCTATTGCATACTGCCGATTATCAATTGCGTCTGTATTGCATTCTTTCTATGGATTCCATCAGTGCCTGAGATGTTGATCTGTTCTTTCTGAAACCATATTGACTCTCTGAGAGTATATTAAATCTGTCCAAGAATGAACCTATGAAGTCTGCTGTTAAAACGTTTCTCCAATATCTTTGAGAATTGTGGCAGTAATTGTGGCAGAAGTGGTGTTTATTGCTACCATTTTTATACAGTGGAATGACCTTTGCTAAATCATTTATTGGTCTGGAAATGAACCTGTTTGCAATGATACATTAGGCCTACATATGTGTGTAAATGGCCTAGAAATCCCCCCAATGACCTGTTTGACCAGTGACATGTGTCAATATCATTATAGTCAGTAAATGTTTTGTTTTGACTGTTTTTGACTATGTCCAAAATGTCCAATTTCCTTCACTTCACTCAAGAAAACATTGAGCAAGGATTTCTATCAACCATTCCCCCCCACATGTTCACCATCTGATCCTCGGTCCTGAATTCTACTGCCTATAGATCAGGGCCCACATTAACAAAACACTGATTGAATTGAAGCGATCTTTTTAATTACTTATCTTTACACAGAAACATTACTTTTTACATTTTTACATAATGTGTGTCTTATAGCATCGTTTAAATGCTTAATTTATAGGAGTTTTTTTTTGCAAATTAATATTTTTTTCAATACTCTAGAGGGTACTCTTATTTTGAAGAGATCGTCTTGAATTTGCTAGCTGATTAGATTTGCCAGAAAATAGTGCCGGGCAAATAGCTTGCAGGTGTGAGAGCAACTTTGATTGACAGTTTGCCACAAGACTCCTCTCCACACCTCAGCAGGTAAATATAATAAAGTGTTTCAATTAGAAATGACAACATTGGTTGTTGTTGTTGTTGTTGATTTGACCACCAATGAATATTCAACACAATTATTTTAAAGAATTTCTTTTTAGACAACTGAAATACAAATATATATTATAAACCGACTGTGGCAGTCTGTTTGTATATAGTTACGTGTTCAAGGCATGTGTGCAAATCCCTCCTGAAAATGGCACACGTTTTACAAGGAAAAAAAGCTTATTTCCCAAACCTTTTAATTCCTATATCACCTGTTTTTCATTGTTCTGTGAAGCACTATTGTGTGTGTGTGTGTGTGTGTGTGTGTGTGTGTGTGTGTGTGTGTGTGTGTGTGTGTGCGCGCGCGCGCGCGCGACTGTGCGAGCGCGCGTGTTTACGTGCGTGCGCGAGTCGCACTACAAAATTAAAACGAATTCAGATAAGAGAACCTGCTTGCGTTGTCGAAACAACATTACCCAAAATGCAATGCTTTGAGTTGTCGGAACAACATTACCCAACATGCACTGCTTTGAGTTCTCGGAACAACATTACCCAACATGCATTGGTTCCGTTTCCGCATCTCGCGGGCTTTGTTTTTGCTATGGCGGTCGGCTTCGAAATCCGAATCTCCCTGTTGTCTTTCTTTAAACTTATTTTCGATGTTTATATAATGCAAAAATCTTTTCTCCTGGTGCTACATTACGGGTAACTACCGGCATGTGTTATTATAGTTTGGCATTGTTACTTTGCAACTTCTCCAAGCCTGTTTGTTGTATAGCCTGTAGATATAATTTGTTGCTAAACTGAGTTTCACAAACACTGGGGGGTTAAAGTAGGAGTTAACCTTCAGTAAACGGTTTAAGTGGATAGGAGCATTTGGTACTATAGACATACTGTCTACAGTTGACTAGTTATATGACATTGCATCATGTTGTTATTTAACCAGGGGGATCCACCCTTGTTAGCCTTATCTTCACGGGACATGATATGCCTAATAAACGTTTGTTGTTGCAACTTGCCAGAGCAACAAACACTCCTTTTAAACTGCCAACATATCCCTTTGCACTGGTATGACAACGAGCTGTATAATTAACTAAAACCATAAGCAGTTCCACAAAATTTCTCTTCTGTCTGGAGGAGACGGGTTACTTGACTGACTCCTCAACCTGTCACTATAATCTGTGTTTATAAGCAGTTCCACGTAAAACCTCTGATTTCTCTTCCGTCTGGAGGAGACGGGTTAATTTGACTCATTGACTCCTCAACCTGTCACTATAATCTGTGTTTCTAATCCCCCCCCCCCCCCGGGATTAGGCGGAGGTTGTCGTCGAGGAGGCCAGCGTGATGATGTCATCTCCAGGTGGGCTGTACTCCTCCTCCTCCTCCTCGCAGTCAGACTTCCTCGCCCGCTGGATGCCGGGCGGCAGCAGCTCCTCGCGCTCCGGGGTGATCCTGAACGCCTCCTCCTCGCCGGTCCTGGCCCAGTCCCTGCGGTCCCACAGCGTGGCGTGGCGGGCCCCGCCACGGGCCCCCAACGCCATGATGACGACGACGACGCCGATGGGCCCCGAAGACGACGACGACAACGACTCCTTCGCCTCGGACTTCGCTCCCCTGCCCGGCTCTCCCCCCTCCTTCGCCTCGGACTTCGCTCCCCTGCCCGCCGGCTCTCCCGGCTGCTGCAGTAGCAGCAGCAGCTGTGCGAGTGTGGATTCTGGTTCTGCTGTTCTGCAGGACGACGCACCCGGACCGTCGCCGACCCGGTCGCCGACCCGGTCCTCCTCCTCGGAGAGAACGGTGTTTAAGGGTGGCGTGCAGCCGCCTGTGCCGTTCGGAGAGGTGCTGGCGAGCCAATTTAACCAATCGGAGGAGCTACCCCTGAGGGTGAAGCTGGAACAGGTGAGGAGAAGACCAGTGTTGTTTTTGGCAGCCGATTTAGATTTTAGTTTTTAGTCATTAGTCTCTTGAATAGTTTTCTGTCTAGTTTTAGTCGACTAAATGTCATACTATTTTAGTCGACTAAATCTACAGTTGATTTAGTCGACTAAAATGTATTTTGGTGGGCCTTGATGCCGTCGTAATGACTGTTTTTTTCACTTGCTGAAAATAGCCGATCTACAAGCTCACAACACGTCGCAGCGCGACGTGTTGTGAGCTTGTAGATCGGCTATTTTCAGCATGCAACCAAGTGTAAAATGACTTATAGTGGATCTCTTGTCCACTAGTCCCTTCCTAACATTTTAGTCTAGTTTATTTTTTTTGACGAAATCGTCTGTATATTTAGTCTTAGTTTTAGTCACCATAGCTTAGTTTTAATTTAGTTTCCATTTAGTTTTTGTCGGTGGAGAAAGGTAGTCGACGAACACTTTTCGTCTTAGTTTTAGTCGACGAAATCAACACTGGTGAGGACAGACAGACAAACAGTATCACCCCCTTTTTTTCCCGGGACCCTAGTTTACATTTTCTGTTTAGGTAAACTAGAGTCCCGGAAGGGGCCTATAGGACAGACGGGTGTTCTTACTTTTTCAGTCTGTAAACTAAAATTGAGATCACGGGGGTTTTATCACCCTGCTTTATTTTGTTCTTATTAATTAACCCAACCTTAGGTCAGGATTTAGAGGCGTTTTTAGAATCGGCCTTAGGCCTAAATGGGTTAAAGTACTACTGTACTTTATTTGTACTATACTTGAAAATATTGTGTTATTTTTCATTGTCTAAAATGTAGGCTTTTTAGTTTGGGTTCTATAGAGAGGAGAGAATAGACTTGAAGCCTGAGGGAGGAGGTCTCCCAACTGAAACGTTAAATAAAATAAAAATCACACCCGTCTGAAGTAAGTGGTGCATCTCCGTGGGGGCGCCCCCGGGGGGGTCCCTGAAACTTCCAGACCCACAGGAACGCGCCCAAGGTGCCGGCCCGGTTCCCGGCGAGCTGCCCCGTGTCCGAAACGGTCTAGAAATGACCGTTATTGTGTGGGGGTCCCTGTACTGTACTGTACTGTACTGTACTGTACTGTACTGTACTGTACTGTACTGTACTGTACTGTACTGTACTGTACTGTACTGTACTGTACTGTACTGTACTGTCACACCCGAAATCATCATATATATATACAGTTAACCCATTCTGACCTGAGATCAGATTCATACGAGGTTTCCGCTGGACACACACTGGTCTGATTAACCCTGATTCTGACCTGAGATCAGATTCTAAAAATGTCAGTTGTTGTTTTCAAAAACAGCAGACCTACAAGCTCGTAGCGCGCCACTCGGTGGCGCGCTACGAGCTTGTAGATCTGCTATTTTTCAATAGCTAAAGCATAACATGATTGCTAACATCAAAATGGGTTCCCGGTCAGAATGGGTTAATGTGTGTGTATGTGTGTTAGGCTGTGCAGCAGTGACACTTATATTCTCTCCTCCCTATGCTGCCTTGGCTTTATCACCTACACACTACACGCCTGCTTGGAAAGGAAGCAAAGCAGGTGTGCGCTTAGTCTCTTCTTCACTATAGGTTTAGGTTCTACAAATACTACTGTTACTTTGCATGTAAACAAACGCTGCATAAGGGGATTAGGGGCCGCAGGAAGAGAAGAGTACATGACATGTGTTCTACTTCTAGGACACGTCCATGAGTCGTGAGAAGTTCAAGTCTGTGACTGAGCCGACCTCATTAGCATGACGATCCCAGACACGACACCCATGTGCAGTCTTACTGAGCGGACATGTTTTATTCATTACCCATGTGCAGTCTTACTGAGTGGACATGTCCTATTCATTACCCATGTGCAGTCTTACTGAGTGGACATGTTTTATTCATTTGACCCATGTGCAGTCTTACTGAGTGGACATGTTTTATTCATTTGACCCATGTGCAGTCTTACTGAGTGGACATGTCTTATTCATTTGACCCATGTGCAGTCTTACTGAGGCGGACATGTCTTATTCATTAGAATTTCTATTGCATGGAGACTGAGGCACATATAATAAAGGGGGTCGTATTTATTTATTCAATGTTTTTTTTATACTTCTGATCCAAGTCCACGATATTCCCAACTAGTACATACATTGACTGTTTGTCTTGCTGCCTGACGTGAGAGATCTCTTATCTGTTATGTGATCTATCTACAATTGTGTGTGTGTGTGTGTGTGTGTGACTGTGTGTGTGTGTGTGTGTGACTGTGTGTGTGTGTGTGTGTGTGTGTGTGTGTGACTGTGTGTGTGTGTGTGTGTGTGTGTGTGTGTGTGCGTGTGTGTGTGTTTTGTTTTTTGTAGTTGCGTCAGTGGCAGCAACACATGCAGGAACAGCTCAGAGCCAATCAGCTTGAAGAGCTTCACCGTCTGCAGGAAGACCAGCAAAGGCTTCTGGGAAGAGACGGGTCACATGACTGTGGTATGGCTTCATATACATGATAGACGGGTCACATGACTGTGGTATGGCTTCATATAAATGAGAGACGGGTCACATGACTGTGGTATGGCTTCATATACATGATAAACGGGTCACATGACTGTGGTATGGCTTCATATACATGATAGACGGGTCACATGACTGTGGTATGGCTTCATATAAATGAGAGACGGGTCACATGACTGTGGTATGGCTTCATATAAATGAGAGACGGGTCACATGACTGTGGTATGGCTTCATATAAATGAGAGACGGGTCACATGACTGTGGTATGGCTTCATATACATGAGAGACGGGTCACATGACTGTGGTATGGCTTCATATACATGATAGACGGGTCACATGACTGTGGTATGGCTTCATATAAATGAGAGACGGGTCACATGACTGTGGTATGGCTTCATATACATGATAGACGGGTCACATGACTGTGGTATGGCTTCATATAAATGAGAGACGGGTCACATGACTGTGGTATGGCTTCATATAAATGAGAGACGGGTCACATGACTGTGGTATGGCTTCATATACATGATGGACGGGTCACATGACTGTGGTATGGCTTCATATACATGAGAGACGGGTCACATGACTGTGGTATGGCTTCATATAAATGATAGACGGGTCACATGACTGTGGTATGGCTTCATATACATGAGAGACGGGTCACATGACTGTGGTATGGCTTCATATAAATGAGAGACGGGTCACATGACTGTGGTATGGCTTCATATAAATGAGAGACGGGTCACATGACTGTGGTATGGCTTCATATAAATGAGAGACGGGTCACATGACTGTGGTATGGCTTCATATAAATGATGGACGGGTCACATGACTGTGGTATGGCTTCATATAAATGATAGACGGGTCACATGACTGTGGTATGGCTTCATATACATGAGAGACGGGTCACATGACTGTGGTATGGCTTCATATAAATGATAGACAGGTCACATGACTGTGGTATGGCTTCATATAAATGATGGACGGGTCACATGACTGTGGTATGGCTTCATATAAATGATAGACGGGTCACATGACTGTGGTATGGCTTCATATAAATGATAGACGGGTCACATGACTGTGGTATGGCTTCATATAAATGATAGACGGGTCACATGACTGTGGTATGGCTTCATATAAATGATAGACGGGTCACATGACTGTGGTATGGCTTCATATAAATGAGAGACGGGTCACATGACTGTGGTATGGCTTCATATAAATGAGAGACGGGTCACATGACTGTGGTATGGCTTCATATAAATGATAGACGGGTCACATGACTGTGGTATGGCTTCATATAAATGATGGACGGGTCACATGACTGTGGTATGGCTTCATATACATGATGGACGGGTCACATGACTGTGGTATGGCATCACATATCTCATTATATATAGATATTTTTCTTTCAATTAACCCTGAGTTAACCCTGACTGAGGTCGATTAAAAAAAAGTCTTCTAAATCCTAATAGCTTTCTGAAAAACCCATGTTTCTATGTGAGTGGTGCTCAACCTTTTTCAAGTCAAGGACCCCCAGAATGATCTCTATTGGGCCACGGACCCCCATCTCAAAATATGTAGTTCCAGGGACCCCCCAGAAGCAAATACTTTAGTTAAAAAAGTTCGCTCTGAAATATATATTCAAAGATTTCCACCACATTTTCACGACTTTTCAAAAATAGTAGACCTACAAGCTCGTAGCGCGACACTCGGTGGCGTGCTGTGAGCTTGTAGATCTGCTGTTTTTCAATAGCTAAATTATAACAATGCTAACACAAAAAGGGGTTCCCGCCCCAAATGGGTCAATTGAAAAAGTTTCTTTATTCCCTCTTAATATTAAAAAATTAGCTACATTTATTTATTTAAGCCATATTTTGTATTATACAAAACACGCAACATTTACTATACATAATTAAAAAATAATATTATTATAATCGATTATTTCTTTCTCTTAATTAAATACATTATTATTTCTGATTACCCGATTACACCTGTGAATGTTATCCTACTAAATGTTATCCTCAAATAAATGTTAATGTCGTTGGTATTAAATGTCACATTAGACAGAGATTTAATTAATACATGTTAATGTCGTTGGTATTAAATGTCACATTACACACAGATTTAATTAATACATGTTAATGTCGTTGGTATTAAATGTCACATTAGACAGAGATTTAATTATTAAATGTTAATGTCGTTGGTATTAAATGTCACATTACACACAGATTTAATTAATACATGTTATTGTCGTTGGTATTAAATGTCACATTACACACAGATTTAATTATTAAATGTTAATGTCGTTGGTATTAAATGTCACATCACACAGAGACTTCAGAGTTGTCGGGAACAGAAGGAGACCGGAGCAGCGTCCAGGGTAGCTCTCCCTACAGAGAACCCGTGCTCCGTTCCACAGAAGATGTTCCATTCCACGTGTTCCGTTCCACAGAAGATGTTCCATTCCACGCGTTCCGTTCCACAGAAGAGGACCAAGAACCGAGCTTTGATGATAGTAGTCATTACGAGGACTGTGACTCGACATTAGTGTCCCACCACAGAGATCAAGACAAACACTCGCATGACAGGTATTATCTGTTAAAGCAGTGGTTTTCACCCCTGGTTTAACCCATTAAAGCAGTGGTTTTCAACCCCTGGTTTTAACCCATTAAAGCAGTGTTTTTCAACCCTTTTCATATCAAGGCCCCTTTCGGCATTAGTTTGGGTCCCTTCAAGACTTTCTAAATCGGTTGTTCTCAAACCTTTTCGAGCCAAGGACCCCCAAAATGATTTATTTAGCCCCAAGCTAAAATCTTGTGCCAGCCTAGATAGATACCTCCAGAATATTTGTGTTAAAACAAAACAAAAATGTACGAGCGCGTGCCTAAAATATACCTGAATGTTTGAACACGGCTCCGTGTGTGTGTGTGTACGTGTCCCCTCTCTCCAGACCCATCAAGCCAGGCATTGGGGGTCAGACCCAGACGTTTGAGGAGCTGTTGGAGGAACAGCTGAGGTTGGAAGAACAGAGGCTGAATTCTGCCCAGCAGCAACAGGTTACTCACAAATTGATAATGTTTTGTGTGTGTGTTTTGTGTGTGTGTGTGTGTGTGTGTGTGTGTGTGTGAGAGAAAACCTTTCAGACCACATTTACAAAAATTAAAAAAACCGAAATCACTGTGAACCTTTACCGTTTGCAGTGAGTAATTGTTTTAGCTAATAATGGTATGTAGGTCATAGCGCGCCACCGAGTGGCGCGCTACGAGCTTGTAGGTCTGCTATTTTTGAAAAATTGACAGAACGAACTCACACAGAAACATAGCTTTTTCAGAAAACTGTCAGGATGTAGAGAAGACATTTTTTAGAATCTGATCTCGGGTCAGAATGGAAAACTGTCAGGATGTAGAAGACATTTTTCAGAATCTGATCTCGGGTCAGATTTCTTCAACATGCCTTTCCCTGTGTTGATCCCTGCAGAGCCAGAAAGCAGCCGAGGCTGCCAGATGCCCTCCTAAGAGAGCCTTCCTGAGGCGCGGCGAGGGCCTTTCCAGACTACCTAAAAACAACCGCAAAGCTTCCTTACCCAACGGCACCGGGGAGACGCTGAGGGAGCCCAACCCGCAACCCCAAAGGGACAGAGCGGTCCCTCGTAGAAAGTCCGAGCCCGCAATGACCCAGAAAGCCACCGGCGGCACCACCAACAGCGGAGCCCAACGACTTCCTCCTCCTGTCCAGCGCAAAACCGCCGTGCTCAACAAGGAGAACCGACCCAGAGGTCCCTCCTGCTCGCTGCCTAGTCGAGAGGTCCGAGCCAACGGCAAGCCCGTGGCGCCGAGGTCCACCAAAGTCCTGGGCAGCCACCAGAGACAGAACACGGAGGGAACGGCCCCGAGGAAACCCGGGATTCGCGGCGGCGGTGGCGGCGACGACGACAGGCGCCCCCCGCCGAACGCCGTCACGAAAGAAACGGTGGCTGTCGTCGGCGCCAGAGAGGACACGTCGCACGGTACCCGACAGAGGCGAACGGCGTCGGAAGGAGGAGGGGTCCACCACGGGGAAGAAGACGACTCTGCCTTTGAGCTGGCGCTGCGAGAGAAGCTGCAGCGTTGGGATTCTGCCCGCGGGATGGAGAGCATGGAGCTGGGAGAGTTTGAGCTGCTCGAGGAGGCGGCGGAGGAGCTCTCCTTCTCCTCCAACTCCTCCTTCGTCATGAAGGTGCCTGTTCTTATAATAATAATAATAATTATGATTATGATTATGATGAGGAGGAGGAGGAGGAGGAGCTCTCCTTCTCCTCCAACTCCTCCTTCGTCATGAAGGTTTCTGTTCTTTTATTAATAATAATAATGATGATGATGATAATGATGATGTTGAGGAGGAGGCTGCAGAGGAGCTCTCCTTCTCCTCCAACTCCTCCTTCGTCATGAAGGTTTCTGTTCTTTTATTAATAATAATAATAATAATAATAATGATGATGTTGAGGAGGCTGCAGAGGAGCTCTCCTTCTCCTCCAACTCCTCCTTCGTCATGAAGCTGCCTGTCAAAATGACCAGCTCAACATGATCTACCCACCAAAAACGTATAAATACCATTGCTGAAAATGGCTTTGGAATATAGTGGCGCTGGCATTATATATATTTAAGACAAATGCACTTGGAATGGGAAAGGGGAGAAATTAAAGTGGTAGAGTTTTTTTTCCTTTTTTGTATTTCATTTGTAATCTACTGACATTTGTGCGCTGCAGCAACACGCCTGGAAACAAAGTATTGCGTTGAGCTGACGGGCCCTTTTTTATGGCAGTCAATCAAGTGGCAGATGCCAAAAATTGTTTTTTAGATATTCAATTAAATTAAATTATTAAATATTCTCTAGGGGCATGTCATGTGATCTACCTTTTGGGCACCCCTGCTGTAGCATGATACAAGCTGGGTGTGAAACGCAGCCACCAGAGAGAAACTATTTATAGGTAGTATAGAGCGCTGCAGTCCCCGCCCCCTTTCAGAAAAGCGAGTGGCCCAGGAAGTGGAAGCCCCATGCATTCTCCCATCGGCACTTTTAATATAATTTATTTAAAGACGGTTACGCCGCGGACAAAGCCAATTCGGATCGTGACGAATCATGACAATGAACACAATATTTTGGGACGATCAAATCATTAGAAAGAAGAAAAGAAAGTCAGGAGACAACACTATTTGTTTTATTTTTCGTCTTATAAATTATTTGATCGGCCCAAAATATTGTGTTCATTGTCATGATTCGTCAAGATCCGAATTGGCTTTGTCCGCGGCGTAACCGTCTTTAAATAAATTATATTAAAAGTGCCGATGGGAGAATGCATGGGGCTTCCACTTCCTGGGCCACTCGCTTTTCTGAAAGGGGGCGGGACTGCGGAGCTCTATTGATGATGACCGTTAACAATTTTATTGCGTTCTTTCCAGAGTAGGTCTCGTTTACGTCGTATCTTTCTGTGTAGTAATCCCAGACAGATTGGGAGCCAGAATAGAATACAAAACTACTATCTGTTTCCCCTAGTACATAAGTGTAACTGGTTTAGACAATTTTCTCGTTTCTTTTTTTTGTCTCCTCTCCCAGTTTCCTAGTTGTGTTTTTCTGACCGTATAGACTGCTACTGGCCGATGGTTACAGACTCTCTCTCTCTCCCTTTTCTCTCCTCGACTCTCAGGTCCTTCAGATGGATCAGAAACACCGCCGGCTCCTGGGAGGAGGAGCCAAGGGCCTCTACCAGCGCCGCCTCTCGTCCACGCCCATCAAGTCACCCAGGCCTTCCCCTCCTAAGGCGCTGCTGCAGAGGTCCAATAGTCTGGGCAGCACCTCCAAAGGCAACACCGCGGACTCACAGGCAAACAAAATGGCTGCAGATGATTATGATGACGATGACGAAGAGAGCGACGCACCAAAGCACGGACCGGGATCGTCTTCCGACGCCTCTTTCTGCACCAACTCAGAGTTCGGGGACGACCAGGAAGTAGCGGTTCAACCGCTGGCCCCACCACCACCGGTGCCACTGCCTACCTTTCCTAGCGGCGACCAAATCTGCTTCCAGGAGGCGCCCCTGGTGGCGAACCTGCCGTACGACAAGCGGTCGTACCAGGACCGCGACGACGGCGGCAGCATCGGCGGCGGCGGCGGGAGGCTCGCCGCGTTTTCAGACGCGGGGGGAGGCGACCACGGAGACGGCTCCACGCTGACGGAGGACAAAGACGACGTGTTCGACGATGACGACACGTGGCACGATGTCGACGAGGAGGAGGAGGCCGGCGACGGCCTGGCCAATCACAGCAGAGGACCCAGCCCCGTGTCCATGCCGACGACCAATGGGAGCGCTCCTCCTCCTCCGGAGAGGGCTCTGAAGAGGAAGGTGGCGATGAACAAAGGGGCGGGGCTGGATAACGGCTCGGCCGTTCGGGAGCTGGATTGTGTTCCTCCTCCCCCCTCCTCCTCCTCCTCCTCCTCCCAGCTCATGACGAGGCTGTTCCCCTCGCTGAAGCCCCCCCTCCCCCCGCCCCAGACTGTGCCCCCGCCGCGGCCCCGCCCCCAACCCGCCGCAGCGGCTGCTGCTGAAGACGCCCCGGGTGAGACAAACGGGGTTAGATGTAGGCCTGACGTTCACTCTGAATGAAGAATATATATATTCGAAGATTTGTGCCGCATTTTCCCGATTTTTTTCAAAAATAGCAGACCTACAAGCTTAGGCCTATAGGCCTTTTCTACTATGATCTGGCTTCAGGTTGCTTGGTGCAATGCTGCATGAGTTGTATGAAGTAATGTTATGATACATGTGTCCTTTTTTTTTTGACATGTCCTTTTCAGTTTTCACCTTTTATATCACAGTAATCGGTGTCATGTACTGTATATTGATCTAGTAGTTTTAGAATTGGGAGAAATGAATGGAGGACCATACCACATGATTTCTGAAGCCTAGTGTCCATGTCTGTGTCCACTAGGCAAGCAGGTTCAGTCCAGACTGAGGGAGAGGCTGGTGGAGCTGGAGTTGGAGATTGAGCGCTTCAAGAAGGAGAACGCTGCCCTCACCAGACTCCGACAGGACAACGAGAAGCTACAGGAGAACCTCAGGTACTACAAACCGTTTTTACAAACCGTACTACAGACAGTTTTTACAAACCGTTCTACAGACAGTTTTTACAAACCGTACTACAGACTGTTTTTACAAACCGTACTGCAGACTGTTTTTACAAACCGTACTACAAACTGTTACCAACCGTACTACAAACTGTTTTTACAATTAAAAGCTTACTGTATGATGGTCACTCTACGGTAGGTGACCCTATTGTCTACGGTTCATTACTTCATTACATTCACTCTGATTTCACTCGTTGGTTTTGTGTGTGCGCTCCCTGTGCAGGAAGGACCGTGCAGCGTTCGAACAGACCAAGGCGGAGGAGATGAGCAAGTTTGAGGACTACAAGAAGGAGGAGAGCAGGAGGCTGCAGAAGGAACGGCGCGTGTTTGAGACACACGCTACCACACTGAGGGCCATGCCCGACAAGAAGGAGAGAGAGGAGATCCAGGTGAGAGAGAGACACTACCACACTGAGGGCCATGCCCGACAAGGAGAGAGAGAGAGAGGAGATCCAGGTGAGAGAGAGACTACCACACTGAGGGCCATGCCCGACAAGAAGGAGAGAGAGGAGATCCAGGTGAGAGAGAGACTACAGTGAGGGTCATGTCCGACAAGGAGAGAGAGAGAGAGAGGAGATCCAGGTGAGAGAGAGACTACCACACTGAGGGCCATGCCCGACAAGAAGGAGAGAGGAGATCCAGGTGAGAGAGAGACTACCACAGTGAGGGCCATGCCCGACAAGGAGAGAGAGGAGATCCAGGTGACGCACAGACACGTCTCCACACGTGACCCATGGGGTCCAAATATTGTATTTGTAAACATTTCCAGTAGGGGTACACGATTATGAAATTATGACCGATATCCGATCTCCGATTATTTGCAGGGTCATATCTGCCGATAATGAAACAATGAAAACAAGCCTGTTAAAAAACTATTCAATCAATCAATCAAATAAATAAATAGCATAATACTTTTCCAAGTGTCTGTTTTCACAACTGAATGAGATGAGTACACAATTTAAATGTAGAATTTTCTTTTTCTTTTTTTTTAATTGTTTTTGGTGAAAACCGATTTATATAATCAGTATTATTTTGAGAGCGTTCCGATACCAATATGGCATTCTTTTGGCCGATATGTCCGATTACGCTACCGATTAATAGTGCATCCCTAATTTTCAGAAATGGTAACTATATTCGTCATAGTATAGGGTTACTCCTTTTGGTGTTTTGAACATTATGTTATAATTTAGCTATTGAAAAATAGCAGACCTACGAGCTTGTAAGTCCGCTATTTTAGAAAAATCATGAAAATGTGGCACAAATTTGGAATATATATTTTTTCAGAGCGAAAGTTTTTAACTCAAATCTTTGCCTCTGGGCCCAGGCGGTGGCGTAACCGTCTGGGCACCCGACTGGTATAATCCAGTCGCAGTGTGCCGCGGGTTCGACTCCCGAGCCCGACACGGCCTTTACTGCATGTCTTCCCCCCCATCTCTCTCCCGTTTCCTGTCAGCCTACTGTCTGTCCCTTCAAAAAAAAACCCAATAAAAGGCGTAAAAAAAAAAAAATCTTTGCCTCTGGGGAGGAACAACATATTTTCATAATTACAAAATCACATATACTTTTTGGGGTCCTTGATATGAAATATTGAGCACCACTGAAACATGGGTATACTTCAGAAAACTGGAGGATTTGGACAAGACATTTGTTTTAGGCCTAAATGGGTTAAGTCAGTGATTACTATTCTAAATGATTTAGCATTAAATGTTGGCTTTTTCTCCCTACAATGTGACTGATTTGAAAACAACAACCCCTCCCCTTCCTCCAGGCCTTGAAACAGCATCTGGGCTCAATGTTGGCTTTTTCTCCCCACATGACTGATTTGAAAACAACAACCCCTCCCCTCCCTCCAGGCCTTGAAGCAGCAGCTGGGCTCCGTGCAGGAGGAGTTGAGGAGGCAGGAGAGCCGATGGTCGTCGACACAGAGCCGCCTACGGCAGCAGAATGACTCCCTCGTCTCTGACAACACGGCCCTCAGAGAGGAGGTAACGCCACTCCACTTTATTTCACTGTTATTTTTATAATATATTTTTTATCCCACGATTTTGTAACCCATTTTTCACCCCTGTGTCAATCATCTAATGTGATCCTGGGCTCTACACACCCTCCACCAACCTAATCCCCCACATATATGGGGGACAAGGGGAGAGCAACGGACTTGAACTCATGCTTCCTTCATGCCTGAGTGTCCAAGTTGCTCCTTTACACCTGACAGGGGGGAGTTTCCCTGGTTGGACGTATAGCGCGTGGAAGGAACACGTTATTCCAACCAGTTCCTTTCCCCTCCAGCAGGGCGAGTTTCCCTGGTTGGACGTAGAGCGTGGAAGGAAGGAAGTGGAACACGTTATTCCACCCAGTTCCTTTCCCCTCCAGCAGGGGGGAGTTTCCCTGGTTGGACGTATAGCGCGTGGAAGGAACACGTTATTCCACCCAGTTCCTTTCCCCTCCAGCAGGGGGGAGTTTCCCTGGTTGGACGTATAGCGCGTGGAAGGAACACGTTATTCCACCCAGTTCCTTTCCCCTCCAGCAGGGGGGAGTTTCCCTGGTTGGACGTATAGCGCGTGGAGGAACACGTTATTCCAACCAGTTCCTTTCCCCTCCAGCAGGGGGGAGTTTCCCTGGTTGGACGTATAGCGCGTGGAAGGAACACGTTATTCCAACCAGTTCCTTTCCCCTCCAGCAGGGGGGAGTTTCCCTGGTTGGACGTATAGCGCGTGGAAGGAACACGTTATTCCAACCAGTTCCTTTCCCCTCCAGCAGGGGGGAGTTTCCCTGGTTGGACGTAGCGCGTGGAAGGAACACGTTATTCCAACCAGTTCCTTTCCCCTCCATCAGGCGCCCCGGCTGGCCAGGGGGAGGCAGTTTAGAGACCAGGATTTATTTCACTGTTATGATTATGATATTCCACTTGACGATTAATTGTCACTCAAATAATTGCAATTAACAATTTAACTGTGTTCCTGTCGTGGAACATTGGAACATCATGAATAATCAAACGGTGTTGTTTTCGTCGACTAAAACTAAGACGAAAAATGGTCGTCGACTTCCTTTTTCCACTGACGGAAACTAAATGGAAACTAAATGAAAACAAAGCTGTGACGACTAAAACTAAAGATTAAATATACTGACAATTTCGTTAACAAATAAAAACTAGACTAAAATGTTAGGAAGGGACTAGTGGACAAGAGATCCAGTATACCAGTAAGACGCGCAAACACGGGAAGCGAACGCAGCTCGTACATATTTGGTTTTTTTTTAAGATTTTTTTTTAAGTTATTATTTTTTTAAGTTAAGTTATTTTTCTTAGCCATAACCATATAAGGAGTCCCCAAAGCAGCTATACGTCCAAATATGGAGTGTGTTGCATCAATCACAAACAAATCACTCGGATCCATATATGGGCACAAAGGGGGGACGACACACGCACGGACAGACATGATCTGCTAGGTCTCATAGTAAGTGCTCACTGCTTTCGCAATAAGCTTGTAGATCGGCTATTTTCAGCAAGTGAAAAGAAACAGTCATTACAACGGCTATCAAGGCCCGCCAAAATACATTTTGTTCGACTAAATCACCTGTAGATTTAGTCTACAGGTGTAGATTATGTTATTTCAATGTATGTCCATTTTAGACGTCAGAGTGCAACTTCAATAATAATAATAATAATAAAACTTTATTTGTATAGCACCTTTCATGACATGAAATGCAGCTCAAAGTGCTTTACAGAGAAATGGAGGATAAAAGAAAAGCAAGGCAACAACATTAAAAACAAGCAGTAACAAAAATAAAAAATAAAAGATCAGTTAAAAGCAATGGTGTAGAAGTGGGTCTTGAGCTGAGCTTTAAAAATGTCTACAGAGGCTGCCTGTCGAAGGTACAGTGGGAGTTTGTTAAACTACAGAGGCTGCCTGACGAAGGTACAGTGGGAGCTTGTTCCATGCCGACGGCCCGTAGAAGCAAAAAGCTGCTTCCCCGTATTTTTTAGTTGCCATTTTTTTTGGCAAAGCGAGCAGGCCAGCAGTGGAAGACCTTAGGGGGCGGTTTGGGACATATTTAGGTCAGGCAGTCAATGACGTTAGGAGTCGTATTTTTGCCATTTTTTACAAATTGCAGCATTTAACTCCCATTTAATTTTATATGGTGATAATGTATAATTCATGTAGAAAACAGAAGAAGAATTGATTATTATATAACTAAAGCTAGCAAAATAAACTAGATTTAAAAAGTAGTGCATCCCCCGTGGATGCTGAGGTCGTTGTTTTATTGCGTCCCTTAACTATAAATAAACTGCATATTTTAATCTCTGGGCTATTGGGAGTAGACTGCCCACTTTTATTTTACCTTTTGTTTCAGAACATAGTTTAATTTTCCCCTTATTCCCGAAGGTCCGTACACTGGAATCGCTCCGCCTGAGTGCCTGGAAGAAGAGCCAGTCTGAAGGAGAGAGGGACAAGAGGGACAGTGTGCCTGCTTCAACTAAAGGGGTTAAATTCGCAGTAAGTGTGTTCGCTAATGTTTTCTCGACTTCCTTTTTCCACTGACGAAAACTAAATGGAAACTAAGCTGTGACGACTAAAACTGAGACTAAATATACTGACAATTTCGTTAACAAATAAAAACTAGACTGAAATGTTAGGAAGTGGACTATAGTGGACAAGAGATCCAGTATTCCAGAAGTCATTTTACAATTGGTTGCATCCTGAAAATAGCCGATCTACAAGCTCACAACGTTGTGAGCTTGTAGATCGGCTATTTTCAGCAAGTGGAGAAAAAAAACAGTCATTACGACGGCATCAAGGCACCGCCAAAATACATTTTGTTCGACTAAATCACCTGTAGATTTAGTCGACTAAAATCTTGTTTTTAGTCAACATTTAGTTGACTAAAACTAACTAAGACATTGGATTTGTGTCCATTCATGTCCAACTACATTGTCAAAGCATGCGACATGTCAAACTAGAGGTTTTCCGTGATGCTGAATCCATTCCACGCATTAGTTTTGCACAAAAACACTACATTTGGCCATAGCTACTTTCAGGCGTTTTAGGAGGGGGTTTTTTTTGTGCAAAACTAATGCGTGGAATGGATTCAGAATGATGAAAAACCCCTAGTTTGACATGTCACATTATGCTACTTAAAGCATAAGGAAATCTAGAAAAGATCTGCCTTATACAGGATGTCTATGGTTTCCATATTGTACAGGCCATTTTCAACACTTTTGAAGATGCAAAATCAGCTTGACAGTTCGTTTTTTCTTTTTTTTCAATCAATCAGATTTATTGTTACTTCCACAAATATACACTGGGCATACAGGGGAGCAAAACACCGTTCTCCATGGCTCATGGTGCTTCACATTTAAAAACAATAGACACATTAAAAAGAGGCAAGGCCTTGTTAAAAAAACATTAAGAAGATGTGCATGTGTGTAAAGTGCTATTCATCCCTCCTTGGGGGCAATATGTGGCGAGTGTTCAGAGTCCTGATGGTTTGGGGGAAGAAACTGTTGGACAGCCTGCTGGTGCTTCCTCCTAGGCTCTTGAACCTCCTACCAGATGGCAGGAGTTCAAGGAGATGGTGGGAGGGGTCGGTCATAATGTTCATGGCCTTCCTGACACAACGGTCCGTGCAATTAGTTTGAGGTTGATCCTGTATTCTCCATAGATTTCCTGTACTAATACACAGGCCTTTCTAGGAACTGTAGTTACTAATAATAATACCCTGAGTTGTCCCTGATCTCTCCTTTCCTTCTGTGTCCAGCTCCCACTTGACAGCCCATCCAAGAGCAGTTCCACAGCGGCCACCAGAGGGAGCCTAAGAGAGCCCAGTTTAGCTGCCACAGGTTCTGAACTTTAATAATTATTATGATAAATGTTTTTCATAATAGCACAGGAGCAACGGTCCTTCGTAAAGATGCATTCATAGAAGTCCTTGAATGTCCTGAAATATTGTTGAAATATTGTTGGCCTCTTTGATCCCTTAACCCATGTAGACCTGAGAGAAGATTCTACAATAATTGTCTTCAAAATCCTGACAGTTTTCTGTAAAACCTCATGTTTCTGCGTCGGTCGTTCTCAAACATTTTCACGTCAAGGACCCCCAAACATATACGTGATTGGCTGCCGACCCTCATCTGAAAATATGTTGTTCCAGGGAATATATATATAATATAATATAATATAATATAATATAGTTTACATCGATACTCCACTGTTACGTTCTTAGTTTATACATGATTCGTGATAACTACTTTTTATATATGTGATGTAAGCCATGCTTTTGTTTTTGCTTAAATGTAAGTCGCTCTGGATCAAGAGCGTCTGATAAATGCCTAAATTGTAAATTGTAGCCTCACCGTGTTGTTGTGGCAGCGGTGGCCGAACGGTTTGCGGAGCGGTCTTGATATCGGAAGGTCGCTAAAGTTCGTATCCCCGGACCGGCACGTTAAAATTAAAACCACCGCTGAAGTGCCCTTTGAGCAAGGCATTGAACCCCTACCATGAAATGTTCTATGAGCAGGGCCTGGCTGTAAACAAGTTATTGAGCTTAGTCCAGTTACCCTGCAGGGTAAACATAGTACCTTTCCTTTCCTTAGTCCAGTTACCCTGCAGGGTAAACATAGTACCTTTCCTTTCCTTAGTCCAGTTACCCTGCAGGGTAAACATAGTACCTTTCCTTTCCTTAGTCCAGTTACCCTGCAGGGTAAACATAGTACCTTTCCTTTCCTTAGTCCAGTTACCCTGCAGGGTAAACATAGTACCTTTCCTTTCCTTAGTCCAGTTACCCTGCAGGGTAAACATAGTACCTTTCCTTTCCTTAGTCCAGTTACTGTACCCTGCAGGGTAAACATAGTAACTTTCCTTTCCTTAGTCCAGTTACTGTACCCTGCAGGGTAAACATAGTACCTTTCCTTTCCTTAGTCCAGTTACCCTGCAGGGTAAACATTGTACCTTTCCTTTCCTTTTTGGGATTCCCCTAAACAGTAAAGAAGAGCAGCATGAGGAGGCCTTCGGCACCCGCGTGTCTTTCCTCGGACCTGGGTCGGAGCGTGGAGGAGAGGCCCGCGTCCTCCACGGCCAGAACAACCCAGGAACCCATAAACAGCACAACGTCTCCTGTAAGAACAACAACCAGAACCACACAGCCCAGAACAACCCAGGAACCCATAAACAGCACAACGTCTCCTGTAAGAACAACAACCAGAACCACACAGCCCAGAACAACCCAGGAACCCATAAACAACACGACGTCTCCTGTAAGAACAACAACCAGAACCACACAGCCCTGAAATCACAGTCGAGTTGAACCCATTTAGAACCTGACGTTGGGGGAAAAAATAATACATTCTGACAGTTTTTTTGAAAAACCTTATGTTTCTGTATCAGTGATGCTCAATATTTTATTTGTAGGACCCCAATAATTATTATGTAATATGCCTCCGACCACCCATGTGAAAATATGTTGTTCCAGGGACCTCACCCAGAAGCCAAGATTTAAGTTAATAATAATAATAAATAATAATATATATTCAAAGATTTGAGGCACATTTTCACGATTTTTCGAAAATAGCAGATACTACAAGCTCTACAAGCTCATAGCGCGGCACCGAGTGCCGCGCTATGAGCTTGTAGATCTGCTATTTTTCAATAGCTAAAGCATAACATAATGCTTAATAGTACACCAAAATGGGTTTACATTATAATAATAATAATAAAATAAAACTTTATTTGTATAGCACCTTTCATGACATGAAATGCAGCTCAAAGTGCTTTACAGAACAATGGAGAATAAAAGAAAAGCAAGGCAACGACATTAAAAAAACAAGCAGTAATGCAATACAGTGAGGACATGAATAACACAAAAAATGAAAAGATCAATTAAAAGCAATGTTGTAGAAGTGGGTCTTGAGCTGAGCTTTAAAAATGTCTACAGAGGCTTATCATGTGTACTCTGGGCACCATCTTGGATTCAAATCTCTCTCTCTCTCTCTCTCCTTGTTCTTCAACTTTGCACACAGACTCTGCTCTGTGAAATGGAACAACCAACTGTGTTCAGCCAACCCGAGTCTGACCAGGACCTCTGCACACATTCTGATGGAAAGGTGAGAGAGTGACCCATCAAAATGGGACTGTTTTAATCACCTAAAACCCCTACACTAAATACTTTGTGGATCTATACTTGGTCAGCTCCTTTTTTTCCCCTCCAAAAGGTAGCTGATCTACAAGCTCGCAACATGTGTTGAACTTGTAAATCTGCTTTTTTGCTTCCAAATGCTCGCTCTGGAATAGGGACACAAGCGCTCATGTAGCTAAAAAACAACACATACCTCCCTGCTGTTCTGAGCCCCAGTCTCTTAAACTAACTACTCTCAACTAACTACTGTACTGTACTGTACTGTACGTGTGTGGCTGTGTGTTAGGCTGTGCACCAGTGACACTTGGTGGTGAACAAACGCTATTTCTGTGCTCGGACACGGGGACACAGCCACACACATACTGTAGCTGTCTATAGGAGTGGTTGCACCAAAAAAACAGGGTCTTTTCTTGTTGTTCAGATTGAGACGGTCCCTTCCGGTCTTTTCTTCTTCTTCAGATTGAGACCGTCCTTCCGGTCTTTTCTTTGTTGTTCAGATTGAGACGCAACCTTCCGGTCTTTTCTTGTTGTTCAGATTGAGACGGTCCTTCCGGTCTTTTCTTGTTGTTCAGATTGAGACGGTCCTTCCGGTCTTTTCTTGTTGTTCAGATTGAGACGATGCTTCCGGTCTTTTCTTGTTGTTCAGATTGAGACGGAACCTTCCGGTCTTTTCTTGTTGTTCAGATTGAGACGGTCCTTCCGGTCTTTTCTTGTTGTTCAGATTGAGACGGTCCTTCCGGTCTTTTCTTGTTCAGATTGAGACGGAACTTCCGGTTCTTTTCTTGTTCTTCAGATTGAGACTGTCCTTCCGGTCTTTTCTTGTTCAGATTGAGACGGTCCTTCCGGTCTTTTCTTGTTGTTCAGATTGAGACGGTCCTTCCGGTCTTTTCTTGTTCAGATTGAGACGGAATTTCCGGTTCTTTTCTTGTTCTTCAGATTGAGACGGTCCTTCCGGTCTTTTCTTGTTCAGATTGAGACGGAATTTCCGGTTCTTTTCTTGTTCTTCAGATTGAGACGGTCCTTCCGGTCTTTTCTTGTTCAGATTGAGACGGAACTTCCGGTCTTTTCTTGTTGTTCAGATTGAGACGGTCCTTCCGGTCTTTTCTTGTTGTTCAGATTGAGACGGAACCTTCCGGTCTTTTCTTGTTGTTCAGATTGAGACGGAACCTTCCGGTTATTTTCTTGTTGTTCAGATTGAGACGGAACCTTCCGGTCTTTTCTTGTTCAGATTGAGACGGAACTTCCGGTTCTTTTCTTGTTGTTCAGATTGAGACGGTCCTTCCGGTCTTTTCTTCTTCTTCAGATTGAGACGGTCCTTCCGGTCTTTTCTTTGTTGTTCAGATTGAGACGCAACCTTCCGGTCTTTTCTTCTTCTTCAGATTGAGACGGTCCTTCCAGTCTTTTCTTGTTGTTCAGATTGAGACGGAACCTTCCGGTTCTTTTCTTCTTCTTCAGATTGAGACGGTCCTTCCGGTCTTTTCTTTGTTGTTCAGATTGAGACGCAACCTTCCGGTCTTTTCTTGTTGTTCAGATTGAGACGGAACTTCCGGTTCTTTTCTTGTTGTTCAGATTGAGACGGAACCTTCCGGTTCTTTTCTTCTTCTTCAGATTGAGACGGTGCTTCCGGTTCTTTTCTTGTTGTTCAGATTGAGACGGAACCTTCCGGTTCTTTTCTTGTTCTTCAGATTGAGACGGTGCTTCCGGGCGGTGCGAGGCTCATCGTCTTCCCCAACGGCACCAGGAAGGAAGTGTCGGCCGACGGACAGGAAGCAAAGGTCACGTTCTTCAACGGGGACACCAAGCAGGTCATGGCCGACCAGAGAGTGGTGAGCATACATGGGCAACAGCGCCACCTGGTGGTCACCAGTTTAGGCTTTGAGTGCCAATTCTCCCATTATAAAGAAAGAAAGAAAGAATTTGTAATTCTATTATGCATGTAATGTGCATGTCATCACCTGTACACCAGATTAGAGGAATTTTCAAAATATGGATGAAAAGAAAAATAATAATAATAAGAATATTAAAAAATATATATATAACATAATGACACTTAATTGGCAGTTAGACGTCTTGACGTTTATGGTTCTTAAACTGTTTTAATATCCAAATATTGCTTCATTTCAGCTGTTACAATTCCAAACATGCAAACATGACCCGCCGTAAATTACTTCAGTCTTAATGTATTTGCATTTAAGTTCATAAAGTTAAAAACCTAAAACCTATAACTAAATGCATTTGAAAATAAATGAAAATGTTACTTTTCGGAATTCCAATAAAATAAAAGAATTATCAGGATTTCAATTCAAATATAGAAAAAATGGCAGATCTACAAGCTCAACACGCGATGTGTTTTGAGCTTATAGACCATGCTATCTTTGATACGACACTATATGCAATGTGACAGTATATGCAATGTGAGCTTGTAGGTCTGCTATTTTTGAAAATGTGGCGCAAATCTTTGAATATATTCGTTCAGACTAGCGAACGTTTTTAACTCAAATCTTTGCTTCTGGGGGGGGGTCCCTGGAACAACATATTTTCAGATGGGGGTCGGCGACCAAATTCATATAATCTTGGGGGTCCTTGACATGAAAATGTTTGAGAACGACTGACATAGAAACATGGGGTTTTTCAGAAAACTGTCAGGATTTGGAAGACATTTGTAGAATCGTTCCCAGGTCAAGTTTAGAGCTCTGGAACAGGTAGAAAACGTTGCAGCTTTAGCCATTTTAACCCATTTAGACCTGACGTCGGAAAAAAAAAATCTTCTAAATCATGACAGTTTTCTATATCAGTGGTGCTCAATATTTCATGTCAAGAACCCCAAAAATTATCCGCATTTGGCCACCGACCCCCGTCTGAAAATATGTTGTTCCAGGGACCCCCCCCCCCCAGAAGCAAAGATTTGAGTTTAAAACATTCGCTCTGAAAGAATATATATTCAATGATTTGCGACACATTTAAAAAAAAAAATAGCAGACCTAGATCTGCTATTTTTCAATAGCTAAATTATAACATAATGCTAGAAACAAAAGGGGTTCCCGCCCAGAATGGGTTAAAATAAAGTAGTCTAAACTAGTGTGCGGATGTTTCTTCCTTCTCCTTGATTGATTGATTGAAACAGTTTTATTATTAACAGTTTGCAGAATTACAGTACATTTCAAGCACAAACTCAATACAAAGACTGCTAACTGTGAGTGGACGACCCAATTAAGCATTACACTGGTTTACAAGAGGGTCCACCTTGTTCAATTCATCAAAACATTTAGAGACGTACAAATATACACTTCTTTTATAGTCAAAGAACAGAACAGGAATTCATCATAAAGGAGGTAAAAAGGGAAAAGAAACATATACACTGAGGGGAAAGGGGGGGGGATTCAGATTTTACAGGGGCCAGTTTCGAATTGCAGCCGTCCGTAGGTGCCCTTTGAGAGCAGTTTTTAACCCATTTTAGGCGGGAGTTGGTGTTAGCATCATGTCATGCTTTAGCCATTGAAAAATAGCAGATCTACAAGCTCATAGCGCGCCACCGAGTGGCGCGCTACGAGCTTGTCGGTCTGCCATTTTCTTAAACTGTCAGAATTTAAGAATTTTTTAAAATCTGATCTCAGGTCAAAATGGGTTAAGGAGTCAAGGGATTCGCATGTCTTAATGACTGTTGGGTAGGGCGTTCCACATTTTGGTGGCATATTATAGAGCGAATAGAATTTAGTCCCTTGTTTGTTGCCTGAATCTGGGTTGCACATGGTTGGTTGGGTGTGTGATGTCTACCGGTCTAAATACGGGCAACAAGATGTGCAGACAATCCTATCTGTGAGCCGTTGAACTGGACACACCATTGTGGCTATTTTAAGTTAAGTTGTTTAACTGTTCCCAACCTCTGACTGCTCCTTCCCAACCTCGGTGTCTCTCAGATCTACTACTTTGCCGAGGCCCAGACGACCCACACCACCTATCCAGATGGCATGGAGATCCTGCAGTTCTCCAACAACCAGACTGGTGAGCGTGGTGTTGTACCGCCCATGTCCACACAGTCCTCACTCCCTCTGTTACGCTTTGTTTTTTACCCTTTTGGTGTTTTAAGCATTATGTTACACTTTATTGAAAAAATCACACCTGTGTGAACCGAGTGGTGCAACTCCCCTCTCTCCCCCCTCCTCTCTGTGTGTCTCTCTCTCTCTCTCTCTCTCTCTCTGCTCCGTCAGATTAGCTTTATTATGGATATCAATCCGCGTCGCTGAGAACTATTTTTTCATTATTATTTTGGCTCGGCCATTCCATTTGTGTCCAGCAGGTGGCAGCCATGTCACATACTTCTCTCATTCCAATTTCACCACTTGTGCTCACACAGGTACACGGACATTGCTGGATGTAGGAGTGGTTGCACCACTCAAAAATAGCAGATCTACAAGCTCATAGCACGGCACCGAGTGCCGCACTACGAGCTTGTAGGTCTGCTATTTTTTTGAAAAAATGTGTCGCAAATGTGTCGCAAATCTTTGAATATATATATATTATTACAGAGTGAACGTTTTTAACTCAAACCTTTGCTTCTGGTGGGGAGGTCCCTGGAACAACATATTTTCAGATGGGAGTCGGTGGCCAATTACATATAATTTTTGGGGTCCTTGACATGAAATATTGAGCACCAACTGATACAGAAACATGAGGTATTTCAGAAAACTGTCAGGATTTAGAAGGCCTAAATGGGTTATTTGTAATTGTTGTTGGAAAAGAATAAGGAAGACTCTTCCTCGTGGAGGTGGTGGACGAAGGAGAATAAATAATAAAATACATTTGAAATCAATAAATGAAAAACCACGGCCCCCTCACGTATTAGAATAGTATCAGTTAGTTAGGGCATTCACTTCTAGTCATTTGTGACTGATAACTATAATCTACCTGATCTTGAGGCCTACAAAAAATATCTTATCAACTAGTACCAACAAGGTTGACTAGTGGATTTACTAGTCCACTAGTTGAATAGTCCACTAGTTGAATAGTCCACTAGTTGCTTAACCCATTCTGACCTGAGATCAGATTTAAAAAATGTCTTCTACATCCTGACAGTTTTCTGAAAAAGCTATGTTTCTATGTCAGTCGTCGGTCATTTTTCAAAAATAGCAGACCTACAAGCTCGTTTTATGGCATTACTTTTACTGATGGCCCAAGTGGGAATGTGGTAGGTGTGCTGGCCCGGTGGCTCTAAAACAGTTCTAGTAATAGTATGTCTATGCCTGTCCCATTTAGTTACGAAAGACGACCCATTTTGACATTTTCTGTGCACAAAAATCTCCAATTCAGTATCTTTTTTTCCTTCCAGAGAAGCATTTCCCAGACGGTCATAAGGAGATCACCTTCCCCGACCAGACGGTGAAGACCCTGTACCCTGACGGCAGGGAGGAGAGTGTTCTAACGGACGGGACCATCATACACGTCAACCCGTAAGTACCACTGGAACACATTCACAGACCCGGTACCCTGACGGCAGGGAGGAGAGTGTTCTGACCCACGGAACCATCATACACGTCAACCCGTAAGTACCACTGGAACACATTCACAGACCCGGTACCCTGACGGCAGGGAGGAGAGTGTTCTGACCCGTAAGTACCACTGGAACACATTCACAGACCCGGTACCCTGACGGCAGGGAGGAGAGTGTTCTGACCCACGGAACCATCATACACGTCAACCCGTAAGTACCACTGGAACACATTCACAGACCCGGTACCCTGACGGCAGGGAGGAGAGTGTTCTGACCCGTAAGTACCACTGGAACACATTCACAGACCCGGTACCCTGACGGCAGGGAGGAGAGTGTTCTGACCCACGGAACCATCATACACGTCAACCCGTAAGTACCACTGGAACACATTCACAGACCCGGTACCCTGACGGCAGGGAGGAGAGTGTTCTGACCCACGGAACCATCATACACGTCAACCCGTAAGTACCACTGGAACACATTCAGAGACCCGGTACCCTGACGGCAGGGAGGAGAGTGTTCTGACCGATCATCATCAACCCGTAAGTCAGGAGAACACTGGAACACATTCAGACTCTTTTGAATATTATATACATTTTTAAAACTGGGAAAGTATGTCTCCTTTCAGATTTAGAACATACGTTTTTTTCAGAAAACTCTTGGGAACAGTGGTTTAGCGGCCTCTGGTATTAAAGGGTTAATGGGGGTTAAATGACTTTGACTTAACGGTAGAATACAACTTAGCAGGGTTCGGATTTAGACGCCTCCGCTCTGCTAACTCACTCTGAATCAAAACGACGACTGTCTTCCGCACCATGGGTGGACCGACCCGGCTTTCTTCTCAGCTCTCCTCGGCTGTGAAATGCCCTGCCCGCCCGACCCGTACCACCTGAGAGCACACAGTCCGTTGGCGTTTTTTTTTACCTTTTTAGCCTTATTTAGAAAGGCTTTTGGCTGGAAGGACAGGTGTTGCCTGTGTGTGTTTTAGACTTATTTGTTTTTCTCTTTCAATGTAGCTCTGAGATGTCAGTCATTAGCCCGATATCGACAATCTAACCCTGAACACAACCCGCAAGCACGGGAGCAGCGCCATTGGAGCTGTGGTCCGACCATAGACTGTAAAAAATATGGACAAAGCGCTCCGCGGGTCTAACATGAACGTCAGTCCTGAATTGTACATCGCCATCTTTCTAGATCCGTTTTGGCCCAGCTGGCCATTGGCTGGCCCAAACAACGAGGCGGGACCTCCCCCCCTTCTTCTCCGTTGGTTTTTATTTTGACTCGAGTGGGTGGGGGATCCCGATCATAGACTGTAACGGTAGCCACGCCCCTCAGAACATGCGCGACTTTATGGTATTTTTTTTTATATATGGGACCATCATTTTCCAAAAAGAATATTATGACATGAGAAATGAGACTTTAAACTAGTGACTGGAAGCAGAAAGTATTCATGACCATGTTTATTAAGGTAATACAGTCTAGGTGAAGTTGGGCCCAAATACATGGACTTCCCAATGACAGCGCCACAACAGGCCATTATATGAACTTTCAGGAAATCCCGATTTCCTTAGTGGCTTCACAAAAATATCTGTCTGACTGCCCCCCTGGGTCCGACCATTGTTTTTCCGCATGTCGTTGACTGTTGGTGTGTCTAATCCTAGTCCCACATACCGGTAGATATTATTATTACTGTCGAGTCCTGTACACTTCACTACCCAGTACCCATATCCACCGTCGGGACACGCAACAAGCTCTATATGCAAAATATACCTTTTGTTAACCCATTTAAACCTGACGTCGAAATAAATAAATAAAAGTCCTCTGAAAAAATTCAAAAATGCGAAATATTGCATGTTGCAGTTCGCCTGCGAATCTCTGCAAAATACGACACCAGAGTGAACAAATAAAGAGCGAAAACGGTCGCATTTTCGCACATTCGCCACTGATGTGGAAGCTTGCATGGACTTCAATTGTTTCTTTTTAAATGCGAATTAATCGCACGAATATATCGCGTCGCCAATTCGCCAGTGTGTAATGACCTTTAGATAGCATTTGATACAGACTTATAGCATGTTCTAGTAGACGCCACTAGAATGTACATCTCACTAAATTACTGATCATACAAAAAAAGGTGTCTGAGATTGAGAATGATTTCACATTCAAATCGGTATGAGCCGTCTGCCCCGCTCTTTATTAAATATCCACTATTGCCCATTGACAAAGTAAACGTTTTTCAGACCTGTTTATTTATGTTTAAATTTAAAAAAAAATGCATACAAGACATTCCGTCTTCTTTTCACAATTTCTTCCGTGTTACTTCTGACATTCACTCCTGCCCCACAAGGCAAAGAGATGGTTTTGAATGACCCTATTGTCGCACGTCCAAACATCAATCTTTCATCACATTTAGAGGCCCTCATCTAGGGAACTCCCTAGAAAGATGCTTCACTTAAATCCTCATTATCCTTGCCAATATTCAAAAAAACATCTAAAGAAATATCTTATTTCTTCCTCTCTGTAGATTACATGTTTTACTTTGATGCATGATATTTTCTTTTGTGTGTTTGTTGTTGTATTGTTTATTTCCGTTTTTTTGTGCAGTCTGTGTTTTTATTTCTTTACTGCACAGCTGCCCCCCCTTTGACAACTTGTAGATTTATGTACTGTTCTTTATGAACTTTTAATCTGTTTAAACCTATGATCTCTTCCATACAGGAAAGGATTCCAAATAAGCCAGCTGGCTTCTTCCTTTCCTTGCATTGTATTTTTGTTCTTTGATATGTTATTGTCTATTTTTTGTATACTACGTGCTAAATAAATAAACCTAAACCTATGTAGCACTTCATAGTATAGTATACTTTATATGTATAGTTTCATTATATCTACATTCCACTGTTATACGTTCTTAGCTTACGCATGTTTCATGATAACTACTTTTTATGTCGCTCTGGATTAAGAGCGTCCGATAAATAAATGCCCTAAATTGTGACTTCTTGCAGGGACGGCACCAAGGAGATCCAGTTCAACACGGGCCAGAAGGAGGTCCACACGGCCCAGTACAAGAGGAGGGAGTACCCCGACGGCACGCTGAAGACGGTCTTCACAGACGGCCGCCAGGAGACCCGCTACCCCACCGGGCGACTCCGGATCAAAGACAAGGACGGCAACGTTGTCCTGGACCACATCGCCACGGACGGACATTCTCCTCAACAGTTTTGAGTTTTAAAAAAAAGGTCACACACGGACCCCATTAAGGTCACATTAAGGTCACACACGGACCCCGATTTGAAATGGCGTTTTCATTTCTTGACTGGGACCCCCATCTAGACTGTAAAACTGTTTTTTTTTTACCTTTTTCATATGCGGTGCTTGAGTATGCATTGTGTGTGATGTTTACTACATATTTATTTTAAGCGGATTGTACATTTTCTTTTTGTAAAAATAAATTTTAACATTTTACCTTTTGAGAGTCCTCTTTATTCTTTATATCTAATAGTTTATGGCGTCCCACTGGGAGGAGAAGGAGACCCCCGGGGGGGCAGACCAAGGCGCAGTTGGAGGAAACACATCGACTCACTGGCCTTGCAACGTCTCGCGATCCCCCAGGAGGAAGTCTGGAGCTCTCTGGTGGAGCTGTTGCCCCCGCCACCCGACTACGGATAAGCGGTTGGAAGATGGATGGATGGATAGTTTTATCACTAATGGTTTTCTGTTTGGACCCTTTTAATGAAGTTTGCACTTGTTGCAGCCAATGTGTGCATTTAACGGTTAAAAGACACTTTCAATTGAATATTTTATAGTTATAATAATAATAAAAACCCATTCTGGGCGGAAACCCCTTTTGGTGTTTTAAGCATTATGTTGTGCTTTAGCTATTTAAAAATAGCAGATCTACAAGCTCATTCTATTTTTGAAATATCGTGAAATTTGGTGTGTGTGTGTGTGTGTGTGTGTGTGTGTCTACTGTAACAGCAATTTGTGGGAACACGCTCTTTTATAGCTTACAGCACCTTGTGTAAACGGGAGTTCCTTCTTCTCATACTTACCGTAAGTCAACTGATGCTCACCTCATTCAACAGTGAGTTTAATGAGAGATAAAACACGACCTCCGCTGTGTCACACACAATTTAAGTTCATTAAGTTATTATTATTATTATAATAGGTCATTTTTACGCTGTTGGGGAAGTTCCCCTGGTGAAAAGGCAGAAGTAGGTCGCATCACATTGGAAGACAAAAATAAGAAAAGTCGAGCATGGACTGGCGTGCATCATGTGACCGGATCCACCTCTTACTGTAAATGAGATCAAATGGATGAACTACTGTACTCGTGTACTGTAGTTATAGGCACAGTACAGTAACAGTTGGCTTCAGATAATGTCAGCTCTCTCTGCCTCATATCAGGACTGATTTATTCATTTCATACCTTTTAATATAATAATGTCAGCTTCTGTGTGGAGTGTGCATGTTCTCCCCGTGTCCCCTAGGGTAGGTACCCTCACAAAAACATGCAGTAATCCTGGTCTCTAAACTGCCTCCCCCTGGCCAGCCGGGGCGCCTGATGGAGGGGAAAGGAACTGGTTGGAATAACGTGTTCCTTCCACGCGCTACGACGTCCAACCAGGGAAACTCCCCTGTCAGGTGTAAAGGAGCAACTTGGACACTCAGGCATGAAGGAAGCATGAGTTCAAGTCCGTTGCTCTCCCCAGGTTGGCGGAGGGTGTGTAGAGCCCAGGATCACAGTAGATGATTGACACAGGGGTGAAAAATGGGTTACAAAATCGTGGGATAAAAAATATATTTAAAAAATAAAATAATAATGTCAGCTCTCTCTGCCTCATATCAGGACTGATTTTATTCATTTCATACCTTTCATATAATATAATAATGTCAGCTCTTTCTGCTTCATATCTGTCCCTCCAGGTCAGGACTGATTTATTCATTTCCCTGCTAATATTTTGGACCAACTGTCACGACACGACATCTGCGACAGGTAATGTGTTGGTGTCAATATTTAAAAAAATAATAATACAAAAAGAATCCTCAATAAACCTAAAAGTAGAAAATGGCAGGATTGTCCCATTTCATGTTTCCAAATGTATAAAAAAGTATTTTAAAAATGGCAGGTCTACACGCTCTATTTTCAATAGAATTATATAGGGTTGAAGTGGTTAATTTATGTTTTGTTGTAATAATCAAAATCCCAAAAAAGTAACTAGTAAGTAACACTCAAGTAAAGTATTACAAAATACATTAAACATGTATGGGATGCATGTGCTAATAAACATTTTTAAAGTTTTAATAATGCTCATATTAACCTCAGGAAGTATTAGTTGGTGTGTATTTTCGTACACATGTGACATGTGTCTCGTCATAGCTTTGCTTTTATATCCATTTATATCCATGTTTGTGCAGTTTTGGTACTGCCCTCCATGGCCACAAGGTGGGGCAAATTACTTGGAACATGAAGTGGATGTGAGTTTAATTGAGTGGTGTTTGTCAAAGATTAGCCATTATTGCAGGTGAAATTTATATAGATATCTTTTTTTAAACTGCTTTTTACATGATAAGATTTCCTTCAGAATGTTCCATTGATATGCAGTTTCCATAGCATTAACGCAAGGACTGGATATAAGTCAGAAAATATATTATTGATCGCAAATGCAAATATGAAGTGTGACTCTGTGTGACTGTGCATGTGTGTGACTGTGTGTGTGTGTGTGTGTGCGTGTGCATGCATGTCCATCTGCTGACAACTATCAAATGCTTTAAATGCTTTGTGATTTAATGTCCAGCACACTAGTAGTAACTGAGCACAGTGTAGAAAAGGATTCTCTGATGGAGGGGAAAGGAACTGGTTGGAATAACGTGTTCCTTCCACGCGCTACGTCCAACCAGGGAAACTCCCCCCCTGTCAGGTGTAAAGGAGCAACTTGGACACTCAGGCATGAAGGAAGCATGAGTTCAAGTCCGTTGCGCTCCCCTTGTCCCCCATATATGGGGACTAGGTTGGCGGAGGGTGTGTAGAGCCCAGGATCACATTAGATGATTGACACAGGGGTGAAAAATGGGTTACAAAATCGTGGGATAAGAAATATATTTAGGAAAAAAAAGAAAAGGATTCTCTGATAAGCCAGGTTTCAACTTTGACTCTATAGCTGTGCCCTAATTAATACACGACTAAATTATGAAATGAAAAATGTTTTGCGAACCCACTGAGACCTATTGGAACCACTGACCCATTGGAACCACTGACCCATTGGAACCACTGACCCATTGGAACCACTGACCCATTGGAACCACTGACCCATTGGAACCACTGACCCATTGGAACCAACCACTGACCCATTGGAACCACTGACCCATTGGAACCACTGACCTATTGGAACCGCTGTCCGTTGAACAAGGAAGTGTCTGTTGAACGTTGGGAGTGACCTCTGACCTCTCCGACAACTAAAGGTCAACGGAGTGCACTTTAAGGTTCACCAATGGGTCGTTCTGGCAGACGGGAGAAAAATGCCCCACTGAATACTGTGTGTGTGTGTGTGTGTGTGTGTGTGTGTGTGTGTGTGTGTGCACGTGCGTCAATGCTGGAATGAGACAAAAATTCGGCCCGGACATTTCCGCAGAATTTGGCCCAGACTGGCCCACCACAACCAGTGCTCAGATACTCTACTGACTTTTCGGGACGAGGCCCAAACAAATACTTGAAATACATTATTATTATTTTAACACCACCACACTTACAGTACAACATACAGTACGATACACAACCCACAGACGACTGATTTAACGTTTGGCCCAGGCCGCCCGGCCCACCAGAGGGTCGGACCACCGGGCCTGGTACGTCCGATCTACAAGCTCACAATGCGTGGCGATCGGACGCATTGTGAGCATGTATAGATCTGCTATTGTCAAAATACTCTGGTACATTTGAAAACTTGGGAAATGGGACTTAAAGAGTAGCCTACTTTCTTCTTTAAACCATTTTGGGGCGGGAACCCCTTTTGGTGTTATAGCATTATGTTATGCTTTAGCTATTGAAAAATAGCAGATCTACAAGCTCATAGCGCGCCACTCGGGGTACGAGCTTGTAGGTCTGCTATTTCTTTTTTTATCGAAGAACGACTGACATAGTAAACATAGCTTTTTCAGAAAACTGTCAGGATGTAGAAGGAAGTTTTTAGAATCTGATCTCAGGTCAGAATGGGTTTAAATAAATTTGTGATCCCAATACTTTTTGCTCTTTTTCTCAACTTTGCACACTTTAAAATGTGTGTATAGTCCTCTTTAAAACATGTGTATAGTACTCTTTAAAACATGTGTATAGTACTCTTTAAAACACACTTTAAAACATGTGTATAGTCCTCTTTAAAACATGTGTATAGTACTCTTTAAAACACACTTTAAAACATGTGTATAGTACTCTTTAAAACATGTGTATAGTCCTCTTTAAAACATGTGTATAGTCCTCTTTAAAACATGTGTATAGTACTCTTTAAAACATGTGTATAGTACTCTTTAAAACATGTGTATAGTACTCTTTAAAACATGTGTATAGTACTCTTTAAAACATGTGTATAGTACTCTTTAAAACATGTGTATATTACTCTTTAAAACATGTGTATAGTACTCTTTAAAACACACTTTAAAACATGTGTATAGTCCTCTTTAAAACATGTGTATAGTACTCTTTAAAACACACTTTAAAACATGTGTATAGTACTCTTTAAAACACACTTTAAAACATGTGTATAGTACTCTTTAAAACACACTTTAAAACATGTGTATAGTACTCTTTAAAACACACTTTAAAACATGTGTATAGTCCTCTTTAAAACACTCTTTAAAACATGTGTATAGTACTCTTTAAAACATGTGTATAGTACTCTTTAAAACACACTTTAAAACATGTGTATAGTCCTCTTTAAAACACACTTTAAAACATGTGTATAGTACTCTTTAAAACATGTGTATAGTACTCTTTAAAACACACTTTAAAACATGTGTATAGACCTCTTTCCAGTTTCCACCAGTGCCTGTGAGGAGGACAGGACGGGTGGGAGGACGGGTTGGTTCTTCCTGGTTCAAGCAGCAGGTCGACCCAGTCAGGGTAAATCCTCTCTTTTTCCTGCCCTGCGGACAGGGAGGAGCAGGCAGGAAACCTCTGCCGGTGTCTGAGTGTCTGTTCTTGTCCAAGGCCTGGGAGGGAGGGAGGGAATGTGGGAATGTTATCACTGCAGGATTCGGAACGCCGAGATTCTCCCATGTTGGAATGAACTTTCACTGCAGGAAGTGATGTTTATGAATGCTGCCGGGGCTGCAACCCCCCCCCCCCCCCCCCCCCCCCCCGCACAGGGCACACATAGACATCAAAGGGGGCTTCAGCCCCTTGCCCCCTTTTACCCCGTCTGTATAAAACAACTGCCCTTTTTCCAGACCACGAAATAAAGCAGCGTTTACTACACGGTGAAAGAAATGCTAAATGCCACTCCTTTCCTTTCCATGCAATGCCGGACTGGAAGGCAGCATTCAGGAGAATTCGTTTTTTTCCGCCCCGAAGTCTCCCTGAACTTGAACGCAGCATTTTGCGTTGAACAAATTCGTTTCTAAACCCACGTCGTTACACCTGCATCGCCACTAGATAAAGAGTGCCGGGTTGCGCCGCCCCCGAAAATATCTGATCTACAAGCTCTCGACGCGTCGCAACTATTTATGTCCAAAAGTGCCCTCTTTTTCAGCCCCTGCCTCTCTGACACTCTGTCCCGCTCTGTTGTTCACAGTTCACCGTGCAGACAACCAACCAGGAACCATTATGCAGAAGGAAGGCAGGAAGAGCATTCAGACTGGTGAGCTTAAGTAGCCCGCCCAATTGGTCAGCTGACTGCCACAACAGAGAATGACGTGTGGGACTTGCACACACTTATACACCCACATAGTAATGCAGCACGTTAACCCCTTGAGTATAGTATTAAGCAATATTACACGAGAGCGTGTTGTTTAACGTGATCAAGCAAGCATCACTGAAGTTCTACAACAACAGTTAAAACTAAGAAAATCGCTGAAAATATATATATTTTTAATGACAGATGTCATGTAGCCACTACGACCAGAAATGTCCAAAGAAACTAGCTAGCCTAGCCACCGAGCTCTGGGAAAACAGAGCGGCTGAATTATTTGTTTTGATTAAGGTGGTGAACAGTGCTGGTTTGATCAACGGCTAGAAACCGTTTCAACCAATCAGATTGCTTCCTCTTAACGACCTGTTGTAGAATGTGCCTTTGAGCATGGCATGAAACCCCCTCGAGAGTGTCTGACTGAACTAACTCTGGAGGCTATGCGCATCATGTGGAGAGAAGGCTAGTTGTAGTTTAGATTCAGAAGAGAAGGTGTGACCAGCATGCCTAATGCCTCTTGTGCAATAAAGGTGAAATGTGTTTTCAGCCGTCATGTTGCATACAACACTACGCACGCACGCACACACACACACACACACTACAAAGGAGCGTGACTGACAGGAGTGGGTGGGGCGCTCTTTGACAAAAGGTCACAGATCAAATTTGAATCAACAGCAACATGAGTGCATGGCTACCGTACCGACCAACTGACTCCAACATTCACCAGGGAAATGGAGCGTGAACAGGGAGCCCTTCCCAAAGCAATATACGTCTGGTTGGGTGTCGACTTCTCTCTCTATGGGTTTTAATAACTATTCAGTTCATTATTAGATAGAAATCTAATCGAATTTCTCTCTGTAGTGTAATTACAGATTTGTAGGAATAATACGTCGTACAACTTGATGAGGAAAACAGCTGTGGTATTCCGATATAATGTTCAGCCCGCTCTAAAACAGGGAGGATGACATCTAAAGTCTAAAGGTACCATCCAGGGGTGCTTGGGTTGGTCGCCTTCCAGAGGGTTCCCAGCTGTATAGTTGGGAACCAAATGGACCCTTATGGGTCCGTAACTTCACCCTACTTATATAGTATATAAACATATTCAATAATGGAGACCTTTCTGTTACATGTATGTAACACTCTTCATTACAGTCCTCAGCACGCTAGAACCACTTTCATAATGTGTATCTCTTAAAAAAAGCAGCTCAGCTCTGAAACCCTTGCATTGGGTTTGATGAGATAAAGTAGACCTTTTATTAAGCAGTTACCATTACTTATAAGAGTGTGCACCCTAGCTGTGCTCACAGAGAGACAGAAAGATTTCTATATATTCAGGTGTCTGGAAAAGTAAAGTAAAGACACGTCAGAGCTCTCCGGGACAGACATGACAGCGCTTCAAGGGGCGCCCCGACCAACGGACTGATATGATCGAATGAGTTGATTCGTGATCTAACAGGTTGTATAATTTGCTTTCATCCATGCCATTTGCTGTTCATATTTTTTTCATGGGGGGACAGACAGTAGGCTGACAGGAAATGGGGGAGAGAGAGATGGGGGGGGGGGGAAGACATGTAGTGAAGGCCGTCGGGATCGGGAGTCGAACCCACGGCACACTGCCAGACTGGATTATACCAGCCAGGGTGCCTGGACCGCTGAGCCACGGCCCAGGCCCGGTTCTTCTGATTCCATGACTTATGTTTACAGCCTGCGTATTGTTGGACTATATTAGATAACCTCTGGACAATAACGAGGCATTAGGTTTCAGTGGTTGTCTCAGGAACGTCCTGGAGGCAGGGTGGTGTTCAATAGCAGGCACAACAACGTTAACACAACACCCAGATGAGGGACTGTGACAGAGTAGTGGCGTACGTCTGCTTCTGGGAATACTTGAAAAATGCCTTTCTACCTAAGTGGCAGAACACAATTATATGAAGAGTTGAACAGGGATAATAATTGGGTTCATTAGCTTGGATCAACCAACTGGAAAGGAGGCAGGAGAACGGGGGCATGTTTGTCACGTAAATGCTTATTATTTGCCATAATTATGTTTACCTCAGTCTAGTTGGACAATCAATCACACACCGTCGTACATGCACACAAGAAAGAAAGAAAGAGAGAGAGTTAGGCAGGCAGACAGGCAAAGAAAGAAACTGAGTGGTGCAACTCCCCTCTCCCCTGCCTCTCTCTCTCTCTCTCTCTCTCTCTCTCTCTGTGTGTGTAATTAGCACTAGGCAACAGTGCAACACTATCTCTCTGTTTATGGCACAACAGCGCCACTTTTGCCCCTACTGGTAGTCTGGTACTCATAGTCACATAGGTTAAAGTCACATGGGTTAACACGGACATTGCTGTTCCTTGGAGTGGTTGCACCACTCAAAAACAGACAGACAGGCAGACAGGCAGGAAGGCAGGCATGCAGACAGACAGACAGACAGACAGGCAGGCAGGCAGGCAGGCAGACAGACAGACAGACAGACAGGCAGGCAGGCAGGCAGGCAGGCAGGCAGGCAAGCAGGCAGGCAGGCAGACAACCAAAGCAAGCAATGATATTGACCCCCAGACCAAAGGCTGAAAATGATTTCCAGTGTGGCCATAAAGTGCAGATCAGAGCCCTGATGTTTCCTCCCTCTCTCTCATCCTCTGGGCCGTGTAAACACATGACGTGGAACATACAGACCCATGTTGGTCACATTATCATACTGTAATGTTTACTTATGAAAGAACGTCAACAACAGCACGGCCAACACTTCTGGCTCATCTACTTATAGTGGGAGCTCATAATCTGCATATCACATGATAATACTGTAATTGCAATATGTCTGGCTGTGGCCAGCTGTGTTTGATTTTGTCTGTTTTTCATCCACTGTACAGTTTGACGAAACATAAATGTTGTAGTGAGGACGCTGGCGTCGACTGTTCGCCGCTTCACCTCCCAATGTATGAATGAATGAACCATTGTAAGCGCTTTGAGTAGGCACGTAGTGCATAGAAAAGCGCTATAAAAATGCAATTCATTATTAGTCATTTAGTCATAATTATAGGACCACAATGGAAACAAATTTCTAGACTTTTCTTTGTGTTATTCCTTTTAGCCTTAATGTCGTACTGTACTGTACTGTACTGTACTGTACTGTACCATGTGCTGTTTACATTTCTGACTAATAAAGTATTCAATCAATAAAAGAAAAGAACTGAATGCATTGCAAACTACACTAAGACTGTAATCAGTAGCTAGTAGCTATAGTTTACATTCAGGTATAAAGATGTGGTCAAACTCAAAGTCCTCCAATGAGGAGGAGGCCTTCGCAAATATAAACAGTACCTCCCTCGGTGTATATGTTCTACTTTTAATATTCAAAGATGCCAACTTAATTGTTTGTCCTGGGCAAACCTGTATACCTGTCAGACAATGCAGCTGGCTGGCTGAGACCCAGTACAGTACAGTACAGTACAGTACAGTACAGTACAGTATGGCTGGCTGATACCTCTTACGAAACCACACCCATGTTGAGGTTTTCCTGCTAGGTTCCCAACTGCCTGATCTGATGATGCAATGAGTTTCAGGGCAACAACATGCATGGTGGGTGGTACTGTACTCAACTGTACTGTAATGTACCAGGATATGGTTGGATATACAGTAGGTACTTCATTTTATGAGCACACCCCTTAAGTTTCCCCCCCTGGAAGTTCTAAAGTCAGCACTTCACAAGTGAAAACGCTGAATATCATTAATGTTGTGGATGTTAACCAGCTGTTTTACACACCATTAGTCACTACTAGTAGAGAATAGAAAAGACATAGCCTACTACCAGATGAATACAAATATACTGGAGGCTGATGGAGTTCAATTTCACCAAATTACTTATTCTACACCAGTGTTAATTTAACACTGAATGGGCTGTATTTTGCGTGTCTTAAGTACCAGGTCTTATTCCCTAACTTGAGTAAACTAAAGACCTCGAGGTCGTGATCAATGCTCTTTGGCCACTCAGAATAGCCAAATGGCATTGATCATGCCTCCAGGTCTTTAGTTTACTCAAGTTAGGGAATAAGACCTGGTACTTAAGACACGCAAAATACAGCCCAATGTGTCAAATTGAGCACACATATGTTCAATAAGCTGAACAAACATTAATCTAAAATCTCTGGGTCAGAATCATCGATACTTTATTCAAAAACCAAACCAAACAAATAATGACAATCTCCCCTAACATTTTCACAAATCTGCAGATACAGACCTGTGTACAGACCTGTGGAAATCTGAGGTGTGAATATAATAATACTGGTTGTGGTTGAATACTGAATATAATTTATTAAAGTATGCCCAGGACCTCAAAAGGCAAAAGATTTAGGGCATTGTACTTCCATTTCATGGCCTGCAGAGGGCAAATATTCCCATTGTATCAAAACAGAGTTAAAAAAAAAAAAAAACCTGACTCTCTCTGAAGTTTCAGGGAGAGACATGGGTAGGTGGGGCTCCATTTTCGTCACCGCTAAACCCCTTATCCCTAAACTTCTTAGCCTTTTCTTTCTTTTTCTTTTTTTTACTATTTTGCCAAACATTTTTTAATAGTTAAAATGGCCAGTCTACAAGCTCACAACGTGTCAATCTAGATTGGCTAGTTGAACTATTCAAAAATGTTTTTCAAAATATTAAAAAAAAAAAAAGAAAAAAAAAAAAAGGAAAGCAAAGAAGTTTAGGGATAAGCGGTGACGAAAGTGTAGCCCGTGGCCTTTAACAGATGGACAAGCACCTTTCCACAACACGTGAAACATGTACCACAGCACAAAGGGACAAGGGAAGAATCCCCCCAACAATAAGATACCTCTCTCACCATCCCTCCGTTTTTCCCCATCTCGTCTCTTCTCACAGAGTAAAGGAAAGGAGGGCATCTGCAGGGTGGAAGAACGACAGGATGGGAGCGTCATTCCCTCCATACCAGAGAGGTGAAAGTGAGAAAGGTCAAAGCTCAGAGGCTATAGTAACGAGAGGGCATGTCACACTTTCGTGTACAAAAACGGTGTGACTGAATACGACATACATACGTATATTCTGTTGCCTGAGTAAAATGTAAGCAGTAAAATTGCTAAGTTGTACAAGTGGAACCAAGTGATCCAATTGGGTCCATTTTATATCCACTCCCTATGGGTTAGAAATGGATACATAAACTGGATTTTACTGTGTAGTTGAGGTTGAACTCCTGCACTCTGTTTGAGTTAAATTGACAGTCGGGATCTTGCTTTTTTTTTTTTTGCAAGCAGTCTGGATAAAACTGGTCAGAACTAAAAGCCATCCACTCTTATTTGAACAATTATATTTTGAAAGGTTTGGGGGAGAATTTGTCTAGCTGTATGTTACGGTGTGTAATATGCTGTTTTTCCTCTATGCCTTGGCATCAAATCAAAGCTTCCCAATAAGAACTATAAACGATAAGTCTTGAACTCAAACTAATAGTTACAGTGATCGTGTTACTAAATGTGACAGCGCTGTTAATGACTGCTCTATTGAGGCCTGTGGCAGGCAGTGGAGAGAGAAAAAATACAAATACAAAACAGATGTTTTTACATTTGGTTTTCTAATTGCCCGATCTAAGATGTGTGGCTTTTAACTATATAACGCGTCACACGAAAGTATCAAGTGTAGCAGAAATACAAGCTCAAAGCGCGGCGCGAAGCAATACGCTTTGAGCTTTGTAGATCTGCTACTTTTGATACTTTTGAATTGGAATCCTGAAAAGTAACAGTTTGGCTTTTGACACCGTGGCGTGATCCACTCCATACTGGTTAACAAGCTAAAAGCACATCAGTGAGCTGGATGCAATCCTACCTGGAGGTGAACGGAACACTGTCCCCCCCCCCCCCCCCTCTCAGTGAGCTGTGGCGTTCCACAAGGAAGCATACTAGGGCCTTTACTGTTGCTAATAATATTATTAGCATATATTATATGTAAACGACATGACACATTGGTCTCGGACAGGAACAAACTGCAGGTTGAGAAAAGGCCCTCAGCTCTGAACTTGGTATAGAATCTGCACCTGGCTCGCTGATAACAAACTATCTTTACACGTGGGTAGCACAGCACCTCAAAGGCCCTTAAAAACAAGGCTCCAGACTTCCCAAAACACACTGGACAGGCTACTACTTGGCCTCACTCCCCGAACCCACCTAAAAAATCTGTTCGATTTTTAGTTAGTTAGTTGATTTAAAATGTATTTGTGAGTGCTCTTGCTCCGGACAAATGACTTTTGTGCCCGGACAAGTGAATGGGAAATGTACTTGTCCAAAGGACAAGAACCTCAAAAGGTTAACGTCAAGCCCGGCGTCAAGTGTAATGTTTAGTCTGTCCTGTCCAGTGTGTCTGTATGCACAGAATATCTCGTCTATTCTGAGGTTAGGGGCTTGTTTTTATTAAATGGACGTATAACCACTATAACCATATCAGAATCCAAGTCAATGATGGCGCTGAACTATGCCTTCCATAGTTCCGGTGATGAAATTAAAGATTGTTGTCATGGCAATCATGCGTCGCTTTGTCTACTGAAGAAAAATCTATTCCACAGAGAGATAACCACCTGCAGACTGCAGTGCACAGATCTGGAGCTGTTTGCTGCATTATGAAAGAAGTGACACATGAGGCATGTGATCATATAGGGCAATGAAACGTGTGTGTGAAAATGAGAAAAGCTGTATTGCTTGTATGACTTATTTGCTTTTACTACAACATATTGTGTGTGTGTGTGTGTGTGTGTGT